>NC_073715.1:4114059-4414059 GCF_023634085.1 Falco cherrug
CACACACGGACAACGGGAGAACCACAAAACCTGCTGTATCTGTACCCCGTCATGCTACAGACAGCCAGAAGGTGCCCGCGGCCAAGGGCAAAGAGAGAGCCGCACCACCTGCACGATCCACAACCCACCCTGCTCCCACGGGCAGCTCAAAGGTGCCCGCAGCCAGGGACAAAGGGGCCTCTGCAGCAACAACCACCTCTCTACCATGCCGGGGCCCCACAGGAAATGGTAAGCAACACGAAGTCGTGGACAAGGCGACCTTGACAACACGCACTGTACCTGTTCCCTGTCTTCAACCCACAGACAGCCAGAAGGTGCCCGCGGCCATGGGCAAAGGCAGAGCTCCAGCACCCACTCTATCCTCACCACGTACAGCTCCCACAGGCAGCTCAAAGGTGCCTGCAGCCGTGGACAAAGGGAGAGCTGCAAAACCCAGTGTTCCTCTACTCCATCCAGCTCCCACAGGCAGCTCGAATGTGACTGCAGACACGGACAACGGGACCACCAGAACACACATGGTATTTGTACCCCGTTGTCATCCAACAGCCAACAGGAAGGTGGCCACAGCCATGGGCAAAGAGGGCGCCGCACCACCTACCCGATCTACACCCCATCCAGTTCCCACAGGCAGCTCAAAGGTGCCTGCAGGATTGGGCAACCGAGCTTTGCAGCAACCACCACCTCTCTACCATGTCATGGTCCCACAAGCAGCTGGAAGGAACACAATACCACGGACAAGGGGACCTCTGCAACAGCCACTGTAGCTGTACCCTGTCATCATCCGACAGACAGCAAGAAGTACACACAAGAGCATCTGGAGTTCTAGATGAAATTCAATCATTCTTCTCTTATTCCTTCCAAGTATTTTCGGATCCTTGGATGAGAGCACTACCACACAATGCACATTCCTGTGGTCTCCCACCACAGGGAGAGAGCTCTCAACACTGCAAAGGGCACATAAGACAGCCCTGCCCCTCTACGCCATCCCAGACTTGCAGGGAGCCCCCCAAAACATGGGCAAAGGGGGCTCCACAAAATTCTCCCCTTGTCTTATTCCTTCCAAGGATTTTCGGATCCTTCTCTTTACCTGACGGAATCCTTACGTCACGGAATCCTGACGGAATTCTGTTACAGATACCGCTTTAATATTTTTTCCTGAAAACCAAGGTTGCCTGAGAAGACAGTCCAGGCTGTGGGACCTATGGCAATTTGGAAGGACAGCAACACAGAGAGAATTATTTGTCCATTTCTGTACCTCACAAGCACCAGGAATTAATGAATTCCCTATTTAGGGAATTAAGTTGTAAATGAAGGGTTAGACTGAAATAATTCAGGACATTTCCTTCAAAGACCGAAGTATTCCTTTAATAAATCGCTACTGGTTTATATTACCCGACACAAATGCATCTGGAGCTAGGTTCATTTTCCTCCAGTCCTGTCACAGGCACGTGTCGTTTGTCCTAAGAGAGGTCTCAGGACTAGTTTTTGAAAGGGAATCAGACAGCTGAGGTTATCTTTGTCCCAAAGAGTCACTCCCTAAGGGAACACACTGGAGAGACACCATAGTGGAACGACCTACTGCTGGCTGATCTCAGTAAAGCTTCCAACTTGCCAGCCAGCGAGAGGGCTGGAGGGGCACGGGAATCTGGGAGGGGACACGGCCAGGACAGCTGGCCCAGACTAGCCAAAGAGGTATTCCATTCCGTATGACGTCATGCTGAGTATATAAACACTGGGGGAAGAAGAAGGAAGGGGGGGACATTTGGCATTATGGCATTTGTCTTCCCGAGTAACCGTTAGGCGTGATGGAGCCCTGCTTTCCTGGGGATGGCCAAACACCTGCCTGCCCATGGGAAGCAGAGAATGAGTTCCTATTTTGCTTTGCTTTGCTTGCGTGTGTGCACGGCTTTTGCTTTACCTATCAAACTGTTCTTGCCTCAACCTTTGAGTTTTACATTCCTTTCCAATTCTCCTCCCCATCCCTCTGGCTGAGGGGGAGTGAGCAAGCGGCTGCGTGGTGCTTTGGTGCTTGGTTGCCAGCCGGGGTTAAACCACGACACACCCCCAAGTTCATGTACCAAGCAGGACGTCCCATGATATGGAACCTCCCTTTGGCTAGGTTGGGCCAGCTGTCCTGGCTGTGTCCCCTCCCAATGTTTTCTGCCCTCTTGCTGGCAGGGCTTGAGAAACTGAAAAGCCCTTGACTTAGTATAAATATTACCTAGCAACAACTAAAAACATCAGTGCGCTATCAACATTGTTCTCACGCCAGAGCCACAACGCAGCACTGCATTAGTTACTGAGAGGAAAATTAACTTTATCCCAGCTGAAAACAGGACACCCTCACAGTGGAAACGTGTTTCCTGAGGTTCAGAGGGAAACTCCTGTGGTTCAGCTGGCACCTGTTGCCTCATACCCTGTGAATTAAAGAGGATGCAACAGTGTGTAGCGAACCACACAGGTCCGTGTGTTTTCTTCCAGTGCCCAACTGAAGGGCAAGGCACAGGGCAGTGCCAGGCAAACACGTTGGTTCATTTCAGGGACAGACAACTGTCTTGCACTTCACGCAACACTGCCAGCCACTCCTGGGTGGACGGCTGGGCAGCGTGACAGGTCTTCAATGCCAAAGTTCTGAAAGATCACCTTCCCGGAAACTCCACAAACTTCTTTCTTCCAGAATAGCCTTCAAACCCACAAATCTCAGCAAGTACCACCCAAACTCTTCAACAGAGAGCAGTGAGTAGGACCTGCTGCTTCTAACTCCCCTTTAACCTCTGCTGAGCTGCTGTTCTTCACATCCTACAGCTACTTTATTTGCTTCCCCAGCACTACGGACTCTTGTTTTCTGTTTAGTTTTCATTCTTTATTCAGTTGTGTCTTCTCATTTGACCACTGGAAAAGAGGGATCACATGGATGCAGCACTAATTCCAGGCACCAGCCTTGGTGATGTCATGGACACATCACAGTGGGGACTGCTCGTGGTCGGCCACCTCACAAAGGGGTCGGTGACACGGTTGCCCAGCCCCAGGCATAAAAAGGGCTCTGCTGGCTCAGACTGCCAGACAAGGCAGGTGAGCGACAGCTGCGAGGAGCAGGCACCGAGGGGAGGGCAAGGGGGCTGAGGCTGCCCACAGGAATGGAGTATGACTTCTCTTTTGTTGTTTCTCCTGGGAATTACAGCCAGACTCTTGGAAAAGGACGCAGCAAGAGCACGGCTCCTGTCCTTTCTCAGCTCATCACTCGGCGTGAGAGTTCTCAGCGTTCTACAGGACACATAAGACGATCCTGGCTTCTACCCCATCCTGGTTTTTGTGGGAGCCTCCCAACACCATAGGCAAAGGTAGCTTCACAATCCTCTCCCCTGCGTAGCCCAGGGCTGGCCACCAGCCCCGGGGATGTCCCGTCCCGTCCATGCCACAGCAGGCAGAACAGCAGCAGTGGTCCATGTCATGGTGGCTAAGGGACAGCCTTGGTCCAGGGCAGGTGTTGCCTGGCTGTCTGGGATTCATATGATAGACAGCCTTGGCACAAGGCTGGCCCTGTTCCAGGCAGGGAAGCTAGGGCTGCTCATGGTGATAGAGAGTGGCTGCTGAGGTCCTTGCTTCTCCTGTCCTTGACAGCCACACCTTGGATGAGAGCACTACCACACAATGGCACATTCCTGTGGTCTCCCACCACAGGGAGAGAGCTCTCAACACTGCAAAGGACAGATAAGACAGCCCTGCCCCCCTACGCCATCCCGGACCTGCAGGGAGTCCCCCCAAAACATGGGCAAAGGGGGCTCCACAAAATTCTCCCCTAGGAAGCTGAGGGCTGGGACACAAACAAGGCCCTGGCCCAGCACTGGTCATGTCAGGGCGATGTCACAGGGGGCCAACTGCTTATGCTGGTCAACCTTGCAAAGGGGATCGTGATACGGTTGGCCCCAGACGGCTATAAACAGGGCCGCACAAGACCAGAAATGGCAGAGGAGCAGATGGGCAAGAAAACGCTGAGAGGCTCCACAACACCAACAGTATCAATAGCCAGTCTTGACTACAGAGACAGTCACAAGATGCCCACAGAGGTGGGCAATGCGACTGTTGTGCCACCCCCCTGATCTCTACTCCATCCAGGTACCACGGGAAGATCAAAGGTGCCCACAGCCATGGATAACGGGAGCATCAGAAGACCCACCTTACCCGCACCCCGTCATCATCCAGCAGGCGACAAGAAGGTGCCCACAGCCATGGGCAAAAGGAGAGCTACAGCACCCACCCTGCCCTTATGCCACCCAGCTCCCACGGGCAGCTCAAAGGTGCCCACACACACGGATAACGGGAGCACCACAAAACCTGCTGTATCTGTACCCCGTCATGCTACAGACAGCCAGAAGGTGCCCGCGGCCAAGGGCAAAGAGAGAGCCGCACCGCCTGCACGATCCACAACCCACCCTGCTCCCACGGGCAGCTCAAAGGTGCCCGCAGCCAGGGGCAAAGGGGCCTCTGCAACAACCGCCACCTCTCTACCATGCCGGGGTCCCACAGGAAAACAGAAGCAACACGCAGCTGTGGACAAATGGATCCCTGCAACACACACGTTATCTCTATTCTGTCTTCATCCCACTGTCAACAAGAAGGTGCCCACAGCCATGGGCAAAAGGAGAGCTACAGCACCCACCCTGCCCTTATGCCACCCAGCTCCCACGGGCAGCTCAAAGGTGCCCACACACACGGACAACGGGAGAACCACAAAACCTGCTGTATCTGTACCCCGTCATGCTACAGACAGCCAGAAGGTGCCCGCGGCCAAGGGCAAAGAGAGAGCCGCACCGCCTGCACGATCCACAACCCACCCTGCTCCCACGGGCAGCTCAAAGGTGCCCGCAGCCAGGGGCAAAGGGGCCTCTGCAGCAACGACCACCTCTCTACCATGCCGGGGCCCCACAGGAAATGGTAAGCAACACGAAGTCGTGGACAAGGCGACCTCGACAACACGCACTGTACCTGTTCCCTGTCTTCAACCCACAGACAACAGGAAGGTGCCCACAGCCATGGGCAAAAGGAGGGCTACAGCACCCACCCTGCCCTTATGCCACCCAGCTCCCACGGGCAGCTCAAAGGTGCCCGCACACACGGACAACGGGAGCACCACAAAACCTGCTGTATCTGTACCCCGTCATGCTACAGACAGCAAGAAGGTGCCCGCGGCCATGGGCAAAGGCAGAGCTCCAGCACCCACTCTATCCTCACCACGTACAGCTCCCACAGGCAGCTCAAAGGTGCCTGCAGCCGTGGACAAAGGGAGAGCTGCAAAACCCAGTGTTCCTCTACTCCATCCAGCTCCCACAGGCAGCTCGAATGTGACTGCAGACACGGACAACGGGACCACCAGAACACACATGGTATTTGTACCCCGTTGTCATCCAACAGCCAACAGGAAGGTGGCCACAGCCATGGGCAAAGAGGGCGCCGCACCACCTACCCGATCTACACCCCATCCAGTTCCCACAGGCAGCTCAAAGGTGCCTGCAGGATTGGGCAACCGAGCTTTGCAGCAACCACCACCTCTCTACCATGTCATGGTCCCACAAGCAGCTGGAAGGAACACAATACCACGGACAAGGGGACCTCTGCAACAGCCACTGTAGCTGTACCCTGTCATCATCCGACAGACAGCAAGAAGTACACACAAGAGCATCTGGAGTTCTAGATGAAATTCAATCATTCTTCTCTTATTCCTTCCAAGTATTTTCGGATCCTTGGATGAGAGCACTACCACACAATGCACATTCCTGTGGTCTCCCACCACATGGAGAGAGCTCTCAACACTGCAAAGGGCACATAAGACAGCCCTGCCCCTCTACGCCATCCCAGACTTGCAGGGAGCCCCCCAAAACATGGGCAAAGGGGGCTCCACAAAATTCTCCCCTTCTCTTATTCCTTCCAAGGATTTTCGGATCCTTCTCTTTACCTGACGGAATCCTTACGTCACGGAATCCTGACGGAATTCTGTTACAGATACCGCTTTAATATTTTTCCTGAAAACCAAGGTTGCCTGAGAAGACAGTCCAGGCTGTGGGACCTATGGCAATTTGGAAGGACAGCAACACAGAGAGAATTATTTGTCCATTTCTGTACCTCACAAGCACCAGGAATTAATGAATTCCCTATTTAGGGAATTAAGTTGTAAATGAAGGGTTAGACTGAAATAATTCAGGACATTTCCTTCAAAGACCGAAGTATTCCTTTAATAAATCGCTACTGGTTTATATTACCCGACACAAATGCATCTGGAGCTAGGTTCATTTTCCTCCAGTCCTGTCACAGGCACGTGTCGTTTGTCCTAAGAGAGGTCTCAGGACTAGTTTTTGAAAGGGAATCAGACAGCTGAGGTTATCTTTGTCCCAAAGAGTCACTCCCTAAGGGAACACACTGGAGAGACACCATAGTGGAACGACCTACTGCTGGCTGATCTCAGTAAAGCTTCCAACTTGCCAGCCAGCGAGAGGGCTGGAGGGGCACGGGAATCTGGGAGGGGACACGGCCAGGACAGCTGGCCCAGACTAGCCAAAGAGGTATTCCATTCCGTATGACGTCATGCTGAGTATATAAACACTGGGGGAAGAAGAAGGAAGGGGGGGACATTTGGCATTATGGCGTTTGTCTTCCCGAGTAACCATTAGGCGTGATGGAGCCCTGCTTTCCTGGGGATGGCCAAACACCCGCCTGCCCATGGGAAGCAGTGAATGAGTTCCTATTTTGCTTTGCTTTGCTTGCGTGTGTGCACGGCTTTTGCTTTACCTATCAAACTGTTCTTGCCTCAACCTTTGAGTTTTACATTCCTTTCCAATTCTCCTCCCCATCCCTCTGGCTGAGGGGGAGTGAGCAAGCGGCTGCGTGGTGCTTTGGTGCTTGGTTGCCAGCCGGGGTTAAACCACGACACACCCCCAAGTTCATGTACCAAGCAGGACGTCCCATGATATGGAACCTCCCTTTGGCTAGGTTGGGCCAGCTGTCCTGGCTGTGTCCCCTCCCAATGTTTTCTGCCCTCTTGCTGGCAGGGCTTGAGAAACTGAAAAGCCCTTGACGTAGTATAAATATTACCTAGCAACAACTAAAAACATCAGTGCGCTATCAACATTGTTCTCACGCCAGAGCCACAACGCAGCACTGCATTAGTTACTGAGAGGAAAATTAACTTTATCCCAGCTGAAAACAGGACACCCTCACAGTGGAAACGTGTTTCCTGAGGTTCAGAGGGAAACTCCTGTGGTTCAGCTGGCACCTGTTGCCTCATACCCTGTGAATTAAAGAGGATGCAACAGTGTGTAGCGAACCACACAGGTCCGTGTGTTTTCTTCCAGTGCCCAACTGAAGGGCAAGGCACAGGGCAGTGCCAGGCAAACACGTTGGTTCATTTCAGGGACAGACAACTGTCTTGCACTTCACGCAACACTGCCAGCCACTCCTGGGTGGACGGCTGGGCAGCGTGACAGGTCTTCAATGCCAAAGTTCTGAAAGATCACCTTCCCGGAAACTCCACAAACTTCTTTCTTCCAGAATAGCCTTCAAACCCACAAATCTCAGCAAGTACCACCCAAACTCTTCAACAGAGAGCAGTGAGTAGGACCTGCTGCTTCTAACTCCCCTTTAACCTCTGCTGAGCTGCTGTTCTTCACATCCTACAGCTACTTTATTTGCTTCCCCAGCACTACGGACTCTTGTTTTCTGTTTAGTTTTCATTCTTTATTCAGTTGTGTCTTCTCATTTGACCACTGGAAAAGAGGGATCACATGGATGCAGCACTAATTCCAGGCACCAGCCTTGGTGATGTCATGGACACATCACAGTGGGGACTGCTCGTGGTCGGCCACCTCACAAAGGGGTCGGTGACACGGTTGCCCAGCCCCAGGCATAAAAAGGGCTCTGCTGGCTCAGACTGCCAGACAAGGCAGGTGAGCGACAGCTGCGAGGAGCAGGCACCGAGGGGAGGGCAAGGGGGCTGAGGCTGCCCACAGGAATGGAGTATGACTTCTCTTTTGTTGTTTCTCCTGGGAATTACAGCCAGACTCTTGGAAAAGGACGCAGCAAGAGCACGGCTCCTGTCCTTTCTCAGCTCATCACTCGGCGTGAGAGTTCTCAGCGTTCTACAGGACACATAAGACGATCCTGGCTTCTACCCCATCCTGGTTTTTGTGGGAGCCTCCCAACACCATAGGCAAAGGTAGCTTCACAATCCTCTCCCCTGCGTAGCCCAGGGCTGGCCACCAGCCCCGGGGATGTCCCGTCCCGTCCATGCCACAGCAGGCAGAACAGCAGCAGTGGTCCATGTCATGGTGGCTAAGGGACAGCCTTGGTCCAGGGCAGGTGTTGCCTGGCTGTCTGGGATTCATATGATAGACAGCCTTGGCACAAGGCTGGCCCTGTTCCAGGCAGGGAAGCTAGGGCTGCTCATGGTGATAGAGAGTGGCTGCTGAGGTCCTTGCTTCTCCTGTCCTTGACAGCCACACCTTGGATGAGAGCACTACCACACAATGGCACATTCCTGTGGTCTCCCACCACAGGGAGAGAGCTCTCAACACTGCAAAGGACAGATAAGACAGCCCTGCCCCCCTACGCCATCCCGGACCTGCAGGGAGTCCCCCCAAAACATGGGCAAAGGGGGCTCCACAAAATTCTCCCCTAGGAAGCTGAGGGCTGGGACACAAACAAGGCCCTGGCCCAGCACTGGTCATGTCAGGGCGATGTCACAGGGGGCCAACTGCTTATGCTGGTCAACCTTGCAAAGGGGATCGTGATACGGTTGGCCCCAGACGGCTATAAACAGGGCCGCACAAGACCAGAAATGGCAGAGGAGCAGATGGGCAAGAAAACGCTGAGAGGCTCCACAACACCAACAGTATCAATAGCCAGTCTTGACTACAGAGACAGTCACAAGATGCCCACAGAGGTGGGCAATGCGACTGTTGTGCCACCCCCCTTATCTCTACTCCATCCAGGTACCACGGGAAGATCAAAGGTGCCCACAGCCATGGATAACGGGAGCATCAGAAGACCCACCTTACCCGCACCCCGTCATCATCCAGCAGGCGACAAGAAGGTGCCCACAGCCATGGGCAAAAGGAGGGCTACAGCACCCACCCTGCCCTTATGCCACCCAGCTCCCACGGGCAGCTCAAAGGTGCCCACACACACGGATAACGGGAGCACCACAAAACCTGCTGTATCTGTACCCCGTCATGCTACAGACAGCCAGAAGGTGCCCGCGGCCAAGGGCAAAGAGAGAGCCGCACCGCCTGCACGATCCACAACCCACCCTGCTCCCACGGGCAGCTCAAAGGTGCCCGCAGCCAGGGGCAAAGGGGCCTCTGCAACAACCGCCACCTCTCTACCATGCCGGGGTCCCACAGGAAAACAGAAGCAACACGCAGCTGTGGACAAATGGATCCCTGCAACACACACGTTATCTCTATTCTGTCTTCATCCCACTGTCAACAAGAAGGTGCCCACAGCCATGGGCAAAAGGAGAGCTACAGCACCCACCCTGCCCTTATGCCACCCAGCTCCCACGGGCAGCTCAAAGGTGCCCACACACACGGACAACGGGAGAACCACAAAACCTGCTGTATCTGTACCCCGTCATGCTACAGACAGCCAGAAGGTGCCCGCGGCCAAGGGCAAAGAGAGAGCCGCACCGCCTGCACGATCCACAACCCACCCTGCTCCCACGGGCAGCTCAAAGGTGCCCGCAGCCAGGGACAAAGGGGCCTCTGCAGCAACGACCACCTCTCTACCATGCCGGGGCCCCACAGGAAATGGTAAGCAACACGAAGTCGTGGACAAGGCGACCTCGACAACACGCACTGTACCTGTTCCCTGTCTTCAACCCACAGACAACAGGAAGGTGCCCACAGCCATGGGCAAAAGGAGGGCTACAGCACCCACCCTGCCCTTATGCCACCCAGCTCCCACGGGCAGCTCAAAGGTGCCCGCACACACGGACAATGGGAGCACCACAAAACCTGCTGTATCTGTACCCCGTCATGCTACAGACAGCCAGAAGGTGCCCGCGGCCATGGGCAAAGGCAGAGCTCCAGCACCCACTCTATCCTCACCACGTACAGCTCCCACAGGCAGCTCAAAGGTGCCTGCAGCCGTGGACAAAGGGAGAGCTGCAAACCCCAGTGTTCCTCTACTCCATCCAGCTCCCACAGGCAGCTCGAATGTGACTGCAGACACGGACAACGGGACCACCAGAACACACATGGTATTTGTACCCCGTTGTCATCCAACAGCCAACAGGAAGGTGGCCACAGCCATGGGCAAAGAGGGCGCCGCACCACCTACCCGATCTACACCCCATCCAGTTCCCACAGGCAGCTCAAAGGTGCCTGCAGGATTGGGCAACCGAGCTTTGCAGCAACCACCACCTCTCTACCATGTCATGGTCCCACAAGCAGCTGGAAGGAACACAATACCACGGACAAGGGGACCTCTGCAACAGCCACTGTAGCTGTACCCTGTCATCATCCGACAGACAGCAAGAAGTACACACAAGAGCATCTGGAGTTCTAGATGAAATTCAATCATTCTTCTCTTTATTCCTTCCAAGTATTTTCGGATCCTTGGATGAGAGCACTACCACACAATGCACATTCCTGTGGTCTCCCACCACACGGAGAGAGCTCTCAACACTGCAAAGGGCACATAAGACAGCCCTGCCCCTCTACGCCATCCCAGACTTGCAGGGAGCCCCCCAAAACATGGGCAAAGGGGGCTCCACAAAATTCTCCCCTTCTCTTATTCCTTCCAAGGATTTTCGGATCCTTCTCTTTACCTGACGGAATCCTTACGTCACGGAATCCTGACGGAATTCTGTTACAGATACCGCTTTAATATTTTTTCCTGAAAACCAAGGTTGCCTGAGAAGACAGTCCAGGCTGTGGGACCTATGGCAATTTGGAAGGACAGCAACACAGAGAGAATTATTTGTCCATTTCTGTACCTCACAAGCACCAGGAATTAATGAATTCCCTATTTAGGGAATTAAGTTGTAAATGAAGGGTTAGACTGAAATAATTCAGGACATTTCCTTCAAAGACCGAAGTATTCCTTTAATAAATCGCTACTGGTTTATATTACCCGACACAAATGCATCTGGAGCTAGGTTCATTTTCCTCCAGTCCTGTCACAGGCACGTGTCGTTTGTCCTAAGAGAGGTCTCAGGACTAGTTTTTGAAAGGGAATCAGACAGCTGAGGTTATCTTTGTCCCAAAGAGTCACTCCCTAAGGGAACACACTGGAGAGACACCATAGTGGAACGACCTACTGCTGGCTGATCCCAGTAAAGCTTCCAACTTGCCAGCCAGCGAGAGGGCTGGAGGGGCACGGGAATCTGGGAGGGGACACGGCCAGGACAGCTGGCCCAGACTAGCCAAAGAGGTATTCCATTCCGTATGACGTCATGCTGAGTATATAAACACTGGGGGAAGAAGAAGGAAGGGGGGGACATTTGGCATTATGGCATTTGTCTTCCCGAGTAACCGTTAGGCGTGATGGAGCCCTGCTTTCCTGGGGATGGCCAAACACCCGCCTGCCCATGGGAAGCAGAGAATGAGTTCCTATTTTGCTTTGCTTTGCTTGCGTGTGTGCACGGCTTTTGCTTTACCTATCAAACTGTTCTTGCCTCAACCTTTGAGTTTTACATTCCTTTCCAATTCTCCTCCCCATCCCTCTGGCTGAGGGGGAGTGAGCAAGCGGCTGCGTGGTGCTTTGGTGCTTGGTTGCCAGCCGGGGTTAAACCACGACACACCCCCAAGTTCATGTACCAAGCAGGACGTCCCATGATATGGAACCTCCCTTTGGCTAGGTTGGGCCAGCTGTCCTGGCTGTGTCCCCTCCCAATGTTTTCTGCCCTCTTGCTGGCAGGGCTTGAGAAACTGAAAAGTCCTTGACTTAGTATAAATATTACCTAGCAACAACTAAAAACATCAGTGCGCTATCAACATTGTTCTCACGCCAGAGCCACAACGCAGCACTGCATTAGTTACTGAGAGGAAAATTAACTTTATCCCAGCTGAAAACAGGACACCCTCACAGTGGAAACGTGTTTCCTGAGGTTCAGAGGGAAACTCCTGTGGTTCAGCTGGCACCTGTTGCCTCATACCCTGTGAATTAAAGAGGATGCAACAGTGTGTAGCGAACCACACAGGTCCGTGTGTTTTCTTCCAGTGCCCAACTGAAGGGCAAGGCACAGGGCAGTGCCAGGCAAACACGTTGGTTCATTTCAGGGACAGACAACTGTCTTGCACTTCACGCAACACTGCCAGCCACTCCTGGGTGGACGGCTGGGCAGCGTGACAGGTCTTCAATGCCAAAGTTCTGAAAGATCACCTTCCCGGAAACTCCACAAACTTCTTTCTTCCAGAATAGCCTTCAAACCCACAAATCTCAGCAAGTACCACCCAAACTCTTCAACAGAGAGCAGTGAGTAGGACCTGCTGCTTCTAACCCCCCTTTAACCTCTGCTGAGCTGCTGTTCTTCACATCCTACAGCTACTTTATTTGCTTCCCCAGCACTACGGACTCTTGTTTTCTGTTTAGTTTTCATTCTTTATTCAGTTGTGTCTTCTCATTTGACCACTGGAAAAGAGGGATCACATGGATGCAGCACTAATTCCAGGCACCAGCCTTGGTGATGTCATGGACACATCACAGTGGGGACTGCTCGTGGTCGGCCACCTCACAAAGGGGTCGGTGACACGGTTGCCCAGCCCCAGGCATAAAAAGGGCTCTGCTGGCTCAGACTGCCAGACAAGGCAGGTGAGCGACAGCTGCGAGGAGCAGGCACCGGGGGGAGGGCAAGGGGGCTGAGGCTGCCCACAGGAATGGAGTATGACTTCTCTTTTGTTGTTTCTCCTGGGAATTACAGCCAGACTCTTGGAAAAGGACGCAGCAAGAGCACGGCTCCTGTCCTTTCTCAGCTCATCACTCGGCGTGAGAGTTCTCAGCGTTCTACAGGACACATAAGACGATCCTGGCTTCTACCCCATCCTGGTTTTTGTGGGAGCCTCCCAACACCATAGGCAAAGGTAGCTTCACAATCCTCTCCCCTGCGTAGCCCAGGGCTGGCCACCAGCCCCGGGGATGTCCCGTCCCGTCCATGCCACAGCAGGCAGAACAGCAGCAGTGGTCCATGTCATGGTGGCTAAGGGACAGCCTTGGTCCAGGGCAGGTGTTGCCTGGCTGTCTGGGATTCATATGATAGACAGCCTTGGCACAAGGCTGGCCCTGTTCCAGGCAGGGAAGCTAGGGCTGCTCATGGTGATAGAGAGTGGCTGCTGAGGTCCTTGCTTCTCCTGTCCTTGACAGCCACACCTTGGATGAGAGCACTACCACACAATGGCACATTCCTGTGGTCTCCCACCACAGGGAGAGAGCTCTCAACACTGCAAAGGACAGATAAGACAGCCCTGCCCCCCTACGCCATCCCGGACCTGCAGGGAGCCCCCCCAAAACATGGGCAAAGGGGGCTCCACAAAATTCTCCCCTAGGAAGCTGAGGGCTGGGACACAAACAAGGCCCTGGCCCAGCACTGGTCATGTCAGGGCGATGTCACAGGGGGCCAACTGCTTATGCTGGTCAACCTTGCAAAGGGGATCGTGATACGGTTGGCCCCAGACGGCTATAAACAGGGCCGCACAAGACCAGAAATGGCAGAGGAGCAGATGGGCAAGAAAACGCTGAGAGGCTCCACAACACCAACAGTATCAATAGCCAGTCTTGACTACAGAGACAGTCACAAGATGCCCACAGAGGTGGGCAATGCGACTGTTGTGCCACCCCCCTTATCTCTACTCCATCCAGGTACCACGGGAAGATCAAAGGTGCCCACAGCCATGGATAACGGGAGCATCAGAAGACCCACCTTACCCGCACCCCGTCATCATCCAGCAGGCGACAAGAAGGTGCCCACAGCCATGGGCAAAAGGAGAGCTACAGCACCCACCCTGCCCTTATGCCACCCAGCTCCCACGGGCAGCTCAAAGGTGCCCACACACACGGACAACGGGAGCACCACAAAACCTGCTGTATCTGTACCCCGTCATGCTACAGACAGCCAGAAGGTGCCCGCGGCCAAGGGCAAAGAGAGAGCCGCACCGCCTGCACGATCCACAACCCACCCTGCTCCCACGGGCAGCTCAAAGGTGCCCGCAGCCAGGGGCAAAGGGGCCTCTGCAACAACCGCCACCTCTCTACCATGCCGGGGTCCCACAGGAAAACAGAAGCAACATGCAGCTGTGGACAAATGGATCCCTGCAACACACACGTTATCTCTATTCTGTCTTCATCCCACTGTCAACAAGAAGGTGCCCACAGCCATGGGCAAAAGGAGAGCTACAGCACCCACCCTGCCCTTATGCCACCCAGCTCCCACGGGCAGCTCAAAGGTGCCCACACACACGGACAACGGGAGAACCACAAAACCTGCTGTATCTGTACCCCGTCATGCTACAGACAGCCAGAAGGTGCCCGCGGCCAAGGGCAAAGAGAGAGCCGCACCACCTGCACGATCCACAACCCACCCTGCTCCCACGGGCAGCTCAAAGGTGCCCGCAGCCAGGGACAAAGGGGCCTCTGCAGCAACGACCACCTCTCTACCATGCCGGGGCCCCACAGGAAATGGTAAGCAACACGAAGTCGTGGACAAGGCGACCTTGACAACACGCACTGTACCTGTTCCCTGTCTTCAACCCACAGACAGCCAGAAGGTGCCCGCGGCCATGGGCAAAGGCAGAGCTCCAGCACCCACTCTATCCTCACCACGTACAGCTCCCACAGGCAGCTCAAAGGTGCCTGCAGCCGTGGACAAAGGGAGAGCTGCAAAACCCAGTGTTCCTCTACTCCATCCAGCTCCCACAGGCAGCTCGAATGTGACTGCAGACACGGACAACGGGACCACCAGAACACACATGGTATTTGTACCCCGTTGTCATCCAACAGCCAACAGGAAGGTGGCCACAGCCATGGGCAAAGAGGGCGCCGCACCACCTACCCGATCTACACCCCATCCAGTTCCCACAGGCAGCTCAAAGGTGCCTGCAGGATTGGGCAACCGAGCTTTGCAGCAACCACCACCTCTCTACCATGTCATGGTCCCACAAGCAGCTGGAAGGAACACAATACCACGGACAAGGGGACCTCTGCAACAGCCACTGTAGCTGTACCCTGTCATCATCCGACAGACAGCAAGAAGTACACACAAGAGCATCTGGAGTTCTAGATGAAATTCAATCATTCTTCTCTTATTCCTTCCAAGTATTTTCGGATCCTTGGATGAGAGCACTACCACACAATGCACATTCCTGTGGTCTCCCACCACACGGAGAGAGCTCTCAACACTGCAAAGGGCACATAAGACAGCCCTGCCCCTCTACGCCATCCCAGACTTGCAGGGAGCCCCCCAAAACATGGGCAAAGGGGGCTCCACAAAATTCTCCCCTTGTCTTATTCCTTCCAAGGATTTTCGGATCCTTCTCTTTACCTGACGGAATCCTTACGTCACGGAATCCTGACGGAATTCTGTTACAGATACCGCTTTAATATTTTTTCCTGAAAACCAAGGTTGCCTGAGAAGACAGTCCAGGCTGTGGGACCTATGGCAATTTGGAAGGACAGCAACACAGAGAGAATTATTTGTCCATTTCTGTACCTCACAAGCACCAGGAATTAATGAATTCCCTATTTAGGGAATTAAGTTGTAAATGAAGGGTTAGACTGAAATAATTCAGGACATTTCCTTCAAAGACCGAAGTATTCCTTTAATAAATCGCTACTGGTTTATATTACCCGACACAAATGCATCTGGAGCTAGGTTCATTTTCCTCCAGTCCTGTCACAGGCACGTGTCGTTTGTCCTAAGAGAGGTCTCAGGACTAGTTTTTGAAAGGGAATCAGACAGCTGAGGTTATCTTTGTCCCAAAGAGTCACTCCCTAAGGGAACACACTGGAGAGACACCATAGTGGAACGACCTACTGCTGGCTGATCTCAGTAAAGCTTCCAACTTGCCAGCCAGCGAGAGGGCTGGAGGGGCACGGGAATCTGGGAGGGGACACGGCCAGGACAGCTGGCCCAGACTAGCCAAAGAGGTATTCCATTCCGTATGACGTCATGCTGAGTATATAAACACTGGGGGAAGAAGAAGGAAGGGGGGGACATTTGGCATTATGGCATTTGTCTTCCCGAGTAACCGTTAGGCGTGATGGAGCCCTGCTTTCCTGGGGATGGCCAAACACCTGCCTGCCCATGGGAAGCAGAGAATGAGTTCCTATTTTGCTTTGCTTTGCTTGCGTGTGTGCACGGCTTTTGCTTTACCTATCAAACTGTTCTTGCCTCAACCTTTGAGTTTTACATTCCTTTCCAATTCTCCTCCCCATCCCTCTGGCTGAGGGGGAGTGAGCAAGCGGCTGCGTGGTGCTTTGGTGCTTGGTTGCCAGCTGGGGTTAAACCACGACACACCCCCAAGTTCATGTACCAAGCAGGACGTCCCATGATATGGAACCTCCCTTTGGCTAGTTTGGGCCAGCTGTCCTGGCTGTGTCCCCTCCCAATGTTTTCTGCCCTCTTGCTGGCAGGGCTTGAGAAACTGAAAAGTCCTTGACTTAGTATAAATATTACCTAGCAACAACTAAAAACATCAGTGCGCTATCAACATTGTTCTCACGCCAGAGCCACAACACAGCACTGCATTAGTTACTGAGAGGAAAATTAACTTTATCCCAGCTGAAAACAGGACACCCTCACAGTGGAAAAGTGTTTCCTGAGGTTCAGAGGGGAAACTCCTGTGGTTCAGCTGGCACCTGTTGCCTCATACCCTGTGAATTAAAGAGGATGCAACAGTGTGTAGCGAACCACACAGGTCCGTGTGTTTTCTTCCAGTGCCCAACTGAAGGGCAAGGCACAGGGCAGTGCCAGGCAAACACGTTGGTTCATTTCAGGGACAGACAACTGTCTTGCACTTCACGCAACACTGCCAGCCACTCCTGGGTGGACGGCTGGGCAGCGTGACAGGTCTTCAATGCCAAAGTTCTGAAAGATCACCTTCCCGGAAACTCCACAAACTTCTTTCTTCCAGAATAGCCTTCAAACCCACAAATCTCAGCAAGTACCACCCAAACTCTTCAACAGAGAGCAGTGAGTAGGACCTGCTGCTTCTAACTCCCCTTTAACCTCTGCTGAGCTGCTGTTCTTCACATCCTACAGCTACTTTATTTGCTTCCCCAGCACTACGGACTCTTGTTTTCTGTTTAGTTTTCATTCTTTATTCAGTTGTGTCTTCTCATTTGACCACTGGAAAAGAGGGATCACATGGATGCAGCACTAATTCCAGGCACCAGCCTTGGTGATGTCATGGACACATCACAGTGGGGACTGCTCGTGGTCGGCCACCTCACAAAGGGGTCGGTGACACGGTTGCCCAGCCCCAGGCATAAAAAGGGCTCTGCTGGCTCAGACTGCCAGACAAGGCAGGTGAGCGACAGCTGCGAGGAGCAGGCACCGAGGGGAGGGCAAGGGGGCTGAGGCTGCCCACAGGAATGGAGTATGACTTCTCTTTTGTTGTTTCTCCTGGGAATTACAGCCAGACTCTTGGAAAAGGACGCAGCAAGAGCACGGCTCCTGTCCTTTCTCAGCTCATCACTCGGCGTGAGAGTTCTCAGCGTTCTACAGGACACATAAGACGATCCTGGCTTCTACCCCATCCTGGTTTTTGTGGGAGCCTCCCAACACCATAGGCAAAGGTAGCTTCACAATCCTCTCCCCTGCGTAGCCCAGGGCTGGCCACCAGCCCCGGGGATGTCCCGTCCCGTCCATGCCACAGCAGGCAGAACAGCAGCAGTGGTCCATGTCATGGTGGCTAAGGGACAGCCTTGGTCCAGGGCAGGTGTTGCCTGGCTGTCTGGGATTCATATGATAGACAGCCTTGGCACAAGGCTGGCCCTGTTCCAGGCAGGGAAGCTAGGGCTGCTCATGGTGATAGAGAGTGGCTGCTGAGGTCCTTGCTTCTCCTGTCCTTGACAGCCACACCTTGGATGAGAGCACTACCACACAATGGCACATTCCTGTGGTCTCCCACCACAGGGAGAGAGCTCTCAACACTGCAAAGGACAGATAAGACAGCTCTGCCCCCCTACGCCATCCCGGACCTGCAGGGAGTCCCCCCAAAACATGGGCAAAGGGGGCTCCACAAAATTCTCCCCTAGGAAGCTGAGGGCTGGGACACAAACAAGGCCCTGGCCCAGCACTGGTCATGTCAGGGCGATGTCACAGGGGGCCAACTGCTTATGCTGGTCAACCTTGCAAAGGGGATCGTGATACGGTTGGCCCCAGACAGCTATAAACAGGGCCGCACAAGACCAGAAATGGCAGAGGAGCAGATGGGCAAGAAAACGCTGAGAGGCTCCACAACACCAACAGTATCAATAGCCAGTCTTGACTACAGAGACAGTCACAAGATGCCCACAGAGGTGGGCAATGCGACTGTTGTGCCACCCCCCTGATCTCTACTCCATCCAGGTACCACGGGAAGATCAAAGGTGCCCACAGCCATGGATAACGGGAGCATCAGAAGACCCACCTTACCCGCACCCCGTCATCATCCAGCAGGCGACAAGAAGGTGCCCACAGCCATGGGCAAAAGGAGAGCTACAGCACCCACCCTGCCCTTATGCCACCCAGCTCCCACGGGCAGCTCAAAGGTGCCCACACACACGGACAACGGGAGCACCACAAAACCTGCTGTATCTGTACCCCGTCATGCTACAGACAGCCAGAAGGTGCCCGCGGCCAAGGGCAAAGAGAGAGCCACACCGCCTGCACGATCCACAACCCACCCTGCTCCCACGGGCAGCTCAAAGGTGCCCGCAGCCAGGGGCAAAGGGGCCTCTGCAACAACCGCCACCTCTCTACCATGCCGGGGTCCCACAGGAAATCGTAAGCAACACGCAGCTGTGGACAAATGGATCCCTGCAACACACACGTTATCTCTATTCTGTCTTCATCCCACTGTCAACAAGAAGGTGCCCACAGCCATGGGCAAAAGGAGAGCTACAGCACCCACCCTGCCCTTATGCCACCCAGCTCCCACGGGCAGCTCAAAGGTGCCCACACACACGGACAACGGGAGAACCACAAAACCTGCTGTATCTGTACCCCGTCATGCTACAGACAGCCAGAAGGTGCCCGCGGCCAAGGGCAAAGAGAGAGCCGCACCGCCTGCACGATCCACAACCCACCCTGCTCCCACGGGCAGCTCAAAGGTGCCCGCAGCCAGGGACAAAGGGGCCTCTGCAGCAACGACCACCTCTCTACCATGCCGGGGTCCCACAGGAAATGGTAAGCAACACGAAGTCGTGGACAAGGCGACCTCGACAACACGCACTGTACCTGTTCCCTGTCTTCAACCCACAGACAACAGGAAGGTGCCCACAGCCATGGGCAAAAGGAGGGCTACAGCACCCACCCTGCCCTTATGCCACCCAGCTCCCACGGGCAGCTCAAAGGTGCCCGCACACACGGACAATGGGAGCACCACAAAACCTGCTGTATCTGTGCCCCATCATGCTACAGACAGCAAGAAGGTGCCCGCGGCCATGGGCAAAGGCAGAGCTCCAGCACCCACTCTATCCTCACCACGTACAGCTCCCACAGGCAGCTCAAAGGTGCCTGCAGCCGTGGACAAAGGGAGAGCTGCAAAACCCAGTGTTCCTCTACTCCATCCAGCTCCCACAGGCAGCTCGAATGTGACTGCAGACACGGACAACGGGACCACCAGAACACACATGGTATTTGTACCCCGTTGTCATCCAACAGCCAACAGGAAGGTGGCCACAGCCATGGGCAAAGAGGGCGCCGCACCACCTACCCGATCTACACCCCATCCAGTTCCCACAGGCAGCTCAAAGGTGCCTGCAGGATTGGGCAACCGAGCTTTGCAGCAACCACCACCTCTCTACCATGTCATGGTCCCACAAGCAGCTGGAAGGAACACAATACCACGGACAAGGGGACCTCTGCAACAGCCACTGTAGCTGTACCCTGTCATCATCCGACAGACAGCAAGAAGTACACACAAGAGCATCTGGAGTTCTAGATGAAATTCAATCATTCTTCTCTTATTCCTTCCAAGTATTTTTGGATCCTTGGATGAGAGCACTACCACACAATGCACATTCCTGTGGTCTCCCACCACAGGGAGAGAGCTCTCAACACTGCAAAGGGCACATAAGACAGCCCTGCCCCTCTACGCCATCCCAGACTTGCAGGGAGCCCCCCAAAACATGGGCAAAGGGGGCTCCACAAAATTCTCCCCTTGTCTTATTCCTTCCAAGGATTTTCGGATCCTTCTCTTTACCTGACGGAATCCTTACGTCACGGAATCCTGACGGAATTCTGTTACAGATACCGCTTTAATATTTTTTCCTGAAAACCAAGGTTGCCTGAGAAGACAGTCCAGGCTGTGGGACCTATGGCAATTTGGAAGGACAGCAACACAGAGAGAATTATTTGTCCATTTCTGTACCTCACAAGCACCAGGAATTAATGAATTCCCTATTTAGGGAATTAAGTTGTAAATGAAGGGTTAGACTGAAATAATTCAGGACATTTCCTTCAAAGACCGAAGTATTCCTTTAATAAATCGCTACTGGTTTATATTACCCGACACAAATGCATCTGGAGCTAGGTTCATTTTCCTCCAGTCCTGTCACAGGCACGTGTCGTTTGTCCTAAGAGAGGTCTCAGGACTAGTTTTTGAAAGGGAATCAGACAGCTGAGGTTATCTTTGTCCCAAAGAGTCACTCCCTAAGGGAACACACTGGAGAGACACCATAGTGGAACGACCTACTGCTGGCTGATCTCAGTAAAGCTTCCAACTTGCCAGCCAGCGAGAGGGCTGGAGGGGCACGGGAATCTGGGAGGGGACACGGCCAGGACAGCTGGCCCAGACTAGCCAAAGAGGTATTCCATTCCGTATGACGTCATGCTGAGTATATAAACACTGGGGGAAGAAGAAGGAAGGGGGGGACATTTGGCATTATGGCGTTTGTCTTCCCGAGTAACCGTTAGGCGTGATGGAGCCCTGCTTTCCTGGGGATGGCCAAACACCTGCCTGCCCATGGGAAGCAGAGAATGAGTTCCTATTTTGCTTTGCTTTGCTTGCGTGTGTGCACGGCTTTTGCTTTACCTATCAAACTGTTCTTGCCTCAACCTTTGAGTTTTACATTCCTTTCCAATTCTCCTCCCCATCCCTCTGGCTGAGGGGGAGTGAGCAAGCGGCTGCGTGGTGCTTTGGTGCTTGGTTGCCAGCCGGGGTTAAACCACGACACACCCCCAAGTTCATGTACCAAGCAGGACGTCCCATGATATGGAACCTCCCTTTGGCTAGTTTGGGCCAGCTGTCCTGGCTGTGTCCCCTCCCAATGTTTTCTGCCCTCTTGCTGGCAGGGCTTGAGAAACTGAAAAGTCCTTGACTTAGTATAAATATTACCTAGCAACAACTAAAAACATCAGTGCGCTATCAACATTGTTCTCACGCCAGAGCCACAACGCAGCACTGCATTAGTTACTGAGAGGAAAATTAACTTTATCCCAGCTGAAAACAGGACACCCTCACAGTGGAAAAGTGTTTCCTGAGGTTCAGAGGGAAACTCCTGTGGTTCAGCTGGCACCTGTTGCCTCATACCCTGTGAATTAAAGAGGATGCAACAGTGTGTAGCGAACCACACAGGTCCGTGTGTTTTCTTCCAGTGCCCAACTGAAGGGCAAGGCACAGGGCAGTGCCAGGCAAACACGTTGGTTCATTTCAGGGACAGACAACTGTCTTGCACTTCACGCAACACTGCCAGCCACTCCTGGGTGGACGGCTGGGCAGCGTGACAGGTCTTCAATGCCAAAGTTCTGAAAGATCACCTTCCCGGAAACTCCACAAACTTCTTTCTTCCAGAATAGCCTTCAAACCCACAAATCTCAGCAAGTACCACCCAAACTCTTCAACAGAGAGCAGTGAGTAGGACCTGCTGCTTCTAACTCCCCTTTAACCTCTGCTGAGCTGCTGTTCTTCACATCCTACAGCTACTTTATTTGCTTCCCCAGCACTACGGACTCTTGTTTTCTGTTTAGTTTTCATTCTTTATTCAGTTGTGTCTTCTCATTTGACCACTGGAAAAGAGGGATCACATGGATGCAGCACTAATTCCAGGCACCAGCCTTGGTGATGTCATGGACACATCACAGTGGGGACTGCTCGTGGTCGGCCACCTCACAAAGGGGTCGGTGACACGGTTGCCCAGCCCCAGGCATAAAAAGGGCTCTGCTGGCTCAGACTGCCAGACAAGGCAGGTGAGCGACAGCTGCGAGGAGCAGGCACCGAGGGGAGGGCAAGGGGGCTGAGGCTGCCCACAGGAATGGAGTATGACTTCTCTTTTGTTGTTTCTCCTGGGAATTACAGCCAGACTCTTGGAAAAGGACGCAGCAAGAGCACGGCTCCTGTCCTTTCTCAGCTCATCACTCGGCGTGAGAGTTCTCAGCGTTCTACAGGACACATAAGACGATCCTGGCTTCTACCCCATCCTGGTTTTTGTGGGAGCCTCCCAACACCATAGGCAAAGGTAGCTTCACAATCCTCTCCCCTGCGTAGCCCAGGGCTGGCCACCAGCCCCGGGGATGTCCCGTCCCGTCCATGCCACAGCAGGCAGAACAGCAGCAGTGGTCCATGTCATGGTGGCTAAGGGACAGCCTTGGTCCAGGGCAGGTGTTGCCTGGCTGTCTGGGATTCATATGATAGACAGCCTTGGCACAAGGCTGGCCCTGTTCCAGGCAGGGAAGCTAGGGCTGCTCATGGTGATAGAGAGTGGCTGCTGAGGTCCTTGCTTCTCCTGTCCTTGACAGCCACACCTTGGATGAGAGCACTACCACACAATGGCACATTCCTGTGGTCTCCCACCACAGGGAGAGAGCTCTCAACACTGCAAAGGACAGATAAGACAGCCCTGCCCCCCTACGCCATCCCGGACCTGCAGGGAGCCCCCCCAAAACATGGGCAAAGGGGGCTCCACAAAATTCTCCCCTAGGAAGCTGAGGGCTGGGACACAAACAAGGCCCTGGCCCAGCACTGGTCATGTCAGGGCGATGTCACAGGGGGCCAACTGCTTATGCTGGTCAACCTTGCAAAGGGGATCGTGATACGGTTGGCCCCAGACGGCTATAAACAGGGCCGCACAAGACCAGAAATGGCAGAGGAGCAGATGGGCAAGAAAACGCTGAGAGGCTCCACAACACCAACAGTATCAATAGCCAGTCTTGACTACAGAGACAGTCACAAGATGCCCACAGAGGTGGGCAATGCGACTGTTGTGCCACCCCCCTTATCTCTACTCCATCCAGGTACCACGGGAAGATCAAAGGTGCCCACAGCCATGGATAACGGGAGCATCAGAAGACCCACCTTACCCGCACCCCGTCATCATCCAGCAGGCGACAAGAAGGTGCCCACAGCCATGGGCAAAAGGAGAGCTACAGCACCCACCCTGCCCTTATGCCACCCAGCTCCCACGGGCAGCTCAAAGGTGCCCACACACACGGACAACGGGAGCACCACAAAACCTGCTGTATCTGTACCCCGTCATGCTACAGACAGCCAGAAGGTGCCCGCGGCCAAGGGCAAAGAGAGAGCTGCACCGCCTGCACGATCCACAACCCACCCTGCTCCCACGGGCAGCTCAAAGGTGCCCGCAGCCAGGGGCAAAGGGGCCTCTGCAACAACCGCCACCTCTCTACCATGCCGGGGTCCCACAGGAAAACAGAAGCAACACGCAGCTGTGGACAAATGGATCCCTGCAACACACACGTTATCTCTATTCTGTCTTCATCCCACTGTCAACAAGAAGGTGCCCACAGCCATGGGCAAAAGGAGAGCTACAGCACCCACCCTGCCCTTATGCCACCCAGCTCCCACGGGCAGCTCAAAGGTGCCCACACACACGGACAACGGGAGCACCACAAAACCTGCTGTATCTGTACCCCGTCATGCTACAGACAGCCAGAAGGTGCCCGCGGCCAAGGGCAAAGAGAGAGCCGCACCGCCTGCACGATCCACAACCCACCCTGCTCCCACGGGCAGCTCAAAGGTGCCCGCAGCCAGGGGCAAAGGGGCCTCTGCAGCAACGACCACCTCTCTACCATGCCGGGGCCCCACAGGAAATGGTAAGCAACACGAAGTCGTGGACAAGGCGACCTCGACAACACGCACTGTACCTGTTCCCTGTCTTCAACCCACAGACAACAGGAAGGTGCCCACAGCCATGGGCAAAAGGAGGGCTACAGCACCCACCCTGCCCTTATGCCACCCAGCTCCCACGGGCAGCTCAAAGGTGCCCGCACACACGGACAATGGGAGCACCACAAAACCTGCTGTATCTGTACCCCGTCATGCTACAGACAGCCAGAAGGTGCCCGCGGCCATGGGCAAAGGCAGAGCTCCAGCACCCACTCTATCCTCACCACGTACAGCTCCCACAGGCAGCTCAAAGGTGCCTGCAGCCGTGGACAAAGGGAGAGCTGCAAACCCCAGTGTTCCTCTACTCCATCCAGCTCCCACAGGCAGCTCGAATGTGACTGCAGACACGAACAACGGGACCACCAGAACACACATGGTATTTGTACCCCGTTGTCATCCAACAGCCAACAGGAAGGTGGCCACAGCCATGGGCAAAGAGGGCGCCGCACCACCTACCCGATCTACACCCCATCCAGTTCCCACAGGCAGCTCAAAGGTGCCTGCAGGATTGGGCAACCGAGCTTTGCAGCAACCACCACCTCTCTACCATGTCATGGTCCCACAAGCAGCTGGAAGGAACACAATACCACGGACAAGGGGACCTCTGCAACAGCCACTGTAGCTGTACCCTGTCATCATCCGACAGACAGCAAGAAGTACACACAAGAGCATCTGGAGTTCTAGATGAAATTCAATCATTCTTCTCTTATTCCTTCCAAGTATTTTCGGATCCTTGGATGAGAGCACTACCACACAATGCACATTCCTGTGGTCTCCCACCACACGGAGAGAGCTCTCAACACTGCAAAGGGCACATAAGACAGCCCTGCCCCTCTACGCCATCCCAGACTTGCAGGGAGCCCCCCAAAACATGGGCAAAGGGGGCTCCACAAAATTCTCCCCTTCTCTTATTCCTTCCAAGGATTTTCGGATCCTTCTCTTTACCTGACGGAATCCTTACGTCACGGAATCCTGACGGAATTCTGTTACAGATACCACTTTAATATTTTTCCTGAAAACCAAGGTTGCCTGAGAAGACAGTCCAGGCTGTGGGACCTATGGCAATTTGGAAGGACAGCAACACAGAGAGAATTATTTGTCCATTTCTGTACCTCACAAGCACCAGGAATTAATGAATTCCCTATTTAGGGAATTAAGTTGTAAATGAAGGGTTAGACTGAAATAATTCAGGACATTTCCTTCAAAGACCGAAGTATTCCTTTAATAAATCGCTACTGGTTTATATTACCCGACACAAATGCATCTGGAGCTAGGTTCATTTTCCTCCAGTCCTGTCACAGGCACGTGTCGTTTGTCCTAAGAGAGGTCTCAGGACTAGTTTTTGAAAGGGAATCAGACAGCTGAGGTTATCTTTGTCCCAAAGAGTCACTCCCTAAGGGAACACACTGGAGAGACACCATAGTGGAACGACCTATTGCTGGCTGATCTCAGTAAAGCTTCCAACTTGCCAGCCAGCGAGAGGGCTGGAGGGGCACGGGAATCTGGGAGGGGACACGGCCAGGACAGCTGGCCCAGACTAGCCAAAGAGGTATTCCATTCCGTATGACGTCATGCTGAGTATATAAACACTGGGGGAAGAAGAAGGAAGGGGGGGACATTTGGCATTATGGCGTTTGTCTTCCCGAGTAACCGTTAGGCGTGATGGAGCCCTGCTTTCCTGGGGATGGCCAAACACCCGCCTGCCCATGGGAAGCAGTGAATGAGTTCCTATTTTGCTTTGCTTTGCTTGCGTGTGTGCACGGCTTTTGCTTTACCTATCAAACTGTTCTTGCCTCAACCTTTGAGTTTTACATTCCTTTCCAATTCTCCTCCCCATCCCTCTGGCTGAGGGGGAGTGAGCAAGCGGCTGCATGGTGCTTTGGTACTTGGTTGCCAGCCGGGGTTAAACCACGACACACCCCCAAGTTCATGTACCAAGCAGGACGTCCCATGATATGGAACCTCCCTTTGGCTAGGTTGGGCCAGCTGTCCTGGCTGTGTCCCCTCCCAATGTTTTCTGCCCTCTTGCTGGCAGGGCTTGAGAAACTGAAAAGCCCTTGATGTAGTATAAATATTACCTAGCAACAACTAAAAACATCAGTGCGCTATCAACATTGTTCTCACGCCAGAGCCACAACGCAGCACTGCATTAGTTACTGAGAGGAAAATTAACTTTATCCCAGCTGAAAACAGGACACCCTCACAGTGGAAACGTGTTTCCTGAGGTTCAGAGGGAAACTCCTGTGGTTCAGCTGGCACCTGTTGCCTCCTACCCTGTGAATTAAAGAGGATGCAACAGTGTGTAGCGAACCACACAGGTCCGTGTGTTTTCTTCCAGTGCCCAACTGAAGGGCAAGGCACAGGGCAGTGCCAGGCAAACACGTTGGTTCATTTCAGGGACAGACAACTGTCTTGCACTTCACGCAACACTGCCAGCCACTCCTGGGTGGACGGCTGGGCAGCGTGACAGGTCTTCAATGCCAAAGTTCTGAAAGATCACCTTCCCGGAAACTCCACAAACTTCTTTCTTCCAGAATAGCCTTCAAACCCACAAATCTCAGCAAGTACCACCCAAACTCTTCAACAGAGAGCAGTGAGTAGGACCTGCTGCTTCTAACTCCCCTTTAACCTCTGCTGAGCTGCTGTTCTTCACATCCTACAGCTACTTTATTTGCTTCCCCAGCACTACGGACTCTTGTTTTCTGTTTAGTTTTCATTCTTTATTCAGTTGTGTCTTCTCATTTGACCACTGGAAAAGAGGGATCACATGGATGCAGCACTAATTCCAGGCACCAGCCTTGGTGATGTCATGGACACATCACAGTGGGGACTGCTCGTGGTCGGCCACCTCACAAAGGGGTCGGTGACACGGTTGCCCAGCCCCAGGCATAAAAAGGGCTCTGCTGGCTCAGACTGCCAGACAAGGCAGGTGAGCGACAGCTGCGAGGAGCAGGCACCGAGGGGAGGGCAAGGGGGCTGAGGCTGCCCACAGGAATGGAGTATGACTTCTCTTTTGTTGTTTCTCCTGGGAATTACAGCCAGACTCTTGGAAAAGGACGCAGCAAGAGCACGGCTCCTGTCCTTTCTCAGCTCATCACTCGGCGTGAGAGTTCTCAGCGTTCTACAGGACACATAAGACGATCCTGGCTTCTACCCCATCCTGGTTTTTGTGGGAGCCTCCCAACACCATAGGCAAAGGTAGCTTCACAATCCTCTCCCCTGCGTAGCCCAGGGCTGGCCACCAGCCCCGGGGATGTCCCGTCCCGTCCATGCCACAGCAGGCAGAACAGCAGCAGTGGTCCATGTCATGGTGGCTAAGGGACAGCCTTGGTCCAGGGCAGGTGTTGCCTGGCTGTCTGGGATTCATATGATAGACAGCCTTGGCACAAGGCTGGCCCTGTTCCAGGCAGGGAAGCTAGGGCTGCTCATGGTGATAGAGAGTGGCTGCTGAGGTCCTTGCTTCTCCTGTCCTTGACAGCCACACCTTGGATGAGAGCACTACCACACAATGGCACATTCCTGTGGTCTCCCACCACAGGGAGAGAGCTCTCAACACTGCAAAGGACAGATAAGACAGCCCTGCCCCCCTACGCCATCCCGGACCTGCAGGGAGCCCCCCCAAAACATGGGCAAAGGGGGCTCCACAAAATTCTCCCCTAGGAAGCTGAGGGCTGGGACACAAACAAGGCCCTGGCCCAGCACTGGTCATGTCAGGGCGATGTCACAGGGGGCCAACTGCTTATGCTGGTCAACCTTGCAAAGGGGATCGTGATACGGTTGGCCCCAGACGGCTATAAACAGGGCCGCACAAGACCAGAAATGGCAGAGGAGCAGATGGGCAAGAAAACGCTGAGAGGCTCCACAACACCAACAGTATCAATAGCCAGTCTTGACTACAGAGACAGTCACAAGATGCCCACAGAGGTGGGCAATGCGACTGTTGTGCCACCCCCCTGATCTCTACTCCATCCAGGTACCACGGGAAGATCAAAGGTGCCCACAGCCATGGATAACGGGAGCATCAGAAGACCCACCTTACCCGCACCCCGTCATCATCCAGCAGGCGACAAGAAGGTGCCCACAGCCATGGGCAAAAGGAGAGCTACAGCACCCACCCTGCCCTTATGCCACCCAGCTCCCACGGGCAGCTCAAAGGTGCCCACACACACGGACAACGGGAGCACCACAAAACCTGCTGTATCTGTACCCCGTCATGCTACAGACAGCCAGAAGGTGCCCGCGGCCAAGGGCAAAGAGAGAGCCACACCGCCTGCACGATCCACAACCCACCCTGCTCCCACGGGCAGCTCAAAGGTGCCCGCAGCCAGGGGCAAAGGGGCCTCTGCAACAACCGCCACCTCTCTACCATGCCGGGGTCCCACAGGAAATCGTAAGCAACACGCAGCTGTGGACAAATGGATCCCTGCAACACACACGTTATCTCTATTCTGTCTTCATCCCACTGTCAACAAGAAGGTGCCCACAGCCATGGGCAAAAGGAGAGCTACAGCACCCACCCTGCCCTTATGCCACCCAGCTCCCACGGGCAGCTCAAAGGTGCCCACACACACGGACAACGGGAGCACCACAAAACCTGCTGTATCTGTACCCCGTCATGCTACAGACAGCCAGAAGGTGCCCGCAGCCAAGGGCAAAGAGAGAGCCGCACCGCCTGCACGATCCACAACCCACCCTGCTCCCACGGGCAGCTCAAAGGTGCCCGCAGCCAGGGGCAAAGGGGCCTCTGCAGCAACGACCACCTCTCTACCATGCCGGGGCCCCACAGGAAATGGTAAGCAACACGAAGTCGTGGACAAGGCGACCTCGACAACACGCACTGTACCTGTTCCCTGTCTTCAACCCACAGACAACAGGAAGGTGCCCACAGCCATGGGCAAAAGGAGGGCTACAGCACCCACCCTGCCCTTATGCCACCCAGCTCCCACGGGCAGCTCAAAGGTGCCCGCACACACGGACAATGGGAGCACCACAAAACCTGCTGTATCTGTACCCCGTCATGCTACAGACAGCAAGAAGGTGCCCGCGGCCATGGGCAAAGGCAGAGCTCCAGCACCCACTCTATCCTCACCACGTACAGCTCCCACAGGCAGCTCAAAGGTGCCTGCAGCCGTGGACAAAGGGAGAGCTGCAAACCCCAGTGTTCCTCTACTCCATCCAGCTCCCACAGGCAGCTCGAATGTGACTGCAGACACGGACAACGGGACCACCAGAACACACATGGTATTTGTACCCCGTTGTCATCCAACAGCCAACAGGAAGGTGGCCACAGCCATGGGCAAAGAGGGCGCCGCACCACCTACCCGATCTACACCCCATCCAGTTCCCACAGGCAGCTCAAAGGTGCCTGCAGGATTGGGCAACCGAGCTTTGCAGCAACCACCACCTCTCTACCATGTCATGGTCCCACAAGCAGCTGGAAGGAACACAATACCACGGACAAGGGGACCTCTGCAACAGCCACTGTAGCTGTACCCTGTCATCATCCGACAGACAGCAAGAAGTACACACAAGAGCATCTGGAGTTCTAGATGAAATTCAATCATTCTTCTCTTATTCCTTCCAAGTATTTTCGGATCCTTGGATGAGAGCACTACCACACAATGCACATTCCTGTGGTCTCCCACCACACGGAGAGAGCTTTCAACACTGCAAAGGGCACATAAGACAGCCCTGCCCCTCTACGCCATCCCAGACTTGCAGGGAGCCCCCCAAAACATGGGCAAAGGGGGCTCCACAAAATTCTCCCCTTCTCTTATTCCTTCCAAGGATTTTCGGATCCTTCTCTTTACCTGACGGAATCCTTACGTCACGGAATCCTGACGGAATTCTGTTACAGATACCGCTTTAATATTTTTCCTGAAAACCAAGGTTGCCTGAGAAGACAGTCCAGGCTGTGGGACCTATGGCAATTTGGAAGGACAGCAACACAGAGAGAATTATTTGTCCATTTCTGTACCTCACAAGCACCAGGAATTAATGAATTCCCTATTTAGGGAATTAAGTTGTAAATGAAGGGTTAGACTGAAATAATTCAGGACATTTCCTTCAAAGACCGAAGTATTCCTTTAATAAATCGCTACTGGTTTATATTACCCGACACAAATGCATCTGGAGCTAGGTTCATTTTCCTCCAGTCCTGTCACAGGCACGTGTCGTTTGTCCTAAGAGAGGTCTCAGGACTAGTTTTTGAAAGGGAATCAGACAGCTGAGGTTATCTTTGTCCCAAAGAGTCACTCCCTAAGGGAAAACACTGGAGAGACACCATAGTGGAACGACCTACTGCTGGCTGATCTCAGTAAAGCTTCCAACTTGCCAGCCAGCGAGAGGGCTGGAGGGGCACGGGAATCTGGGAGGGGACACGGCCAGGACAGCTGGCCCAGACTAGCCAAAGAGGTATTCCATTCCGTATGACGTCATGCTGAGTATATAAACACTGGGGGAAGAAGAAGGAAGGGGGGGACATTTGGCATTATGGCGTTTGTCTTCCCGAGTAACCGTTAGGCGTGATGGAGCCCTGCTTTCCTGGGGATGGCCAAACACCTGCCTGCCCATGGGAAGCAGTGAATGAGTTCCTATTTTGCTTTGCTTTGCTTGCGTGTGTGCACGGCTTTTGCTTTACCTATCAAACTGTTCTTGCCTCAACCTTTGAGTTTTACATTCCTTTCCAATTCTCCTCCCCATCCCTCTGGCTGAGGGGGAGTGAGCAAGCGGCTGCGTGGTGCTTTGGTGCTTGGTTGCCAGCTGGGGTTAAACCACGACACACCCCCAAGTTCATGTACCAAGCAGGACGTCCCATGATATGGAACCTCCCTTTGGCTAGGTTGGGCCAGCTGTCCTGGCTGTGTCCCCTCCCAATGTTTTCTGCCCTCTTGCTGGCAGGGCTTGAGAAACTGAAAAGTCCTTGACTTAGTATAAATATTACCTAGCAACAACTAAAAGCATCAGTGCGCTATCAACATTGTTCTCACGCCAGAGCCACAACGCAGCACTGCATTAGTTACTGAGAGGAAAATTAACTTTATCCCAGCTGAAAACAGGACACCCTCACAGTGGAAACGTGTTTCCTGAGGTTCAGAGGGAAACTCCTGTGGTTCAGCTGGCACCTGTTGCCTCATACCCTGTGAATTAAAGAGGATGCAACAGTGTGTAGCGAACCACACAGGTCCGTGTGTTTTCTTCCAGTGCCCAACTGAAGGGCAAGGCACAGGGCAGTGCCAGGCAAACACGTTGGTTCATTTCAGGGACAGACAACTGTCTTGCACTTCACGCAACACTGCCAGCCACTCCTGGGTGGACGGCTGGGCAGCGTGACAGGTCTTCAATGCCAAAGTTCTGAAAGATCACCTTCCCGGAAACTCCACAAACTTCTTTCTTCCAGAATAGCCTTCAAACCCACAAATCTCAGCAAGTACCACCCAAACTCTTCAACAGAGAGCAGTGAGTAGGACCTGCTGCTTCTAACTCCCCTTTAACCTCTGCTGAGCTGCTGTTCTTCAGATCCTACAGCTACTTTATTTGCTTCCCCAGCACTACGGACTCTTGTTTTCTGTTTAGTTTTCATTCTTTATTCAGTTGTGTCTTCTCATTTGACCACTGGAAAAGAGGGATCACATGGATGCAGCACTAATTCCAGGCACCAGCCTTGGTGATGTCATGGACACATCACAGTGGGGACTGCTCGTGGTCGGCCACCTCACAAAGGGGTCGGTGACACGGTTGCCCAGCCCCAGGCATAAAAAGGGCTCTGCTGGCTCAGACTGCCAGACAAGGCAGGTGAGCGACAGCTGCGAGGAGCAGGCACCGAGGGGAGGGCAAGGGGGCTGAGGCTGCCCACAGGAATGGAGTATGACTTCTCTTTTGTTGTTTCTCCTGGGAATTACAGCCAGACTCTTGGAAAAGGACGCAGCAAGAGCACGGCTCCTGTCCTTTCTCAGCTCATCACTCGGCGTGAGAGTTCTCAGCGTTCTACAGGACACATAAGACGATCCTGGCTTCTACCCCATCCTGGTTTTTGTGGGAGCCTCCCAACACCATAGGCAAAGGTAGCTTCACAATCCTCTCCCCTGCGTAGCCCAGGGCTGGCCACCAGCCCCGGGGATGTCCTGTCCTGTCCATGCCACAGCAGGCAGAACAGCAGCAGTGGTCCATGTCATGGTGGCTAAGGGACAGCCTTGGTCCAGGGCAGGTGTTGCCTGGCTGTCTGGGATTCATATGATAGACAGCCTTGGCACAAGGCTGGCCCTGTTCCAGGCAGGGAAGCTAGGGCTGCTCATGGTGATAGAGAGTGGCTGCTGAGGTCCTTGCTTCTCCTGTCCTTGACAGCCACACCTTGGATGAGAGCACTACCACACAATGGCACATTCCTGTGGTCTCCCACCACAGGGAGAGAGCTCTCAACACTGCAAAGGACAGATAAGACAGCCCTGCCCCCCTACGCCATCCCGGACCTGCAGGGAGCCCCCCCAAAACATGGGCAAAGGGGGCTCCACAAAATTCTCCCCTAGGAAGCTGAGAGCTGGGACACAAACAAGGCCCTGGCCCAGCACTGGTCATGTCAGGGCGATGTCACAGGGGGCCAACTGCTTATGCTGGTCAACCTTGCAAAGGGGATCGTGATACGGTTGGCCCCAGACGGCTATAAACAGGGCCGCACAAGACCAGAAATGGCAGAGGAGCAGATGGGCAAGAAAACGCTGAGAGGCTCCACAACACCAACAGTATCAATAGCCAGTCTTGACTACAGAGACAGTCACAAGATGCCCACAGAGGTGGGCAATGCGACTGTTGTGCCACCCCCCTTATCTCTACTCCATCCAGGTACCACGGGAAGATCAAAGGTGCCCACAGCCATGGATAACGGGAGCATCAGAAGACCCACCTTACCCGCACCCCGTCATCATCCAGCAGGCGACAAGAAGGTGCCCACAGCCATGGGCAAAAGGAGAGCTACAGCACCCACCCTGCCCTTATGCCACCCAGCTCCCACGGGCAGCTCAAAGGTGCCCCCACACACGGATAACGGGAGCACCACAAAACCTGCTGTATCTGTACCCCGTCATGCTACAGACAGCCAGAAGGTGCCCGCGGCCAAGGGCAAAGAGAGAGCCGCACCGCCTGCACGATCCACAACCCACCCTGCTCCCACGGGCAGCTCAAAGGTGCCCGCAGCCAGGGGCAAAGGGGCCTCTGCAACAACCGCCACCTCTCTACCATGCCGGGGTCCCACAGGAAAACAGAAGCAACACGCAGCTGTGGACAAATGGATCCCTGCAACACACACGTTATCTCTATTCTGTCTTCATCCCACTGTCAACAAGAAGGTGCCCACAGCCATGGGCAAAAGGAGAGCTACAGCACCCACCCTGCCCTTATGCCACCCAGCTCCCACGGGCAGCTCAAAGGTGCCCACACACACGGACAACGGGAGCACCACAAAACCTGCTGTATCTGTACCCCGTCATGCTACAGACAGCCAGAAGGTGCCCGCGGCCAAGGGCAAAGAGAGAGCCGCACCGCCTGCACGATCCACAACCCACCCTGCTCCCACGGGCAGCTCAAAGGTGCCCGCAGCCAGGGACAAAGGGGCCTCTGCAGCAACGACCACCTCTCTACCATGCCGGGGCCCCACAGGAAATGGTAAGCAACACGAAGTCGTGGACAAGGCGACCTCGACAACACGCACTGTACCTGTTCCCTGTCTTCAACCCACAGACAACAGGAAGGTGCCCACAGCCATGGGCAAAAGGAGGGCTACAGTACCCACCCTGCCCTTATGCCACCCAGCTCCCACGGGCAGCTCAAAGGTGCCCGCACACACGGACAATGGGAGCACCACAAAACCTGCTGTATCTGTACCCCGTCATGCTACAGACAGCCAGAAGGTGCCCGCGGCCATGGGCAAAGGCAGAGCTCCAGCACCCACTCTATCCTCACCACGTACAGCTCCCACAGGCAGCTCAAAGGTGCCTGCAGCCGTGGACAAAGGGAGAGCTGCAAACCCCAGTGTTCCTCTACTCCATCCAGCTCCCACAGGCAGCTCGAATGTGACTGCAGACACGGACAACGGGACCACCAGAACACACATGGTATTTGTACCCCGTTGTCATCCAACAGCCAACAGGAAGGTGGCCACAGCCATGGGCAAAGAGGGCGCCGCACCACCTACCCGATCTACACCCCATCCAGTTCCCACAGGCAGCTCAAAGGTGCCTGCAGGATTGGGCAACCGAGCTTTGCAGCAACCACCACCTCTCTACCATGTCATGGTCCCACAAGCAGCTGGAAGGAACACAATACCACGGACAAGGGGACCTCTGCAACAGCCACTGTAGCTGTACCTTGTCATCATCCAACAGACAGCAAGAAGTACACACAAGAGCATCTGGAGTTCTAGATGAAATTCAATCATTCTTCTCTTATTCCTTCCAAGTATTTTCGGATCCTTGGATGAGAGCACTACCACACAATGCACATTCCTGTGGTCTCCCACCACAGGGAGAGAGCTCTCAACACTGCAAAGGGCACATAAGACAGCCCTGCCCCTCTACGCCATCCCAGACTTGCAGGGAGCCCCCCAAAACATGGGCAAAGGGGGCTCCACAAAATTCTCCCCTTCTCTTATTCCTTCCAAGGATTTTCGGATCCTTCTCTTTACCTGACGGAATCCTTACGTCACGGAATCCTGACGGAATTCTGTTACAGATACCGCTTTAATATTTTTCCTGAAAACCAAGGTTGCCTGAGAAGACAGTCCAGGCTGTGGGACCTATGGCAATTTGGAAGGACAGCAACACAGAGAGAATTATTTGTCCATTTCTGTACCTCACAAGCACCAGGAATTAATGAATTCCCTATTTAGGGAATTAAGTTGTAAATGAAGGGTTAGACTGAAATAATTCAGGACATTTCCTTCAAAGACCGAAGTATTCCTTTAATAAATCGCTACTGGTTTATATTACCCGACACAAATGCATCTGGAGCTAGGTTCATTTTCCTCCAGTCCTGTCACAGGCACGTGTCGTTTGTCCTAAGAGAGGTCTCAGGACTAGTTTTTGAAAGGGAATCAGACAGCTGAGGTTATCTTTGTCCCAAAGAGTCACTCCCTAAGGGAACACACTGGAGAGACACCATAGTGGAACGACCTACTGCTGGCTGATCTCAGTAAAGCTTCCAACTTGCCAGCCAGCGAGAGGGCTGGAGGGGCACGGGAATCTGGGAGGGGACACGGCCAGGACAGCTGGCCCAGACTAGCCAAAGAGGTATTCCATTCCGTATGACGTCATGCTGAGTATATAAACACTGGGGGAAGAAGAAGGAAGGGGGGGACATTTGGCATTATGGCGTTTGTCTTCCCGAGTAACCGTTAGGCGTGATGGAGCCCTGCTTTCCTGGGGATGGCCAAACACCTGCCTGCCCATGGGAAGCAGAGAATGAGTTCCTATTTTGCTTTGCTTTGCTTGCGTGTGTGCACGGCTTTTGCTTTACCTATCAAACTGTTCTTGCCTCAACCTTTGAGTTTTACATTCCTTTCCAATTCTCCTCCCCATCCCTCTGGCTGAGGGGGAGTGAGCAAGCGGCTGCGTGGTGCTTTGGTGCTTGGTTGCCAGGCGGGGTTAAACCACGACACACCCCCAAGTTCATGTACCAAGCAGGACGTCCCATGATATGGAACCTCCCTTTGGCTAGGTTGGGCCAGCTGTCCTGGCTGTGTCCCCTCCCAATGTTTTCTGCCCTCTTGCTGGCAGGGCTTGAGAAACTGAAAAGTCCTTGACTTAGTATAAATATTACCTAGCAACAACTAAAAACATCAGTGCGCTATCAACATTGTTCTCACGCCAGAGCCACAACACAGCACTGCATTAGTTACTGAGAGGAAAATTAACTTTATCCCAGCTGAAAACAGGACACCCTCACAGTGGAAACGTGTTTCCTGAGGTTCAGAGGGAAACTCCTGTGGTTCAGCTGGCACCTGTTGCCTCATACCCTGTGAATTAAAGAGGATGCAACAGTGTGTAGCGAACCACACAGGTCCGTGTGTTTTCTTCCAGTGCCCAACTGAAGGGCAAGGCACAGGGCAGTGCCAGGCAAACACGTTGGTTCATTTCAGGGACAGACAACTGTCTTGCACTTCACGCAACACTGCCAGCCACTCCTGGGTGGACAGCTGGGCAGCGTGACAGGTCTTCAATGCCAAAGTTCTGAAAGATCACCTTCCCGGAAACTCCACAAACTTCTTTCTTCCAGAATAGCCTTCAAACCCACAAATCTCAGCAAGTACCACCCAAACTCTTCAACAGAGAGCAGTGAGTAGGACCTGCTGCTTCTAACTCCCCTTTAACCTCTGCTGAGCTGCTGTTCTTCAGATCCTACAGCTACTTTATTTGCTTCCCCAGCACTACGGACTCTTGTTTTCTGTTTAGTTTTCATTCTTTATTCAGTTGTGTCTTCTCATTTGACCACTGGAAAAGAGGGATCACATGGATGCAGCACTAATTCCAGGCACCAGCCTTGGTGATGTCATGGACACATCACAGTGGGGACTGCTCGTGGTCGGCCACCTCACAAAGGGGTCGGTGACACGGTTGCCCAGCCCCAGGCATAAAAAGGGCTCTGCTGGCTCAGACTGCCAGACAAGGCAGGTGAGCGACAGCTGCGAGGAGCAGGCACCGAGGGGAGGGCAAGGGGGCTGAGGCTGCCCACAGGAATGGAGTATGACTTCTCTTTTGTTGTTTCTCCTGGGAATTACAGCCAGACTCTTGGAAAAGGACGCAGCAAGAGCACGGCTCCTGTCCTTTCTCAGCTCATCACTCGGCGTGAGAGTTCTCAGCGTTCTACAGGACACATAAGACGATCCTGGCTTCTACCCCATCCTGGTTTTTGTGGGAGCCTCCCAACACCATAGGCAAAGGTAGCTTCACAATCCTCTCCCCTGCGTAGCCCAGGGCTGGCCACCAGCCCCGGGGATGTCCCGTCCCGTCCATGCCACAGCAGGCAGAACAGCAGCAGTGGTCCATGTCATGGTGGCTAAGGGACAGCCTTGGTCCAGGGCAGGTGTTGCCTGGCTGTCTGGGATTCATATGATAGACAGCCTTGGCACAAGGCTGGCCCTGTTCCAGGCAGGGAAGCTAGGGCTGCTCATGGTGATAGAGAGTGGCTGCTGAGGTCCTTGCTTCTCCTGTCCTTGACAGCCACACCTTGGATGAGAGCACTACCACACAATGGCACATTCCTGTGGTCTCCCACCACAGGGAGAGAGCTCTCAACACTGCAAAGGACAGATAAGACAGCCCTGCCCCCCTACGCCATCCCGGACCTGCAGGGAGCCCCCCCAAAACATGGGCAAAGGGGGCTCCACAAAATTCTCCCCTAGGAAGCTGAGGGCTGGGACACAAACAAGGCCCTGGCCCAGCACTGGTCATGTCAGGGCGATGTCACAGGGGGCCAACTGCTTATGCTGGTCAACCTTGCAAAGGGGATCGTGATACGGTTGGCCCCAGACGGCTATAAACAGGGCCGCACAAGACCAGAAATGGCAGAGGAGCAGATGGGCAAGAAAACGCTGAGAGGCTCCACAACACCAACAGTATCAATAGCCAGTCTTGACTACAGAGACAGTCACAAGATGCCCACAGAGGTGGGCAATGCGACTGTTGTGCCACCCCCCTTATCTCTACTCCATCCAGGTACCACGGGAAGATCAAAGGTGCCCACAGCCATGGATAACGGGAGCATCAGAAGACCCACCTTACCCGCACCCCGTCATCATCCAGCAGGCAACAAGAAGGTGCCCACAGCCATGGGCAAAAGGAGAGCTGCAGCACCCACCCTGCCCTTATGCCACCCAGCTCCCACGGGCAGCTCAAAGGTGCCCACACACACGGATAACGGGAGCACCACAAAACCTGCTGTATCTGTACCCCGTCATGCTACAGACAGCCAGAAGGTGCCCGCGGCAAAGGGCAAAGAGAGAGCCGCACCGCCTGCACGATCCACAACCCACCCTGCTCCCACGGGCAGCTCAAAGGTGCCCGCAGCCAGGGGCAAAGGGGCCTCTGCAACAACCGCCACCTCTCTACCATGCCGGGGTCCCACAGGAAAACAGAAGCAACACGCAGCTGTGGACAAATGGATCCCTGCAACACACACGTTATCTCTATTCTGTCTTCATCCCACTGTCAACAAGAAGGTGCCCACAGCCATGGGCAAAAGGAGAGCTACAGCACCCACCCTGCCCTTATGCCACCCAGCTCCCACGGGCAGCTCAAAGGTGCCCACACACACGGACAACGGGAGCACCACAAAACCTGCTGTATCTGTACCCCGTCATCCTACAGACAGCCAGAAGGTGCCCGCGGCCAAGGGCAAAGAGAGAGCCGCACCGCCTGCACGATCCACAACCCACCCTGCTCCCACGGGCAGCTCAAAGGTGCCCGCAGCCAGGGACAAAGGGGCCTCTGCAGCAACGACCACCTCTCTACCATGCCGGGGCCCCACAGGAAATGGTAAGCAACACGAAGTCGTGGACAAGGCGACCTCGACAACACGCACTGTACCTGTTCCCTGTCTTCAACCCACAGACAACAGGAAGGTGCCCACAGCCATGGGCAAAAGGAGGGCTACAGCACCCACCCTGCCCTTATGCCACCCAGCTCCCACGGGCAGCTCAAAGGTGCCCGCACACACGGACAATGGGAGCACCACAAAACCTGCTGTATCTGTACCCCGTCATGCTACAGACAGCCAGAAGGTGCCCGCAGCCATGGGCAAAGGCAGAGCTCCAGCACCCACTCTATCCTCACCACGTACAGCTCCCACAGGCAGCTCAAAGGTGCCTGCAGCCGTGGACAAAGGGAGAGCTGCAAACCCCAGTGTTCCTCTACTCCATCCAGCTCCCACAGGCAGCTCGAATGTGACTGCAGACACGGACAACGGGACCACCAGAACACACATGGTATTTGTACCCCGTTGTCATCCAACAGCCAACAGGAAGGTGGCCACAGCCATGGGCAAAGAGGGCGCCGCACCACCTACCCGATCTACACCCCATCCAGTTCCCACAGGCAGCTCAAAGGTGCCTGCAGGATTGGGCAACCGAGCTTTGCAGCAACCACCACCTCTCTACCATGTCATGGTCCCACAAGCAGCTGGAAGGAACACAATACCACGGACAAGGGGACCTCTGCAACAGCCACTGTAGCTGTACCTTGTCATCATCCAACAGACAGCAAGAAGTACACACAAGAGCATCTGGAGTTCTAGATGAAATTCAATCATTCTTCTCTTATTCCTTCCAAGTATTTTCGGATCCTTGGATGAGAGCACTACCACACAATGCACATTCCTGTGGTCTCCCACCACAGGGAGAGAGCTCTCAACACTGCAAAGGACAGATAAGACAGCCCTGCCCCCCTACGCCATCCCGGACCTGCAGGGAGCCCCCCCAAAACATGGGCAAAGGGGGCTCCACAAAATTCTCCCCTAGGAAGCTGAGGGCTGGGACACAAACAAGGCCCTGGCCCAGCACTGGTCATGTCAGGGCGATGTCACAGGGGGCCAACTGCTTATGCTGGTCAACCTTGCAAAGGGGATCGTGATACGGTTGGCCCCAGACGGCTATAAACAGGGCCGCACAAGACCAGAAATGGCAGAGGAGCAGATGGGCAAGAAAACGCTGAGAGGCTCCACAACACCAACAGTATCAATAGCCAGTCTTGACTACAGAGACAGTCACAAGATGCCCACAGAGGTGGGCAATGCGACTGTTGTGCCACCCCCCTTATCTCTACTCCATCCAGGTACCACGGGAAGATCAAAGGTGCCCACAGCCATGGATAACGGGAGCATCAGAAGACCCACCTTACCCGCACCCCGTCATCATCCAGCAGGCGACAAGAAGGTGCCCACAGCCATGGGCAAAAGGAGAGCTACAGCACCCACCCTGCCCTTATGCCACCCAGCTCCCACGGGCAGCTCAAAGGTGCCCACACACACGGACAATGGGAGCACCACAAAACCTGCTGTATCTGTACCCCGTCATGCTACAGACAGCCAGAAGGTGCCCGCGGCCAAGGGCAAAGAGAGAGCCGCACCGCCTGCACGATCCACAACCCACCCTGCTCCCACGGGCAGCTCAAAGGTGCCCGCAGCCAGGGACAAAGGGGCCTCTGCAGCAACGACCACCTCTCTACCATGCCGGGGCCCCACAGGAAATGGTAAGCAACACGAAGTCGTGGACAAGGCGACCTCGACAACACGCACTGTACCTGTTCCCTGTCTTCAACCCACAGACAACAGGAAGGTGCCCACAGCCATGGGCAAAAGGAGGGCTACAGCACCCACCCTGCCCTTATGCCACCCAGCTCCCACGGGCAGCTCAAAGGTGCCCGCACACACGGACAATGGGAGCACCACAAAACCTGCTGTATCTGTACCCCGTCATGCTACAGACAGCCAGAAGGTGCCCGCGGCCATGGGCAAAGGCAGAGCTCCAGCACCCACTCTATCCTCACCACGTACAGCTCCCACAGGCAGCTCAAAGGTGCCTGCAGCCGTGGACAAAGGGAGAGCTGCAAACCCCAGTGTTCCTCTACTCCATCCAGCTCCCACAGGCAGCTCGAATGTGACTGCAGACACGGACAACGGGACCACCAGAACACACATGGTATTTGTACCCCGTTGTCATCCAACAGCCAACAGGAAGGTGGCCACAGCCATGGGCAAAGAGGGCGCCGCACCACCTACCCGATCTACACCCCATCCAGTTCCCACAGGCAGCTCAAAGGTGCCTGCAGGATTGGGCAACCGAGCTTTGCAGCAACCACCACCTCTCTACCATGTCATGGTCCCACAAGCAGCTGGAAGGAACACAATACCACGGACAAGGGGACCTCTGCAACAGCCACTGTAGCTGTACCCTGTCATCATCCGACAGACAGCAAGAAGTACACACAAGAGCATCTGGAGTTCTAGATGAAATTCAATCATTCTTCTCTTATTCCTTCCAAGTATTATCAGATCCTTGGATGAGAGCACTACCACACAATGCACATTCCTGTGGTCTCCCACCACAGGGAGAGAGCTCTCAACACTGCAAAGGACAGATAAGACAGCCCTGCCCCCCTACGCCATCCCGGACCTGCAGGGAGCCCCCCCAAAACATGGGCAAAGGGGGCTCCACAAAATTCTCCCCTAGGAAGCTGAGGGCTGGGACACAAACAAGGCCCTGGCCCAGCACTGGTCATGTCAGGGCGATGTCACAGGGGGCCAACTGCTTATGCTGGTCAACCTTGCAAAGGGGATCGTGATACGGTTGGCCCCAGACGGCTATAAACAGGGCCGCACAAGACCAGAAATGGCAGAGGAGCAGATGGGCAAGAAAACGCTGAGAGGCTCCACAACACCAACAGTATCAATAGCCAGTCTTGACTACAGAGACAGTCACAAGATGCCCACAGAGGTGGGCAATGCGACTGTTGTGCCACCCCCCTTATCTCTACTCCATCCAGGTACCACGGGAAGATCAAAGGTGCCCACAGCCATGGATAACGGGAGCATCAGAAGACCCACCTTACCCGCACCCCGTCATCATCCAGCAGGCGACAAGAAGGTGCCCACAGCCATGGGCAAAAGGAGAGCTACAGCACCCACCCTGCCCTTATGCCACCCAGCTCCCACGGGCAGCTCAAAGGTGCCCACACACACGGACAACGGGAGCACCACAAAACCTGCTGTATCTGTACCCCGTCATGCTACAGACAGCCAGAAGGTGCCCGCGGCCAAGGGCAAAGAGAGAGCCGCACCGCCTGCACGATCCACAACCCACCCTGCTCCCACGGGCAGCTCAAAGGTGCCCGCAGCCAGGGGCAAAGGGGCCTCTGCAACAACCGCCACCTCTCTACCATGCCGGGGCCCCACAGGAAAACAGAAGCAACACGCAGCTGTGGACAAATGGATCCCTGCAACACACACGTTATCTCTATTCTGTCTTCATCCCACTGTCAACAAGAAGGTGCCCACAGCCATGGGCAAAAGGAGAGCTACAGCACCCACCCTGCCCTTATGCCACCCAGCTCCCACGGGCAGCTCAAAGGTGCCCACACACACGGACAACGGGAGCACCACAAAACCTGCTGTATCTGTACCCCGTCATCCTACAGACAGCCAGAAGGTGCCCGCGGCCAAGGGCAAAGAGAGAGCCGCACCGCCTGCACGATCCACAACCCACCCTGCTCCCACGGGCAGCTCAAAGGTGCCCGCAGCCAGGGACAAAGGGGCCTCTGCAGCAACGACCACCTCTCTACCATGCCGGGGCCCCACAGGAAATGGTAAGCAACACGAAGTCGTGGACAAGGCGACCTCGACAACACGCACTGTACCTGTTCCCTGTCTTCAACCCACAGACAACAGGAAGGTACCCACAGCCATGGGCAAAAGGAGGGCTACAGCACCCACCCTGCCCTTATGCCACCCAGCTCCCACGGGCAGCTCAAAGGTGCCCGCACACACGGACAATGGGAGCACCACAAAACCTGCTGTATCTGTACCCCGTCATGCTACAGACAGCCAGAAGGTGCCCGCGGCCATGGGCAAAGGCAGAGCTCCAGCACCCACTCTATCCTCACCACGTACAGCTCCCACAGGCAGCTCAAAGGTGCCTGCAGCCGTGGACAAAGGGAGAGCTGCAAACCCCAGTGTTCCTCTACTCCATCCAGCTCCCACAGGCAGCTCGAATGTGACTGCAGACACGGACAACGGGACCACCAGAACACACATGGTATTTGTACCCCGTTGTCATCCAACAGCCAACAGGAAGGTGGCCACAGCCATGGGCAAAGAGGGCGCCGCACCACCTACCCGATCTACACCCCATCCAGTTCCCACAGGCAGCTCAAAGGTGCCTGCAGGATTGGGCAACCGAGCTTTGCAGCAACCACCACCTCTCTACCATGTCATGGTCCCACAAGCAGCTGGAAGGAACACAATACCACGGACAAGGGGACCTCTGCAACAGCCACTGTAGCTGTACCTTGTCATCATCCAACAGACAGCAAGAAGTACACACAAGAGCATCTGGAGTTCTAGATGAAATTCAATCATTCTTCTCTTATTCCTTCCAAGTATTTTCGGATCCTTGGATGAGAGCACTACCACACAATGCACATTCCTGTGGTCTCCCACCACAGGGAGAGAGCTCTCAACACTGCAAAGGACAGATAAGACAGCCCTGCCCCCCTACGCCATCCCGGACCTGCAGGGAGCCCCCCCAAAACATGGGCAAAGGGGGCTCCACAAAATTCTCCCCTAGGAAGCTGAGGGCTGGGACACAAACAAGGCCCTGGCCCAGCACTGGTCATGTCAGGGCGATGTCACAGGGGGCCAACTGCTTATGCTGGTCAACCTTGCAAAGGGGATCGTGATACGGTTGGCCCCAGACGGCTATAAACAGGGCCGCACAAGACCAGAAATGGCAGAGGAGCAGATGGGCAAGAAAACGCTGAGAGGCTCCACAACACCAACAGTATCAATAGCCAGTCTTGACTACAGAGACAGTCACAAGATGCCCACAGAGGTGGGCAATGCGACTGTTGTGCCACCCCCCTTATCTCTACTCCATCCAGGTACCACGGGAAGATCAAAGGTGCCCACAGCCATGGATAACGGGAGCATCAGAAGACCCACCTTACCCGCACCCCGTCATCATCCAGCAGGCGACAAGAAGGTGCCCACAGCCATGGGCAAAAGGAGAGCTACAGCACCCACCCTGCCCTTATGCCACCCAGCTCCCATGGGCAGCTCAAAGGTGCCCACACACACGGACAACGGGAGCACCACAAAACCTGCTGTATCTGTACCCCGTCATGCTACAGACAGCCAGAAGGTGCCCGCGGCCAAGGGCAAAGAGAGAGCCGCACCGCCTGCACGATCCACAACCCACCCTGCTCCCACGGGCAGCTCAAAGGTGCCCGCAGCCAGGGGCAAAGGGGCCTCTGCAACAACCGCCACCTCTCTACCATGCCGGGGTCCCACAGGAAAACAGAAGCAACACGCAGCTGTGGACAAATGGATCCCTGCAACACACACGTTATCTCTATTCTGTCTTCATCCCACTGTCAACAAGAAGGTGCCCACAGCCATGGGCAAAAGGAGAGCTACAGCACCCACCCTGCCCTTATGCCACCCAGCTCCCACGGGCAGCTCAAAGGTGCCCACACACACGGACAACGGGAGCACCACAAAACCTGCTGTATCTGTACCCCGTCATCCTACAGACAGCCAGAAGGTGCCCGCGGCCAAGGGCAAAGAGAGAGCCGCACCGCCTGCACGATCCACAACCCACCCTGCTCCCACGGGCAGCTCAAAGGTGCCCGCAGCCAGGGACAAAGGGGCCTCTGCAGCAACGACCACCTCTCTACCATGCCGGGGCCCCACAGGAAATGGTAAGCAACACGAAGTCGTGGACAAGGCGACCTCGACAACACGCACTGTACCTGTTCCCTGTCTTCAACCCACAGACAACAGGAAGGTACCCACAGCCATGGGCAAAAGGAGGGCTACAGCACCCACCCTGCCCTTATGCCACCCAGCTCCCACGGGCAGCTCAAAGGTGCCCGCACACACGGACAATGGGAGCACCACAAAACCTGCTGTATCTGTACCCCGTCATGCTACAGACAGCCAGAAGGTGCCCGCGGCCAAGGGCAAAGAGAGAGCCGCACCGCCTGCACGATCCACAACCCACCCTGCTCCCACGGGCAGCTCAAAGGTGCCCGCAGCCAGGGACAAAGGGGCCTCTGCAGCAACGACCACCTCTCTACCATGCCGGGGCCCCACAGGAAATGGTAAGCAACACGAAGTCGTGGACAAGGCGACCTCGACAGCACGCACTGTACCTGTTCCCTGTCTTCAACCCACAGACAACAGGAAGGTGCCCACAGCCATGGGCAAAAGGAGGGCTACAGCACCCACCCTGCCCTTATGCCACCCAGCTCCCACGGGCAGCTCAAAGGTGCCCGCACACACGGACAATGGGAGCACCACAAAACCTGCTGTATCTGTACCCCGTCATGCTACAGACAGCCAGAAGGTGCCCGCAGCCATGGGCAAAGGCAGAGCTCCAGCACCCACTCTATCCTCACCACGTACAGCTCCCACAGGCAGCTCAAAGGTGCCTGCAGCCGTGGACAAAGGGAGAGCTGCAAACCCCAGTGTTCCTCTACTCCATCCAGCTCCCACAGGCAGCTCGAATGTGACTGCAGACACGGACAACGGGACCACCAGAACACACATGGTATTTGTACCCCGTTGTCATCCAACAGCCAACAGGAAGGTGGCCACAGCCATGGGCAAAGAGGGCGCCGCACCACCTACCCGATCTACACCCCATCCAGTTCCCACAGGCAGCTCAAAGGTGCCTGCAGGATTGGGCAACCGAGCTTTGCAGCAACCACCACCTCTCTACCATGTCATGGTCCCACAAGCAGCTGGAAGGAACACAATACCACGGACAAGGGGACCTCTGCAACAGCCACTGTAGCTGTACCTTGTCATCATCCAACAGACAGCAAGAAGTACACACAAGAGCATCTGGAGTTCTAGATGAAATTCAATCATTCTTCTCTTATTCCTTCCAAGTATTTTCGGATCCTTGGATGAGAGCACTACCACACAATGCACATTCCTGTGGTCTCCCACCACAGGGAGAGAGCTCTCAACACTGCAAAGGACAGATAAGACAGCCCTGCCCCCCTACGCCATCCCGGACCTGCAGGGAGCCCCCCCAAAACATGGGCAAAGGGGGCTCCACAAAATTCTCCCCTAGGAAGCTGAGGGCTGGGACACAAACAAGGCCCTGGCCCAGCACTGGTCATGTCAGGGCGATGTCACAGGGGGCCAACTGCTTATGCTGGTCAACCTTGCAAAGGGGATCGTGATACGGTTGGCCCCAGACGGCTATAAACAGGGCCGCACAAGACCAGAAATGGCAGAGGAGCAGATGGGCAAGTAAACGCTGAGAGGCTCCACAACACCAACAGTATCAATAGCCAGTCTTGACTACAGAGACAGTCACAAGATGCCCACAGAGGTGGGCAATGCGACTGTTGTGCCACCCCCCTTATCTCTACTCCATCCAGGTACCACGGGAAGATCAAAGGTGCCCACAGCCATGGATAACGGGAGCATCAGAAGACCCACCTTACCCGCACCCCGTCATCATCCAGCAGGCGACAAGAAGGTGCCCACAGCCATGGGCAAAAGGAGAGCTACAGCACCCACCCTGCCCTTATGCCACCCAGCTCCCACGGGCAGCTCAAAGGTGCCCACACACACGGACAACGGGAGCACCACAAAACCTGCTGTATCTGTACCCCGTCATGCTACAGACAGCCAGAAGGTGCCCGCGGCCAAGGGCAAAGAGAGAGCCGCACCGCCTGCACGATCCACAACCCACCCTGCTCCCACGGGCAGCTCAAAGGTGCCCGCAGCCAGGGACAAAGGGGCCTCTGCAGCAACGACCACCTCTCTACCATGCCGGGGCCCCACAGGAAATGGTAAGCAACACGAAGTCGTGGACAAGGCGACCTCGACAACACGCACTGTACCTGTTCCCTGTCTTCAACCCACAGAGAACAGGAAGGTGCCCACAGCCATGGGCAAAAGGAGGGCTACAGCACCCACCCTGCCCTTATGCCACCCAGCTCCCACGGGCAGCTCAAAGGTGCCCGCACACACGGACAATGGGAGCACCACAAAACCTGCTGTATCTGTACCCCGTCATGCTACAGACAGCCAGAAGGTGCCCGCGGCCATGGGCAAAGGCAGAGCTCCAGCACCCACTCTATCCTCACCACGTACAGCTCCCACAGGCAGCTCAAAGGTGCCTGCAGCCGTGGACAAAGGGAGAGCTGCAAAACCCAGTGTTCCTCTACTCCATCCAGCTCCCACAGGCAGCTCGAATGTGACTGCAGACACGGACAACGGGACCACCAGAACACACATGGTATTTGTACCCCGTTGTCATCCAACAGCCAACAGGAAGGTGGCCACAGCCATGGGCAAAGAGGGCGCCGCACCACCTACCCGATCTACACCCCATCCAGTTCCCACAGGCAGCTCAAAGGTGCCTGCAGGATTGGGCAACCGAGCTTTGCAGCAACCACCACCTCTCTACCATGTCATGGTCCCACAAGCAGCTGGAAGGAACACAATACCACGGACAAGGGGACCTCTGCAACAGCCACTGTAGCTGTACCCTGTCATCATCCGACAGACAGCAAGAAGTACACACAAGAGCATCTGGAGTTCTAGATGAAATTCAATCATTCTTCTCTTATTCCTTCCAAGTATTATCGGATCCTTGGATGAGAGCACTACCACACAATGCACATTCCTGTGGTCTCCCACCACAGGGAGAGAGCTCTCAACACTGCAAAGGACAGATAAGACAGCCCTGCCCCCCTACGCCATCCCGGACCTGCAGGGAGCCCCCCCAAAACATGGGCAAAGGGGGCTCCACAAAATTCTCCCCTAGGAAGCTGAGGGCTGGGACACAAACAAGGCCCTGGCCCAGCACTGGTCATGTCAGGGCGATGTCACAGGGGGCCAACTGCTTATGCTGGTCAACCTTGCAAAGGGGATCGTGATACGGTTGGCCCCAGACGGCTATAAACAGGGCCGCACAAGACCAGAAATGGCAGAGGAGCAGATGGGCAAGAAAACGCTGAGAGGCTCCACAACACCAACAGTATCAATAGCCAGTCTTGACTACAGAGACAGTCACAAGATGCCCACAGAGGTGGGCAATGCGACTGTTGTGCCACCCCCCTTATCTCTACTCCATCCAGGTACCACGGGAAGATCAAAGGTGCCCACAGCCATGGATAACGGGAGAATCAGAAGACCCACCTTACCCGCACCCCGTCATCATCCAGCAGGCGACAAGAAGGTGCCCACAGCCATGGGCAAAAGGAGAGCTACAGCACCCACCCTGCCCTTATGCCACCCAGCTCCCACGGGCAGCTCAAAGGTGCCCACACACACGGACAACGGGAGCACCACAAAACCTGCTGTATCTGTACCCCGTCATGCTACAGACAGCCAGAAGGTGCCCGCGGCCAAGGGCAAAGAGAGAGCCACACCGCCTGCACGATCCACAACCCACCCTGCTCCCACGGGCAGCTCAAAGGTGCCCGCAGCCAGGGGCAAAGGGGCCTCTGCAACAACCGCCACCTCTCTACCATGCCGGGGTCCCACAGGAAAACAGAAGCAACACGCAGCTGTGGACAAATGGATCCCTGCAACACACACGTTATCTCTATTCTGTCTTCATCCCACCGTCAACAAGAAGGTGCCCACAGCCATGGGCAAAAGGAGAGCTACAGCACCCACCCTGCCCTTATGCCACCCAGCTCCCACGGGCAGCTCAAAGGTGCCCACACACACGGACAATGGGAGCACCACAAAACCTGCTGTATCTGTACCCCGTCATGCTACAGACAGCCAGAAGGTGCCCGCGGCCAAGGGCAAAGAGAGAGCCGCACCGCCTGCACGATCCACAACCCACCCTGCTCCCACGGGCAGCTCAAAGGTGCCCGCAGCCAGGGACAAAGGGGCCTCTGCAGCAACGACCACCTCTCTACCATGCCGGGGCCCCACAGGAAATGGTAAGCAACACGAAGTCGTGGACAAGGCGACCTCGACAACACGCACTGTACCTGTTCCCTGTCTTCAACCCACAGACAACAGGAAGGTGCCCACAGCCATGGGCAAAAGGAGGGCTACAGCACCCACCCTGCCCTTATGCCACCCAGCTCCCACGGGCAGCTCAAAGGTGCCCGCACACACGGACAATGGGAGCACCACAAAACCTGCTGTATCTGTACCCCGTCATGCTACAGACAGCCAGAAGGTGCCCGCGGCCATGGGCAAAGGCAGAGCTCCAGCACCCACTCTATCCTCACCACGTACAGCTCCCACAGGCAGCTCAAAGGTGCCTGCAGCCGTGGACAAAGGGAGAGCTGCAAACCCCAGTGTTCCTCTACTCCATCCAGCTCCCACAGGCAGCTCGAATGTGACTGCAGACACGGACAACGGGACCACCAGAACACACATGGTATTTGTACCCCGTTGTCATCCAACAGCCAACAGGAAGGTGGCCACAGCCATGGGCAAAGAGGGCGCCGCACCACCTACCCGATCTACACCCCATCCAGTTCCCACAGGCAGCTCAAAGGTGCCTGCAGGATTGGGCAACCGAGCTTTGCAGCAACCACCACCTCTCTACCATGTCATGGTCCCACAAGCAGCTGGAAGGAACACAATACCACGGACAAGGGGACCTCTGCAACAGCCACTGTAGCTGTACCCTGTCATCATCCGACAGACAGCAAGAAGTACACACAAGAGCATCTGGAGTTCTAGATGAAATTCAATCATTCTTCTCTTATTCCTTCCAAGTATTATCGGATCCTTGGATGAGAGCACTACCACACAATGCACATTCCTGTGGTCTCCCACCACAGGGAGAGAGCTCTCAACACTGCAAAGGACAGATAAGACAGCCCTGCCCCCCTACGCCATCCCGGACCTGCAGGGAGCCCCCCCAAAACATGGGCAAAGGGGGCTCCACAAAATTCTCCCCTAGGAAGCTGAGGGCTGGGACACAAACAAGGCCCTGGCCCAGCACTGGTCATGTCAGGGCGATGTCACAGGGGGCCAACTGCTTATGCTGGTCAACCTTGCAAAGGGGATCGTGATACGGTTGGCCCCAGACGGCTATAAACAGGGCCGCACAAGACCAGAAATGGCAGAGGAGCAGATGGGCAAGAAAACGCTGAGAGGCTCCACAACACCAACAGTATCAATAGCCAGTCTTGACTACAGAGACAGTCACAAGATGCCCACAGAGGTGGGCAATGCGACTGTTGTGCCACCCCCCTTATCTCTACTCCATCCAGGTACCACGGGAAGATCAAAGGTGCCCACAGCCATGGATAACGGGAGCATCAGAAGACCCACCTTACCCGCACCCCGTCATCATCCAGCAGGCAACAAGAAGGTGCCCACAGCCATGGGCAAAAGGAGAGCTACAGCACCCACCCTGCCCTTATGCCACCCAGCTCCCACGGGCAGCTCAAAGGTGCCCACACACACGGACAACGGGAGCACCACAAAACCTGCTGTATCTGTACCCCGTCATGCTACAGACAGCCAGAAGGTGCCCGCGGCAAAGGGCAAAGAGAGAGCCGCACCGCCTGCACGATCCACAACCCACCCTGCTCCCACGGGCAGCTCAAAGGTGCCCGCAGCCAGGGGCAAAGGGGCCTCTGCAACAACCGCCACCTCTCTACCATGCCGGGGTCCCACAGGAAAACAGAAGCAACACGCAGCTGTGGACAAATGGATCCCTGCAACACACACGTTATCTCTATTCTGTCTTCATCCCACTGTCAACAAGAAGGTGCCCACAGCCATGGGCAAAAGGAGAGCTACAGCACCCACCCTGCCCTTATGCCACCCAGCTCCCACGGGCAGCTCAAAGGTGCCCACACACACGGACAACGGGAGCACCACAAAACCTGCTGTATCTGTACCCCGTCATCCTACAGACAGCCAGAAGGTGCCCGCGGCCAAGGGCAAAGAGAGAGCCGCACCGCCTGCACGATCCACAACCCACCCTGCTCCCACGGGCAGCTCAAAGGTGCCCGCAGCCAGGGACAAAGGGACCTCTGCAGCAACGACCACCTCTCTACCATGCCGGGGCCCCACAGGAAATGGTAAGCAACACGAAGTCGTGGACAAGGCGACCTCGACAACACGCACTGTACCTGTTCCCTGTCTTCAACCCACAGACAACAGGAAGGTACCCACAGCCATGGGCAAAAGGAGGGCTACAGCACCCACCCTGCCCTTATGCCACCCAGCTCCCACGGGCAGCTCAAAGGTGCCCGCACACACGGACAATGGGAGCACCACAAAACCTGCTGTATCTGTACCCCGTCATGCTACAGACAGCCAGAAGGTGCCCGCAGCCATGGGCAAAGGCAGAGCTCCAGCACCCACTCTATCCTCACCACGTACAGCTCCCACAGGCAGCTCAAAGGTGCCTGCAGCCGTGGACAAAGGGAGAGCTGCAAACCCCAGTGTTCCTCTACTCCATCCAGCTCCCACAGGCAGCTCGAATGTGACTGCAGACACGGACAACGGGACCACCAGAACACACATGGTATTTGTACCCCGTTGTCATCCAACAGCCAACAGGAAGGTGGCCACAGCCATGGGCAAAGAGGGCGCCGCACCACCTACCCGATCTACACCCCATCCAGTTCCCACAGGCAGCTCAAAGGTGCCTGCAGGATTGGGCAACCGAGCTTTGCAGCAACCACCACCTCTCTACCATGTCATGGTCCCACAAGCAGCTGGAAGGAACACAATACCACGGACAAGGGGACCTCTGCAACAGCCACTGTAGCTGTACCTTGTCATCATCCAACAGACAGCAAGAAGTACACACAAGAGCATCTGGAGTTCTAGATGAAATTCAATCATTCTTCTCTTATTCCTTCCAAGTATTTTCGGATCCTTGGATGAGAGCACTACCACACAATGCACATTCCTGTGGTCTCCCACCACAGGGAGAGAGCTCTCAACACTGCAAAGGACAGATAAGACAGCCCTGCCCCCCTACACCATCCCGGACCTGCAGGGAGCCCCCCCAAAACATGGGCAAAGGGGGCTCCACAAAATTCTCCCCTAGGAAGCTGAGGGCTGGGACACAAACAAGGCCCTGGCCCAGCACTGGTCATGTCAGGGCGATGTCACAGGGGGCCAACTGCTTATGCTGGTCAACCTTGCAAAGGGGATCGTGATACGGTTGGCCCCAGACGGCTATAAACAGGGCCGCACAAGACCAGAAATGGCAGAGGAGCAGATGGGCAAGAAAACGCTGAGAGGCTCCACAACACCAACAGTATCAATAGCCAGTCTTGACTACAGAGACAGTCACAAGATGCCCACAGAGGTGGGCAATGCGACTGTTGTGCCACCCCCCTTATCTCTACTCCATCCAGGTACCACGGGAAGATCAAAGGTGCCCACAGCCATGGATAACGGGAGCATCAGAAGACCCACCTTACCCGCACCCCGTCATCATCCAGCAGGCGACAAGAAGGTGCCCACAGCCATGGGCAAAAGGAGAGCTACAGCACCCACCCTGCCCTTATGCCACCCAGCTCCCACGGGCAGCTCAAAGGTGCCCACACACACGGACAACGGGAGCACCACAAAACCTGCTGTATCTGTACCCCGTCATGCTACAGACAGCCAGAAGGTGCCCGCGGCCAAGGGCAAAGAGAGAGCCGCACCGCCTGCACGATCCACAACCCACCCTGCTCCCACGGGCAGCTCAAAGGTGCCCGCAGCCAGGGACAAAGGGGCCTCTGCAGCAACGACCACCTCTCTACCATGCCGGGGCCCCACAGGAAATGGTAAGCAACACGAAGTCGTGGACAAGGCGACCTCGACAACACGCACTGTACCTGTTCCCTGTCTTCAACCCACAGACAACAGGAAGGTGCCCACAGCCATGGGCAAAAGGAGGGCTACAGCACCCACCCTGCCCTTATGCCACCCAGCTCCCACGGGCAGCTCAAAGGTGCCCGCACACACGGACAATGGGAGCACCACAAAACCTGCTGTATCTGTACCCCGTCATGCTACAGACAGCCAGAAGGTGCCCGCGGCCATGGGCAAAGGCAGAGCTCCAGCACCCACTCTATCCTCACCACGTACAGCTCCCACAGGCAGCTCAAAGGTGCCTGCAGCCGTGGACAAAGGGAGAGCTGCAAAACCCAGTGTTCCTCTACTCCATCCAGCTCCCACAGGCAGCTCGAATGTGACTGCAGACACGGACAACGGGACCACCAGAACACACATGGTATTTGTACCCCGTTGTCATCCAACAGCCAACAGGAAGGTGGCCACAGCCATGGGCAAAGAGGGCGCCGCACCACCTACCCGATCTACACCCCATCCAGTTCCCACAGGCAGCTCAAAGGTGCCTGCAGGATTGGGCAACCGAGCTTTGCAGCAACCACCACCTCTCTACCATGTCATGGTCCCACAAGCAGCTGGAAGGAACACAATACCACGGACAAGGGGACCTCTGCAACAGCCACTGTAGCTGTACCCTGTCATCATCCGACAGACAGCAAGAAGTACACACAAGAGCATCTGGAGTTCTAGATGAAATTCAATCATTCTTCTCTTATTCCTTCCAAGTATTATCAGATCCTTGGATGAGAGCACTACCACACAATGCACATTCCTGTGGTCTCCCACCACAGGGAGAGAGCTCTCAACACTGCAAAGGACAGATAAGACAGCCCTGCCCCCCTACGCCATCCCGGACCTGCAGGGAGCCCCCCCAAAACATGGGCAAAGGGGGCTCCACAAAATTCTCCCCTAGGAAGCTGAGGGCTGGGACACAAACAAGGCCCTGGCCCAGCACTGGTCATGTCAGGGCGATGTCACAGGGGGCCAACTGCTTATGCTGGTCAACCTTGCAAAGGGGATCGTGATACGGTTGGCCCCAGACGGCTATAAACAGGGCCGCACAAGACCAGAAATGGCAGAGGAGCAGATGGGCAAGAAAACGCTGAGAGGCTCCACAACACCAACAGTATCAATAGCCAGTCTTGACTACAGAGACAGTCACAAGATGCCCACAGAGGTGGGCAATGCGACTGTTGTGCCACCCCCCTTATCTCTACTCCATCCAGGTACCACGGGAAGATCAAAGGTGCCCACAGCCATGGATAACGGGAGCATCAGAAGACCCACCTTACCCGCACCCCGTCATCATCCAGCAGGCGACAAGAAGGTGCCCACAGCCATGGGCAAAAGGAGAGCTACAGCACCCACCCTGCCCTTATGCCACCCAGCTCCCACGGGCAGCTCAAAGGTGCCCACACACACGGACAATGGGAGCACCACAAAACCTGCTGTATCTGTACCCCGTCATGCTACAGACAGCCAGAAGGTGCCCGCGGCCAAGGGCAAAGAGAGAGCCGCACCGCCTGCACGATCCACAACCCACCCTGCTCCCACGGGCAGCTCAAAGGTGCCCGCAGCCAGGGGCAAAGGGGCCTCTGCAACAACCGCCACCTCTCTACCATGCCGGGGTCCCACAGGAAAACAGAAGCAACACGCAGCTGTGGACAAATGGATCCCTGCAACACACACGTTATCTCTATTCTGTCTTCATCCCACCGTCAACAAGAAGGTGCCCACAGCCATGGGCAAAAGGAGAGCTACAGCACCCACCCTGCCCTTATGCCACCCAGCTCCCACGGGCAGCTCAAAGGTGCCCACACACACGGACAACGGGAGCACCACAAAACCTGCTGTATCTGTACCCCGTCATGCTACAGACAGCCAGAAGGTGCCCGCGGCCAAGGGCAAAGAGAGAGCCGCACCGCCTGCACGATCCACAACCCACCCTGCTCCCACGGGCAGCTCAAAGGTGCCCGCAGCCAGGGACAAAGGGGCCTCTGCAGCAACGACCACCTCTCTACCATGCCGGGGCCCCACAGGAAATGGTAAGCAACACGAAGTCGTGGACAAGGCGACCTCGACAGCACGCACTGTACCTGTTCCCTGTCTTCAACCCACAGACAACAGGAAGGTACCCACAGCCATGGGCAAAAGGAGGGCTACAGCACCCACCCTGCCCTTATGCCACCCAGCTCCCACGGGCAGCTCAAAGGTGCCCGCACACACGGACAATGGGAGCACCACAAAACCTGCTGTATCTGTACCCCGTCATGCTACAGACAGCAAGAAGGTGCCCGCGGCCATGGGCAAAGGCAGAGCTCCAGCACCCACTCTATCCTCACCACGTACAGCTCCCACAGGCAGCTCAAAGGTGCCTGCAGCCGTGGACAAAGGGAGAGCTGCAAAACCCAGTGTTCCTCTACTCCATCCAGCTCCCACAGGCAGCTCGAATGTGACTGCAGACACGGACAACGGGACCACCAGAACACACATGGTATTTGTACCCCGTTGTCATCCAACAGCCAACAGGAAGGTGGCCACAGCCATGGGCAAAGAGGGCGCCGCACCACCTACCCGATCTACACCCCATCCAGTTCCCACAGGCAGCTCAAAGGTGCCTGCAGGATTGGGCAACCGAGCTTTGCAGCAACCACCACCTCTCTACCATGTCATGGTCCCACAAGCAGCTGGAAGGAACACAATACCACGGACAAGGGGACCTCTGCAACAGCCACTGTAGCTGTACCCTGTCATCATCCGACAGACAGCAAGAAGTACACACAAGAGCATCTGGAGTTCTAGATGAAATTCAATCATTCTTCTCTTATTCCTTCCAAGTATTTTCGGATCCTTGGATGAGAGCACTACCACACAATGCACATTCCTGTGGTCTCCCACCACACGGAGAGAGCTCTCAACACTGCAAAGGGCACATAAGACAGCCCTGCCCCTCTACGCCATCCCAGACTTGCAGGGAGCCCCCCAAAACATGGGCAAAGGGGGCTCCACAAAATTCTCCCCTTCTCTTATTCCTTCCAAGGATTTTCGGATCCTTCTCCTTACACTGAACAGAGGCATACTGAACAGCAGTACCTCATGCACAAGCTGGCCTTATTCCAACTTTGATACTTTTTAAAGATAATTGGACAGTGAAGTGCAAAGTTTTGCTCCTTAGAGGCAGGTGCCAAGAAACACCATTACCTTCATGGAATCCTGACAGAATTCTGTTACAGATACCGCTTTAATATTTTTCCTGAAAACCAAGGTTGCCTGAGAAGACAGTCCAGGCTGTGGGACCTATGGCAATTTGGAAGGACAGCAACACAGAGAGAATTATTTGTCCATTTCTGTACCTCACAAGCACCAGGAATTAATGAATTCCCTATTTAGGGAATTAAGTTGTAAATGAAGGGTTAGACTGAAATAATTCAGGACATTTCCTTCAAAGACCGAAGTATTCCTTTAATAAATCGCTACTGGTTTATATTACCTGACACAAATGCATCTGGAGCTAGATTTATTAACATGACATTAAAACAAGCAAAGTTCACAAAAGCTTAGCACTTTGGCAAGGTCTCGAAAAATCATTGGCTCAGGGGACCAGATGGGCTGCTTATCAGTTCTTAGAGGACCATTTCTTCCCATTTATCATCATGGAGCATGGCCATGGAGTCTACACTCCCTCCACCTTCCATGGTATGTTTCAGGGAGTTGCTGTGTCAGTGGATTCCTCACATGACTGTTGCAGCCGTGTCCCATCCTTAGAGCTCTTTGGTTTTATACTTTTTCTTTATAGGTGAACAGTGCTATGTTTTTCATATAACCCTTAATTTTCAGATGCAAACTTTAATTTTTCTAATAATTCCACACCTGGTCCCCCCCAAAAGGGTAGTGATACTCCCTGCTCACACAGACTGGCTCGCCTGTACTGGTAAAGCTCTGGGGCAATTGGGAACAAACCCTGCAGGACCCAGAATGGGGGAAGCTGGGGGTTCACGAAGCCACATGGAGAGCAGAGGTGGTACAGCAAAATGACCGCGCAGCAGGCAGAGTCTTGGGGAATGTGGCCACAGCTCCAGTGGGAAAGGGGAGTCTATGTCCACGGTGAGTTCTTTTTTATGTTCATGGCATAAACAGCCTTGGGGGGGAGCTGGCTTAAGATGGCACTTTAATTTACAATTATTAGCTTTGCAACTTCAGTGCCTTGCTTTTGACGGGTTTTACTTTTTATGTGCTAAAATGGTCAAAGGGTCCTGATACGGCAAAGTCCATATCCTTCATACGAGGAGATGTAAGACATATGCAGAACTCGGGGACCCAGATCAGTAAAGGGGAGTCAGAGGTCTCGGGAATACAGCCTATTAAACCCTGTTCCACAGGCAGTAACGTAACATTTGAGAACTGAATGGCAAGTCAGGAAGATCCTTTCATGCTATGGCGGGTTGCTTGTGTAAGGCTTTTATTGTCTGCTCACGATGCTGGAGTAAATTTCCGATAATAGGACCTATTCTTGTAGCTGGGAGAATATACTTGTTCTAAGAAATACTCAAAAAAGATCCCTACCTATACATTGTAGGAAGCTCATTAGTAACGGGAAAGAAACTCTACCAATATCCAGGATACTCAGGTTTTGATCAGTTTTAACAGTCTGGGAATTTTACTGCCTCTGCCATTCCTTTCAGCCGTGTTTTGTTTTTATTGTTCTGTCCTACGTGCAGATCTTCAGGGCCGTGCTGAGGATCCCCTCTGAGCAGGGATGGCACAAAGCCTTTTCCACGTGCCTCCCTCACCTGGCCGTGGTCTCCCTCTTTGTCAGCACCTCGTATTTTGCCTACCTGAAGCCCCCCTCCATCTCCTCCCCATCCCTGGACCTGGTGGTGTCAGTTCTGTACTCGGTGGTGCCTCCAGCAGTGAACCCCCTCATCTACAGCATGAGGAACCAGGACCTCAAGGACACATTGAAGAAGCTGATGCATTCACGTCTCTCTCAGCAGCAATGAACTGCCCGTGTTTATTCAAGATGCATTTCCAAGTCACCTCTGAAACTTTCTGTGTGTGCAGAGGTCTTTTTTTCTCTGTGACAATCTAGGTTGTCTTGCAATATCTGCATCCACTCCACATCCTTAAAAATAGGAACCAGCCTGTCTGACCCAGAGGCCTTTGTACGTGAGTCTTGTAGGACAGTGCAGCTCTTGTCCTTTGTCACATCTCTGTAATAAAAGGGGGTTTTCTCAGTGCCCATGCCTGGTGGTTGGGCTCTCCTTCCAAAGCTGAGCTCAGGAACAGGCTGCAGGAATTGCTCCCAGAAGACCATGCTGCTGGGCTTGGGTTCTCCATGGCTCAGGGGAGGAGGACATGGGGCAACGCGTTAGGGCATGGGCCTGTGTTGAGCCTTCACATGTGGGTGCCCAGTGCCAATGGGAATGGTGGGTGACCAGGAGGGATGTGACTGGGACCATCTCCCTGGGCAAGAGCAGATGTCTCTGTGTATGCCCCAGCTGGGGCAGGCTGCTGTGTCCCTGGTGCAGCAGGAGGTGCCTGGGGAGCCCCCAGGCCAGCAGCCTGGTGCTGGGGACAGGGATTGGCCCCGAGGGGCTGCCAGGAGTGGGCAATCAGGGTCCCTGTGAGAGAAGAGCAGCAGACAGAGGGAGGCAATGGCCTCTATGTCCTCATGCCATGGCTGGCACCAGCCCTGGGGCTGACTGGCAGGATGAGACCCCTCTCTGCCCACCAGCATCTCCTGTGCCTTTCAGAGAGGCTGTGGCTGTGGGGTGAGTGGCCAGAGCTCTGCAGCCCCCTTTGGGTGGGCAATTGCATGGGGCCAGCCCTGCATGGGCTGCTGTGTCTGCCTGGGCTGGGGAGTGGACAGGGGAGGTGGGCAGAGCTGGGCGGGGGCTGGGCTGGGAGAGGGAAACACCAGTGAGAGCTCATCTGTGTGGGTGTGCAGAGTGGGGGCACACAGCAGGGTGGTCCTGGTGCAGACCCAGGGGTCATGGTGAAGCAAGCAAGTTACCAACGGAGCAGGACTGAGGGGCCAGATCTGTGTCATGTTCCCTGCACACCATGGGGAAGCTGCCACAGGGAAATTTTTCCCATGAAGTCCCAAACACCGCTCATTTCCATAACTAGTCATGTACCCCAGCCACAATGAGGGACCTTTGCTGCATGGTCACCTCTGTTCTTCTCCATGACTCACAGATACCCAACTTCATCAGCCTTTTTTTAATATAAATGGAGCCACTTTCCTACTGACACTTGTTACACACAAGTCTCATAGCTCTTGCCACAGTTGGTAACTCAGCCAAGGCCGTGGTCAGACACCTCCAGCCAGATCAGGTGCTCTGGCCTTGTTTTGACAAATATTGAAACAGGCCATGGACTGAGATCCCACCAGCTGGCCTGTGCCGAGCGCTCCAGTCTGTCACTCTAAATGTTTTCTAAAATAAAACCCCAACTCTGTCAGCCTCTCCTCGTCCATAATGTACTCCAGGTTCCAAACATCCTTCTAGCCTCTGCACGACTTGTTTTGATGTATCAGGGTCTTTCTTGTGTAGTGGAGCCCATTCTAGGTGCAGCTGTCCTGATGTGGTCCTGTGGTGGGTTAACCTTGACCACCAGCAGCCAGCCCCCCAGCTGCTCATCCACTCCCCTGACTCAACAGGACAAGGGGAGAAAATAAAGCAGCAATGCTCATGGGTCAAGGTAAAGCAGAGAGATCAGTAACCGATCCTTGTCATTGCAAAAGATTTGTTGTCTTGCCAATAATTAATTCATTTCCAATTAAAAATGTTTTGAATTGTGAGATACTATGCAGGAGAAACAATGGGTGAGATAGTCTGGTTTATTCTGGGGGAATCAGTCTCCTTGATGATCACTGCACAGGTAAGCAAGGATGCCAAGAGTCCAGGAGCTTGTGGGCAAGTTCCCCAGACCAAACAGGCCACCCACTCTGATGCTCACCTGCACCTGGGACTCCCCAAAGAGGACAAGATGCTCAGGGAGGTGAAGACCAGTGCCAGCCTTGGTTGTAGTAACTGTGAAGTTGTGCTGTCCCTGATGCCCAGGCATGTGTGGATGGAGAGCAGCAGAGCACAGCCCAGGACAGGAGGGAAGGAGAACCTGGCCTGCTGAGGGCACTGGCAGGTGGGATCCCATGGGGGCAGGGCCCTGAGAGCATCCCTAGGCCTTCCTGGCCCTGACCAGCCTCACCTGGGGCCTCCACCCAAAGCTTTGTCCATGGCACCAGGAGGCCACTGAAGCCAGGCAGGAGATTCAGTCCCAGCACAACCTGTCCTGTAGGTGTGCAGGTCTCCAGGCACAACCATAGGCACAGCCTGGCCTGTCCATGGACCTTGTGGTTTGGAATATCAGGCTCACTTCCCAGCTTGATTCCTGATGGTGTGGCCAATGAAATTACAGCGTGGCCCTCCATGTTCTAGGACATTTCTGCTTCCTTACTTCACATTCCTTGTTCAATTGTTGGGAGGAGAGGAAGGAAAACAGGTGAGGCTTCTGGGTAATAGTGACAGAAATTTGGGAGCAAAACTCTAACTTTCAGCTCTTTTCTCGGATGCATTTAATCTTCCATAGGAACTGGAAAGTTCTGAGATTCCTCTACCTCCCTCACTTTTAGCTAAGAATTTGTGCAGATACTGGTTGGTCACCACCCATGAGATGATGAGGGTTTTCCCAAGGACAAACACCATGTGGGTCGTGAGACACTGGAGGAAGAGTTTTGAGATGGATCTAGCAATATTCTTCATAACGGGAGGGGTGAACTCCATGATGACCTCATTGCCTTTTCTCCACAGATGGTCTTAGCTCCTCTTTTTCCCCTCTAACTTGGTAGGGAACTTATGAGGAAGAAGTTGTGGTTTGCTTGTAGTTGCTTGTGTGTCAGGCAGGGAAGTCACTGCAAGTACCTTTATTTTGTTTAGTTAAAGAAGGACTCTAGCTCCTTGTTCACATAGTTGCTGGGTCACACTGGTGAGGGAGATAATGTAGTAGAAGTGGGGTGTCCACATTTCTTTGGGACAGCGTTATCACAAGGAAAAAAAGCAAAAAAAGAAAAAAAATCACTGAAAACCATTGACCACAATGAAAACTTGTGAAGTCTGAGCCATTAATGAATTAGATTATGAGTCATATGCTGAAGAACATGGGCACTCTGCAGCTTCTGGAAAAGAGAGTCATACAATTTCCAAGCTGCATCCTTAAGTTCCTGGATCTTCATGCTGCATATGAAAGGGGTTCACTACTGGAAACTCTGTATAGCACTGCCACAACGAGACTGAGGGATGGGCAGGAGACAAGAGGTGAACTTCAGGCTGGCAAACATGCCAGTGCTGAGATAGAGAAACTTCTGAGAGCTTCCAGAAACAGACCCTATAGCTCTGCAAAACAGAATGGCACCTGATATGAAGTTGGCATCTTAAGGCAGAGTCTGTACTATTGCTAATACCAGTTGTCACATATATGTAGATCAAAGTAGAAGGATTTCTACTGACTCACAAGAGACTTAGAAATATAGAAGTATTTCACATGAGATCCAGAAGGTCGACACCTTCTATGGATTTCAAGAAGTTTCAAATAAGATGACATCCTGGTTTTCTGACATACATCTATGGATAAAGAAGTTAATCTTCAGATGCCTTCCTCCTCTTCCTCTTTGAACGTACCTGTCCCTCTCACCTACCTAGTTTCTGCTTTGTCCTTCAGAGGTAAAATTTGACTGTCTTTCAGTACTCTCTCTAGTAATCCCTGTAGGCAACTCTTCAGTTACTGATAATGGACCTCATGGGGATCTGCTTGAACTAACCATAACACAGCAGAGAAGTGTATTTTTATATTTAGTAAATTGTATTTGTGTTCTTGTTGTCCCCCATCAGCCATCCCTTTTAAAAAAACCCTTTTCTATTCCTATTTACACATGGTTCTCTAAGGAAAGTGGGTAGTAATTGCTGCAATCTTCATCTGCAGAGCAGGTTAGAGAAGTCTGATGTCAAGTGATGTAAGTGCCATGGAGACAAGGAGAGAAATAGTGGGGCTGGAGGGGTGAGGAGCAAGGCTGTCCACGCAGTGTTTAGCTCCAGGGACTGATTTTCCTACCTGCCGGCACCTCCTCAGGGGACACTCTGCATCAAGAGCAATTGGGAAAGCCTCCTGTTTGTATTTCAAACATAAATTCCCTGCCTTCCTCTTTAACTACACTTCTGAAACTTATCTCATGAAGCATAGGAACCCTGAAGACCAGATGTCCCTGATGGAAAAGACATGGCTGGTCAGGGTGTTCTGCCTCGTCACGAGCCCAGGGTGTCTGTGGTGCTGTGGACTTCAGGTGTTCAGAGGAGACTGAAGAAACCTCTACAGATCACCAAGTCAGGAGCAAAGCCCACAGTCCCTGGAAGCATTACTGGGCCCCGCTAAGGGCCATGGCTGAGAAAGCCTCCCCGTGGCCTTGTTAGAGCCCATCCTTGGAGGCTGTGAGTGCAGGAAGGCAAAGGCGCTGTGCAGGCAGCTCTGCTGCTGAGCAAAGCCTTGGCTTGCTTTTGATGAAGCAGAAAGGCCAAGCCATGACCTGCAGCCTGTGGGAAGGTCGGTGCTGTCCCTCACACAGGGCTCAGGGCTCTTCCTGGGGACCATGGAAGGTGAGCATCCAATGCCCAGTGAAGGACAGCAATGGCACAGCAACTTCCAGCTTGCCCATGGGGCTGCAAGGAGGCAACGATGCCCCCGTGCCTTGGGGCCAACATGTCTTCTCATAACCTTCACTGGTAGAGACAGCTGCCGTAGCCAAGGGGACACAGACCTGGGTTCTGGTGGTGCGTTCCAGCCTTGCCAGCGCCGCCTGCCATCTCTATTTCAAGCTGTCCTACATGGTTGGAGCCCTGCCCCTGTTGCCCTGCAGGCTGTAGGCACCATCTCGCTGCCCTGCCTTGCTCTCACCCCAACACTGCCATACCTTCGCTGAGGTACCTCCACTCTCACCGGCTGTTCCTTGAAACACAAAGCCATGGGCTGATCCGGGCTACAGTGTGCAGCATTTGTAAGAGAGAGGCATGAGAAACGGTACAGGAACAGCCCTACAAACACCAAGTGAGTGAAGAAGGAGGAGGGGCAGTGAGGGAGAGGCTTGGTGGGCTCATGGAGGCCAATGGTCAGCCCACTGACCCCGACCTTCACAAGTCAGCACAGTGACAATGTTCCTTTAGGTGTCTGTAGGTTCTTTACATCAGCATTTTAGCACCACTGCCAGATGGGCCAACAGCTGTGATGCTCACCTGGATCTGAAACCCTGCGTCACCCCTGTCCAGCTTGGCTCTAGGAGCAAAGAAATGGTGGAGTCTCATCTCGCAGGGGCAGTGAGGCAGGAGAGCAGCAGAGTGCAGGTGCCAGGCCTCAGAGTGGCAGGCTGTGGCCAATGCTGGGAACTTTCACTGGGCAGTATCACTCAAGGGGAGAAGAATTCAGTGCAAGTGGTCGCAAGGAGGCCATGAGGCCCCAGGGCCAGAGGACAACTCGTCTTCTCATAGGCCTTGGTGGCAGAGACAATGGCTGTACGCAAGGGGACAAAGCCTTGGGTTTTCTTGATGACTTCCAGCCTTGCCTGTGCCCTTTGCCTTCCATCTCACGTTGTCCTACACTGTCCCACAGCTGCTGCTTTTTCCCGGCCGGCTGCAGGCACCCATCTGGCTTCCCCACTGTGCTCTCACCCTGCCCTTGCCACACATGCACTGATGTCTGTCCACCCTCACATGCTGTTCTTCAAACACACAGACATGGACTGATCTCATATTCCTTCTGGATGACGTCTCCCACCACAGCACAAGCCCTTGAGTGACATTTCCTCCTCCTGACCTCCAGTCTCCACTTTCCCAGCTGCACTGGGTGGCAGTGCTTCTCCCTCCTGCTCTTCCCTACCTCCAAGGAAAGCTCCACCACCTGGGAAACCACCCTTCAGGCAGGCATCCCGACCCATCACCCTCCTTGTGGCCTTTCCCCTGACCATGCCACGGCCTCACCGCGCTCTTCCAAGGCTGCGAGCCTTTCAGCTTCTCGCATAGACACGAGCAAGCGGTGTGCCTGCTGCGGTGCTGTCATGTTCTCAGGCAGCAGCGATGTGACAAGCAAGAAATAAGCCCCTTGGTGGAGTGAGCCCATGTCCTTAGGCAGAGGGGATCTCACAGCCCATGTGCCACCCAGGGGCCTTCTGCTGGCCTGCCCGAGACACAGGCAGACGGAGCTTAACGGCACGTGTGCCAGCCATGAGTCAGGGGCTGCCCTACGCGCTGTGTCAGACAGAGGTGACCTCACAGCCCCTTTCCCAGGCACATTGCTGCTGGTGGCCTGTCCCCTCCGCAGGCAGAACTGGCCTCACTGCCCCCGTCACAGCCATTGGCTTCCTGCTGGAATGTGAGTCCCTGAGACACAACTGACCACGAGACACCATCCTCAGCCGCCACCCTGCCCGTAGCCCAGCACCCAGCAGATGAAGGGAAGCTTCTCTCACCCAATTTATCTCCACTGATGTCCCACCAATGGTTTGAGTGCACAAGTGTTCCCCAGAGGAACTGCCTTATCTCACGTGGTGCATTGGTACGTAGCTCGAGGTTTGGCTCTCCGTTTATCCTTCTTGCTCCCGCTGTTCTGAACTGTGCCTTGTCAAGTGACTTCCAAAGCAGGCCCTCGAGCCTTTCAACAAGACAGTCAAATCTGGAGTCCCAAGGGAACTCTGTGCCAGCTCCGTCAGTACGACTGAACTCTCTGACGAAGTACACCGCCATACAGAAACGTAAGTGGGTTTATACCTCAGGCTCATTTACAATCTAGAAAAATAATACTGCCCGATTGGACGTGCTGGTTTAAGCGCCCAGCAGGCCTGGCTGCATAACCACGAGGGACCAACAATTCCTCCCCGGCTGTTGCCCAAGCAGCAGCACAGCACTCGGAAGCAGCGGGTACACGGAGCCTTGTGGGCCCTCGGCGAGTACAAAAGTGATCCCTCCGTAGTCAGCAGTCCGACTCACAAGCACAAGGCACACGTGGAAAAGTAACATCTAGACTGACCTTAAGTTTAGCTCCCCTTGATGTGTCAACGTACAATTCCGGAGGAACCTAGGTACAAAGGAAAAACAAAAGACCCCCATTTCACTGGGAAGCAAATCAAAAGGCCTCTTCCCCTCGGCTGCTCTGGCCCAGGAGCTGACTGTCACGACACAGGATCAGTGAGACACCTGAGCTGCCACCTCCCAACCCTGCCTGGTAGTTAAATGCTTGCCCTTTGCAATACTTTTTAGAGAAATCAGCAGTTGGGGGCGAGGGGTGGGGATTCCACCACCGGCTTTCTTTTCTTTCTCTTGCCCGCTCGCAGGGGCTGAAAAGGCTCCTGAGCCACCCCCCTGCGACAGCGTTACCGCAGGCCCCAAGGCAGCCTCTACGACCCGCGGGGGCCGGCAGCCCCAGCCCGCTGCCACGGCCCCGGCCAGCGGCTGGGGGAAAGACAAAGCCCCGCGCAGAGCAGCGGCGGCTGCAGTGGCTGCCCGGGCACCCGGAGGCAGCGGGTGGGAGGCAGGGCGCCGCGGGCCGACCCCTCTCCTGGGCCCCCCGCCCCGTACCCGAGTTGGCAGGGACCCCCCAGCCCCCTGACTCGACACCAGCCTGCCGGCCCAGCAATGGGAATGGACCCCCCACCCGTACCCGAGCCGGCAGAGCCCCCAAAGGCCCCCCGACTCGACGCTGGCCTCCTGGCCTAGCAAGGGGACCAGACCCCCCCCCCCCCCGACCCCATACCCGAGCTGGCAGGGCCCCCACTGGCCCCCTGATAGGCCTGCTGGCCTATCAAGGGGACCCACCCACCCCCTGCCCCGTTCCCAAATCGGCAGCTCTCCCAGTGTGCTGTCTCCATCACATTTTCTCTGCTTTTCTGGAGTGGTGGTGGTACAAGGAGAGAAATAGGCTGTGAGGCCTTGCAATGGCTTTAACGTGTGAAAGTACCTTGGGAGCCTGAACAGTAGTGGAATTACTTTGACATGTCCTGAAGGAAACTTGTTGGTTGGTTTGTTTTTTTAAGCATTGCTTTGTGTGAATGACATTTTAGCAGCCAGTTGTGGGTGGTGGAAATCTGCTTGGTGAGCTTCTCCCTGTAGAGGAATGAAGGCGGTGGGCTGATTAGCATTGATAACGTGCAGCTGTGGCCTTGCCTCAGAGGCAGTGGGTTGATTGACATGGACAATGTGCAGGTGTAGCTGGTTCCCGGCTAAGTGGTTAAATAGCCCTGTGGCTTGTGGGAGATGGTGTCAGATGTAGGAGGAGCAGTGTGGTCTGGCCTCTGGAGGAAGGTGATACAGCACTGATAGTAGAATATGACCAAAGGTAAGGTCTTGTTGTGGTCTACTAGTTTGATTGTGCTGCAACATCTCCCCAACCAAGAGTTTGGGGTAGAAATGAATGATTGCCTTCTGCTCTAAATGTGATACTGTTTGGGGAAGAAATACGCCTCGCTTTGACAAGGGAACAATTGGCTCTGTAGATGCCACAGTATTTACTTGTACAGGTTCTTGTGTGGCACAGGTCTGCTCTCACTGAACTCCGTGGTGAAGAGGCAATTTCCCCTGTCTCAACCCTACCCCACTGAGCCCTTCTCAGAGGCGGGTTTACTTCTTCAACAGCCTCTGAGCAGTGATAATCAAGGTGCCTTGCTTGCAAGTCTTTGCCTAGCAGACTGCATCACCACAGTCCTTGCCTTGAAGTTAACAGGATTAAGGACCCCTACAGAACCAACCAGGTGTCTGTGCGTGTTCCCCCAAACAATGAGAAGAGCAACCTGATCAGAATTGAAGGAGACCCACAGGCCAAAAAAGAGCTGCTGGAACTCAATTCCTGTATGGTGAGTGAGTAGGATGTGATGTTTGGGAGACTGCAGGGTTTGGGCTCTCGTGTTCCCTTGTAACCTTCTGGTGCGAGTGTGTGCCCCTTGCCCACCGAGCACTTGGATCTCATGACAAGTGCAAGTTCCTCTTCACCAGTATGCTGATGTTGAAGGGGGAAAGGTGGCGGGGGAAGAGGTAGGAGGCAGCTTTCAACCAATTTTAGGCTTAACTCCTGTGTTCCTGAGAATGGTTCTGGGCTTTGAGGGGTTTGCTTTTGGCTTTTTGCCTTAAGCACGTCCTCAGTCAGCGCTATCCGCGTGCGCTGAGCTGCTGCTTAGGGAACTGTGGTGATACAGACTGTGTGCGTGTCAACCATCCTGAAGGCCATAGCTGCATTCTACCCTAAAAAAGCTTTCCGTAATGCTATGCTTCTGTTAGGACGCAATTTTCTCAAATTCCCCCAACCTCAAGGTGATTTTCCCACACACCTGCAGGCAGCAGGACTAATGTCATCTCCTTTTGACTGCTTGGGCTTGGACTAAAATCCCTTCCCTGACTATTCTTTAGCTTTTACAGCCTTTGAGCCTTCCCTTGGGCCTGGCTGATAGTCCTTCGCCATTTCACCCTGTTCACAGCCAGCGTGAGTCTAGGTACCAACTATATCAAAGAATTTCAGTTACACGATAAACCTGCTTTTTTGTAAATTAATTTTAGCATTTTAATTGCTTTCAAAGGGAACTACAGGAAATCCTGTCCACATGGTGGCCTAGCATAAGCAATGATGGAAAGCTGCATCAGATGTGACCTCCCTGTCAGCTCAGTGTGCCTCAGACAGACTGCATTTGGCACTCCGTGGCATGCTGCGCAGCTCCAGAAATTAATGCTAGGGGAAAAAAATGGGCAAAAATAATAGTCATGTAGAAACACGAGTTGGGAAGAAATGCTATAAATTAGGTCTTTCTGTTGATTGAGGCAGTTGATCTTGCTTGTGGATCTTTGGGGTGTGAACTTGATGCTGAACAGCTCGTTTTTCATTTGACACGCCTTGAATTATTTTCAAAGAGATAGAAGAGAAGCTTATGAAATAGAATAGGTTATTGAGTCTTCCTAAAAGGCTCACAACAATTATGTATAAAGCCGAAGTGAAGGATGATGGAATAAAGTTCTGTGCTTTATAAGTAAATACAGCACACTTAAAACTGATCTCCGTGCAGGGTCCTAGTTATTTGTTTTTAAAATCCAAAGGAAGTTTAGGAAGTCTCAGCGGTTAGTAGTGTGGGAAATAAATGGCTCTTCCACGAAAAATTCCACATAAGCAAGGCTCTTTGAACAATTCTTTTTGAAATCGATTCTAACTACAGCCAGTGAGCGGTTTAATGTTGAAATGTATACTTGCTCTCCTATAAAGCAGTATTTCATTTGCATTTCAGTGCTGTTAGCCATGAAAAATTTGGGAAGAGCCCGAAGGAAACCTTTCATCCTGGGATACAGAAGGTAGGAGGTGACGACTTTTTTTTTTTTGTTTGGTTGTGGCTTTTTATTCTTTTCTGGAAAAAATAAGTCGTTACGTATAAATGCTAGTGGTTTGTTTCTTTCGGTGGCAGGATAATAATGAGGAGTAGGGTTACAGTTACAAAATCAGCTGTCTTTATCAGTTGAACTGGCTACTTTGAAATTAAACAAATACGCGAGTACATTACAGGGGAGTTTGTGCTGTCTTCAGTACCGGTGTGCTAAAGATATTGTTTACAGGATTTATTGGCTCTTGAAGACCAAGAGGTAAATGTAAACTTTTCACTCCTAGCACTCACTTGGTGATGTATAAGGACTTAGATATCAATTGCTTATTGCAGTAAAAAAATGTGATGTTTCTGTGCAACATCTGAGATCAAAAATCATTTTAAGCACCGGCATAATAATATATCATATTAATAGATGACCAACTTCGTAATATCATAAAAAATCGTAATCTGTGATCAAAAGTAAAGTATTAGGTATCTGCTACTTGAGCATGTAATGGAGCTGGTATGAAGTGTATATTCCTGTGTGTAGGACGTATACAAAAGATGTATATAAAAGTCCTTAGAGGAAACATTACTTTAGGTCTTTTGTTTGATTGTCTGTTTATCCTATAATATTTGGTTTTATTTCTCCGGGACCTGTGAATTTTAAATTTGGAGTCCTTCATGCTAAGGATGGGCAGCTTACAGATGGGGAAATGTTCGGCAATGGTGAGTTTTTCACCTTTTCCTTGGCTGAGGGTTGCATAAGATCTTGAGTACATAAGATCACTGCGAGTACAAACATTCAGAGTCCTGACCCTCTTAGAATTCATCTTGGGAGCCTTGAAGATTTGTATATCAATCAAATTGTTACACTGAATAAACTGTTTCTTTTTTTCTAGTGGGCATTCCCACAATGAAGTGGTGTGGAGCTGAAGGGGACTACGATTTAACGGTGATGGAGCCATTTGGACCGAGTCTTGAAGATGTCTTCAGTTTTTGTTCGAGGAAACTTAGTCTCGAGACAGTCCTGTTGCTCGCTGGCCAAATGGTAGGAAACTGCTTTGTTGATCTTGACGGCGCAGTATGTTGGAATATTAAGATACCTCGAGAGATCAGAACCAAATATGTTGTTTCTGTAATTTAGAGGTGAATAGGCCCGTATCATTAAAGGAAAGACTCAAAATTGCTTTTGTTTCTCTTAAATACAAAGTGCCCCATCTAAAGTGATTACAAAGTCTGAATTGATTTTTAAAAAGCAGATTGCGCTGTTTGCAAACCATCTGTTGCACTGCTCAAAGACAAAAGACGTTCGCCCGAGAAAGTTTTTGGAAACAAATGTCAAATAGACACAGGGAAAGAGCTGGAGAGGTTTATGTATTGTCTATCGAATTATGTTCTCTTTAATGCCCTTACATTTTACAATAAAAAGTTTCATTACCTCTTTTATTGTTAAGACAATGTTGCTAGTGTTTTTATAAGGAAAAAAAGTGTATGCCTAGTCTCTCGAGTGATTTTTTTTTTTCTTCTCTATCTAGACTAGTTGAATTGAATATGTTCACTCTAAGAAATTCATCCACCGAGATGTGAAGCCAGGCAACTTCCTAACGGGCCGTGGGAAGAGTTCCCTTATTGATTCCATTCCTATAATAAACTGTGCAGTCTGTTAGATAGACTGGCTGCAGTACCCAATTTTTTTTCACCAGGCGGCAGCACCGCCCCATGCAAACTAAGGGCAGCGCATGCGCAGACCCGGCTTAAAGCCTAGGGGCGGGGCTTCCGGTAATATAAGCGCATGCGCAGACGCTTTTCTGGCAAACTACGGGCAGCGCATGGCAGACTCGGCTTGACGCCAAAGGGGCGGGGTTCCCGGCGGCGCATGCATAGGACGCAATCCGCTTTGACGCCTGCGCAGAAGCCTTTCTGGCAAACCAAGGGCAGCGCATGTGCAGAATAGACTTGACGCCTAGGGGCGGGGCTTCCAAGTTGCCAATCGTGTGACTCCAGAAGCCGAGAGACACTGTAAGATGCTATTCTGCCATTCTTGGATGGATGCTTTCACAGCCTTTCCATCACCGTATGCCTGCTATGATATTCATGGGGACAAGGGACAGCTGAATTCACAGCGTTTTAAACACCACAAACTCTTGAAGAGTTTATAGGACACAAATCTATTACACTGGCAGATCAGACAAGCTCCTCTGTGTGTGTGTGTATATATATATATTATACTCGGTACTTTTGCGAGGCAAGTCCCTCTGAAATTGGGACAAGGACTCATTGATGCATTTCAGGAGCAAAGCAGCTGAGCGAACAGGCTTTTCCTACTAGAAATCAAGCAGCTGCTCTGGCAGAACTTTACTTTGGTTGCATCTTTAAATCCTAGGAGGCTGACAATGCGATGAGCTGGTTAGAGGAAAGAGCCTCTCTCCAGGGAAGGCTCCACTGACTTGACCCTTAAGCCTAAACTTGCGTTTTACTACGTTTGCTTTGTGCATGTTAATGCATACCCGATTCATAGATTTCAGGTGATTGATCAGTTACAAGTTGGAGTAAGTGGTCCTTGGCTACATAAACCTCTTCTCTGCATTTTATGTGTTATGACTTACTGTTGTACTTCAGTACAAACTGGGAACGATTCTGGTAGTGTTGCAATCTAACAGTAATGCTGTCCTGACTTTTCAGTCTGTGTGTCTTCAGAACCTTTGGTCACTGTAGAGTATGAGCAAATGCCTCTTGCTTGCTTGAAGCTGGTGCGTGAGATAACACTGCCAGTCCTGATGTGAGAGGAGAGTTCTGGGAACAGGGCGTGTTTAGGGATGTGAAGTCAGTACCATCAGATCTGGATTTTCCAACACCTGTCTCAACAACAAGATGTCTGGGACCTCTCAGACAACTGAATTTGCCAGAGGGGCTAGCAGGTACATTCAGCCTTGCGTCTTAATTCTGATTTCCTGAGCTGTGGCTTGTTTGGAGTGTCAAGATGGTGAGTTGGAAACACTTCAGATCTTTTTCATCAAGTGTTGTCTTCTAGCTCCTACGGTACTGGCTTGAGTAGTGTTCCCAGTTGTCAGTACTGCATGTTGTACCTGCGTGAGCACCTGATCTTCCGTGTCTGCCCACCAGTGCTGAAATACCTCTTCCTAGGCATCCGTCCTAACGCAGCCTCTCCCTCCACTCTCACCCACATACACATTTTTGGTCAGGCATCCCAGGGTGGAGGAACTGTCTTCTGTTAACTAGACTCATAACTCCTTTGCTGAAGTGCCCTCATGTGTTCCATCCTTTGATGCTCCACTACTCTACCAAGGAAAGTGTGGGCTTCTTTCAGACCTCGTTCCCTGCTTCTCCCAAGGTGTGTGCCATGTTGTCACATGAAGGGGGGGGTGGGGGAGCGGTATGCAATCCTCTCAGGTGTTTGTCTGTTAGCGCCCCAGGAAAGCAGAGACCCTTGTTCCTGACCAGTCTGTCAGCATCCCAATACAGGGACCCTTCACTGAAAAGTCCCACTGGATCGAAGGGTAATTCGACTGTAGCAGCATTAAGGGGACCCCTCAGCAGGTCTTCCTGCTTTGTTTGTGTTACCCACTGCTGGCAACTGCCAGCGCCCACAGAGGACTCACATCAACAGTTCACGGAATAACACTCTTTATTAATAGGAAATCGTGACAAATTAAGGTTCATGATTACCAGTGATAGGACCTGTCTGCAAAAACAAGCTTTGAATTATATACAACTAAAATACATACAACTAAATTATAATTGCTAATAACAGCTAGCGTGAGTTAGTTATTTAGCATGCATAAAACAAAGTTCTTACCCGATAGGTGTCCCTATGGGGAAGAAGACAGGTTCAGCCCATCAACGGATCCCAGAAGTTCTGATGGAGTCTTCCCTAATTTCTCCCTTCATCTGTCCACTTTTTATACTTCATAGTACATTGCATATTCATTCATCATACACAGGATTAGTTACAAGTTTCTTTCTTCTAATACCACCCTTTGGGCTCAGCTGCCCAGCCAGCTTTTAACCCAGTGCAGAGCACACTCATCCAAGCCATGAGCACCCAGTTTCTCCAGGAGAATACTGTGGGAGACTGTGTCAAAGGCTTTACTAAGGTCCAGGCAGGCAACACCCACAGCCTTTCCTTCATCCACTAGACAGGTCATCTTGTCATAGAAGATCAGATTCATCAAGCAGGACCTGCCTTTCCCACACTGTCTGGGTCTAATCCCCCAGTTGTTCTGCACATGCCGCATGATGGCACTCAGGATGATCTGTTCTATAACCTTCCCTGGGCTGAGGTGAGGCTGACAGGCCTGTAGTTCCTGGATCCTCCTTCCTGCCTTTCTTGAAGATGTGATCCTTCTCCAGCTTTCTCTGGCCTGTCCAGCTTCAGCCAAAGCAGCTCCTGTCCACAGCCAGTAAGTGCTCCACCTGCCCCTTCTTGCGCCCACACTACAAGGAGAGCAAGGCCAGGCAAAGACAATCCACACGAGCCCAAGGCAGGTGCAGTCAACGGCATCCACCACTGCGGCTCTGGGCAGCTCCCCTCCTGCTTCCCCATCGCCTGTCTCCTGGCAGCCCTCACCACCGGTTCCAACACAGCACAGCTCCCCTTTGTCCCCACTGCCAAGCTCCTGGCAGCCCTCACTGCTGGCTCCGACACAGCATGGCGTGGCACCCCCACCGCTCTGTGCCTCTCAGACCCCACCATCACTGCCACCCTCCTCGGGGCGTTCCCCAGGACCTGCCAGTTGATCATTTGGTTCCCCGCTCACCTTCCTCAGTGCAGCCGCAGCCCAGCAGTGCTCAGTGACTGCTCCACTCCTCACACGGGCCCCTCCATGGCCATCCAGGGCAGGACAGCACCAGACCCTCCAACAGCAGCCACCCCTTACAGGGGGTGTCTGTTGCCTCACTGCCTGCACCTGGGGCTCCCCCAGCCCTGGCCCACAGCTGCAGACCAGCAACAACAGGAGGCTATTGCCCAACCCCCACAGCACTTCATCTCCTCCTTTGGGCTCCTTCACAGCCCCTTGCCTGGTGTATATGAGTGCAAACACAGTCAGAAGGGCAAAGGAAACAGCAAGTGGTTATTCAGTTATGCTCCGAGTCCTGGGAGCAAGCGTGCTTGGGGGCTCGGGGGCTCGAACACTCCCCTTGCCCCAGGATATCTTGGCAGTTGCTCCTGGAGCCACACTCACCAGTCCGGTGGGGAACAGACAGTTGGCCAGTCAGCTCCTGGAGTGATGGGCTGCTGGGCAGAGGTGGAGGCTGCCAAAACTGAGAAGCAGAGTGCAGGGCACTGGAAGAGAGAAGGGAAATGGCAGTCGGCTGGGCAGGGAGGTGTAGCAAGAGGGCATGAGGTAGGGAACGGGACCGCAGAGAAGGATTGTGATAGGTGATACAAAGATCGGCAGAATCCAAACTCCCTTGCTTTCTAACTTCCCTCACCAAAGCGAGAAGCTAGGTGCAGCGGGGTTAGCAGTCCCACATAATAAAGCTCAGTAACAGCAGGCTGTTATTAAGCAAGGCATCCTTTATTGCAGCGCTGGGGATAGCTCCACCATAAGTGCTCCAACAATCTGGCAAGCTTTCAGAGACTATATACCGTAAAGTTATACATATCCATAAGATTTCCAATAACTCAGTTACATAAACATGAGATTTAAATGCCTGATCTGCATGCAGTCATCTTCCCTGGTGGTCTTTGGGTGGTCATCGGGGTCTTCAGATGAAGGTTTGTAGTCGTATTCACCGCATCCCCTGACTGACTGACTTCTGCGCAATCTCAGTTCTGCAGACCATGTCCTCCCAGGCTGTTGCCATTCTCTCGTAACTTTCTTATCTTTATGGACCTGCACACCTGTTATCCAGGCACCTCCTCCTCTTGTTGCAGATTATCTTAAGATCTTACTGAATCTTTTTATATTTTATGTTTACGTAACAGTTAGTTATAAGTACATTTTGATTCCAAGGAGTTAACCTTCATGATAGAAATATGTTAGCACTTATTAACTAAGGACATATGAATCGCTGTGCTGCTAGTTATCCAAGACTGTTGCTTGAAGTCCCTGTGATATAGACCATAATACCCTTAGTCTTTACTCTCTAGACCATAACCAGAACACCCAGGTTCTATTGTGCATAGGATGTGTTATCGAACAGATTGGCAAGGCCGATATCCAGCCTTCCAACTTGGCAACAAAACTAAATTTTAAGGTGCCTTGAAGTGAGCTGCCTTCATTATAATACTAAAAAAATCACACCCACAGGTCAAGAAGACCCTTGCCCAGGTGAAGACCCTTCCCCTGCACAAGCGTAGTAACAGAAAAGGATGACACAGCGAATATTACAATTCTATGCAAATTACTAACCAATCATTGTAATTGGGAGCGTATGACCTTGCAATTTTGTGTATAAATGTAATGGTAAAATCTACACAGCTGTGCTTGGTTTGTGGAGATGCCACTGAGCACCCAGTGCTACAATAAAGGAGCGCCTGCTTCTTAATGCTACAGTGGTGTTAAGAGGTTTGATTCCCAATTTTTGGTAACACTCTCACAGCCATCTGGAGCCCCTTTTGCTCAGCTAAGTTATCTAAAGTATTTAAAACATCTTCCTTGTTCTTCAGGCCTTAACCCTTTCACAGGGAGCCCAACAGCTGGAGAAAGCAGCAGTGTGGAGCGAGTGAGCGGCCCACGGACGCCGCGGGGAGGGGGGGGGGAGTGATGCGAGGGAAGCCCCGCGGGAGACACCCTCGAGTTTTGGAGGAGCGTGGGTAGCTCGGGTACGACTTAGGCAACGCCAGGGCCCCGGGCGGCCTGCCGGCCCATAGAGCGCGACTTCCGGAGGAGTGATGGGCCCTTCCGGTATCCTGGAGGACTGCCGGCCCATAGAGCGCGACTTCCGGAGGAGTGATGGGCCCTTCCGGTATCCTGGAGGACTGCCGGCCCATAGAGAGTGACTTCCGGAGGAGTACCTGGCACTCCCGGGGGCGTCCAGAAACGGGAGCTCCTGGACGGGGAGCGCGGCGGTACCTGTTGGTGCGGCGGACGCGGGCCTCCCGGGCCTCCTCGGCCTCCCGGGCCTCCTCCTCCGTGCGGCATGTCACTGCCTGCCGCTGCTGCTCGGTGGGTGCGAGGGGGTGTTAATGTGAGGCGTGACCGGGGACGGGACGGTACGCGACACTACACGACGACGCCGTCGTTTGGGTAGTTGCGTTATTTGCATCTTTAATAATTGCTATTTAATTTATTGCTTATTATAGGTTACGACAGTCTGTTCTCATGATTATTCTGATCAGTAGTTACCCCAAATTAGAACGGCAGGTACGGGTGCACAAATGCATGACTAGTTAGAAAAAAAAATACAAAAGGGGTCCCAAGTCTTATCGCTGGTGCAGCACTTAAATGGAATGCTCCTTGGGTGCAATTAATTCATTCCGTGTATTTTATCTTATTCTTGAATTAGATATTATTCAAATGGCTTAATTGATTAGTTTACTATTAGAAAACCCAGTGAATGCAAAGACTGCTCCATTTACTCCTGCAGCAGGAAAAACGGAAAAGGAGCGCTAAAACCAAACTGACACCAAAGGAAATGTTAATTACCACTCTAAATCATTATTTCAGGTTATGAATTGGAAACCTAATTAGAAGTGCATTTTTAATTACCATAATTACAATAAGAGATTATTACAATAAACTCCCAGTTAGTATTCTATTTCTACTTCATACCTGGAAAATTTTATTATGATAATACTGCTTGGGTATCGTTAATGCATAAATTTAACATTGCTGTTATTAATTAAATAATAGGCATTAACGATGCCCAGTTAGTGCTCTAAATGTTTTTAAAATTAAATTTAAACTTTTCATTAATCATATTCAATTTGCATTATTTTTATTTTAGCTCTACTTGGAAGTAATTAGTACAAATGACTAGTGTCCCCCCAAAAAAAGTCTGTTTAAATTTACGCAGTCATGACTTACTGTTAGTTTTCTAATTTTACTTTTACATTAAATCTTTTAATTTTATGTTAGTTCTGGTGGGGAATCATTACCACTTGGGATTTTTTTTTATATCTACATTTAAGCATTATTAATGATTCATTTATATTTCTCCTTATTTAAAAATCTAAAGCTTTGATTACTGTGTTTGGTTCTAAGTAGGAGTTGTCATTACCTCCAAACTTACGTATGGCTGTGTTATAATTTGAGCATTCAAGACTCCCAATTAGTTTCCAATTCGATTTTTTTAAAATCTAAAACTTTATTATTTTGGTTCCAATTGGAGTCATTAATGTCTGCAATTTCTTTAATCACTACGATGTTTAAATTCAGCTATTAATGACTTGCAATTAGTTTTCTATCTTTGTCACTTTAAAAGGATTTCTAAATTATTAATTGTTTTAATTAATACAGATTGGGACTAATTACTGCCTGGTTCATTAATAGCTGCAATTAAATTTAGCCATTACTGACTCCTAAATAATACTACTTTTATTTATTTACACTCTTAACATTATAATTGTTGCTTTACTAAGTGGATTAACTGGCACACATTTTTTTTCTAAATGTTAACCAGAGTTTTTTCTCTAAAGGTATTACTTCTGATCATGCTCTATCATTTATATTCTGTATTTTTGTAATTTTATTATACAAATTAGGAATAATTGCTGTCTGCAAAGTTTTAATAGCTAGAGTAGATCATAGGCGTTATTTACTCCCAAAGACTATTCTGTTTACTGTTATTTAATTTTTTATTCTAAATGTTTTAAAGTAAATAAGTAGTCAAAATAATAGAAACCAAGGACATTGACATTTCCAGGAAGGACAACTGGAACGCCTCGACACATCCAGAGAGTGGACAAATGCTATAGTCCAGCTCGGGCAACTTGACAGTTTGGCACTTCAGCTCCAAAGTTTGAAGCTCCACAGAGAACAACCCCTCTGAGCAAGCACCGCAGCCTTTAACCATCACCTGCTTGCCTCCAGCTCTGCCACCCCTTTTTTCTGGGAACTGCAAATTCCTAGGGGGATGAATACACATGCAACAGCTGCACAACAGCAACCCGCTGGCTGTGTGGCTGTGCCACCACCACCTGCTGCACCCGGCCATTGCTGCTATGCCTCAGGAGCCTTCAGCTGACACAGTGCTGCCCGAACACCTACAGCCCTGTCAACCACTGGCTTTGCCAACAGCGTGTCCAACAAAACCCACAATGCTGCTGATGCTGTGGCGACACGGCGGAAATGAACACTATCTGTGGCAAGGACAGACATATCACACCAGGTATGATACATAACACTGAAACACCGTGTCAGCTCACCTTTATTTCAAAGGAGGAACGCACATGCACGCACACAGCACAAAGGATTTTATTCTGAGACACACAGCTGTCCTGAGCATCTCCACAACTATCTCTTCACAGCAACATCATATCCATGATTTGGATTCCTCGTGGAAAACGAGGGAGCTCTGCACATTGTGGTGGGCCCTCACCTTCCAAACCTGCACACAGGAATAACACTCCACCCATCAAGTGACACCAAAAACTATAAAGCCTCTCAAAAGAATTTAGAATTCCACACTCACACAAACCAGTTACACTCACCTGCTTCATGGCCCAATCCTCCTCTGCTCTGACCATCTGCTTCAGTTCCACACACCCTTCAACAGTCAGACCCACAATCATCTCCCCATGATCATTCACTACACTATATATGGCAGGGCAGGGAAAAAACAACAGCTGAAAGAAAAAATTTAAAAAACCAAACAAACACTGGCTGGGTTTTATTGTTGAGGGGTGGGGGGCGTTAAATAAGGAAAATGCTATTTCAACTCTTACCTGCAAGGAAAAACAAAACCACACATACAAGGCTAGGCACACTCAAAAACCACAGCTGACACCGCATCCATTCAGCTGTCTGCCCAACCTGACAAGTGCTTGCTGCCACACGTGATGCTAGACACATTCACATAGGTTGCTGAACTTGTGCAGTACTACATTCTGGATAGGACTGAATGACAAAGCAGAATTAAATCCGGTAAGAACCTTTCTCTAAAATATCTCTAGTTGCAAAGTGAATACCGTAGATCAGCAGCAATAGTTCTATGTCACCCAGACTCCTAGTTTTTTCCATCTGACTCCCTTAACAGAAATAAGTCCCTAAAAATGCCAGGATGGAGGCTGGGGGGAAGGTAGCAGCAACAGAAACCATACCAAGCACTTTAAGTAACACTTAAGCTCAAACAAAAATAAATGGCAGAACACCTCAGGAGGAGCGTTAAGAGAGACAAATGAACCCGTGCAGAGCAATGCTGAAGTCCTTCTCCTAAGAGGACTATGCAGGTCAGAGAAGCCCCTTTGAAGGCCAGTGGTTTTGACAAGGCTACTTGTCACACAGGTTGATTCTGGTGCCTGGAAGGAAAATTGAGGGTATGGAGGGCACGTGAAGGGTATGAAGGGGTTCAGGCAGCTTATAGCAGTGCCTGCAGTGCAGAGACAAAAGGATGGCTGTGGGGCACGCTGACCAACAGAGGTTCTGCAGGGACTAGAGGGCATATGCAGGGCTCTGGATCATGAGAAGGCAAACAGAGGTCTCTGGGGTGCAAGATTCACAAATAGGCAGGTCCCCAAGCAACAAGAATGCTGGGCGGCATGGATCTGAGGGTGCAATGAATGTAAACATGGGGCTCTCAGGTGCTCCAAAAGACAAGCCCAGCTGTCCTGAAGAAGAGTAGATGAAAGTCAGAGTTCTGAAGAGATTGAGGGCAAACAAAGGGGTCTTGAGGGGGTCAAAAACAAGACCACTGGGATGTGCCAAAAGCAAGTGGAGAAGTTTTGAGAGGATTTAATGGTGCAAAAGGACAAATGAGTATCTTGATACTACCAAAGAGCCTGCAGTAACGAAAAGGCAAGCAGAATAATCATGGCAGTTAGAAGGAAATGGGCTTCTGAGGGAACAAGACAGCAAATAAAAAGATTGTGAGAAGCCCAGAAGCAAATGGATGGGTCTTGAGGGGAACAAATTGCAAGTCTTACCTCTGAGAAGTACAGTGTCCTTGAATTTTGTTCTGCAGACAGCTGTCCTGTGGGCATGGCATGCAACTTTGGGAATCCCTGCCCAAGCAGTCCTAACCTGCAACACCACGTGAGCACAACTGTTCTCGGCAAGTTGTGTGGTTTCATAACCTAAATGGCAAATGTGGAAAATGGCAAGTATTGCTCCAGGACAGCTTTAATGTTTTTTGCCTCTACAGAGGACAGGGAGAAAGACGCATCCCTCCTCAGCATCTTGCCCTGCGCCTGCCACTCCTCTCCAGTCACTGCCCACCTCAAGCATCCAGGGCAGTTGGTTCTCACCTGCATGGTCCTTCGTGTCCTGCCCCCAGCTCCTCCTCTCTGCCCCAACCCAGGAGTCCAGGCATCCTGACCTAGTGCTCATCTGGGAGGACCCAACCACCAGGTCAGGCAGAGCAGAAGTCAGGGAGAAGGGGGTCCTTCCAAAGTCCTGAGGGGTCAAGGTGGCCCTGGATGCCTGGGTCCCTCACCCATCTTGGGACACATGCACATGTGAGGAAGAGGAATATTTACGTTATCAGTATGTTAAAACTACAAAAAGCTGCAAACAGGTATGACACAATGCAAAAAGTGGGATGTGAGTGCAGATAGGGGAAGGTCCCAGGGCTGGAGAAAATGAACAAAGAATTGAAATAAATAGGAACCAAAAATCACTGAAAAGCAAGAAAATACTCTGACTGAGAAGACAAATAATAATAGTAATAAGAGTAATAACGACAATGATGATGTCAGTGGGGCTGCTATGGGGCACCCAGCCAAGTAAAATCATACCAGCAAGCTGAGGAGGTTGGGGAAAAAAAATACCCATTTTAGGGTATTTGGAGAAGAATGAGGACAGGGCAGTGTGGACAAGACCCCCCTGGTTTGGGGGTGCTGGGGGCTCAGAGGCAGCAGGACTTCCTGGCAGCCTCTGATTCAGGCCACTTCACTGCATCAACCCCCCAGCCAAAACAGGCTTTGACCTCACTTGAGGTCACAACCTCTGGCCCTGCTTCCAGACAACTAGAGGGGCACATGACAGATTCCCACCTCCCACAGCTTCGGTCCAAGGGGTGGTTATGGGAGACTTCAGAGGATTTTTTTCTTTCTTTTTTTTCCCCCCTTCTCTTGTAAAACTAGATGGGTTTGTCTCTTGTCACTCTGGGGGAGTCACCACATACTGTGTTGGCCTCTCACATTGCTACCATTAGTGCTACCATTATTATTATTATTATTATTATTCATTATTGTTTGTTCTTTCTCCCAAAAAAGCTTCCCCTTCCAAAAACAGGAAAAAAGAGAAGAGCAAGCAGACACTCCCCTGGACTTCTGGGCCTGAGGAGAGATGGGCACAGTCCCCACTTGGCACCAGGCTGGGGACAAAATGAGCCAAATCTGGCCGTGGCTGTTGGCAAACTTGACAGGGATGGGTTCAGTGGCACTCAGCAGTTTCTGACTGCACAGCTCCTGGACAGCCTCCTCTGCCTCCATGTGCTTGTCAATGCAGATGAAGCCTACCCTCCTTGAGACACCTCTGTGCAGGGAATCCAGGCAGCAGAACCCTGAGACTGCTGCACACACGCAGGAGCCAGGCATCCAGGAAATCCCCTCCACAGACCCTCCTGCAGGACCCAGGTATCTGAGGAACTCCCTCTCCTAGACACCCCACTGCCCACCCATGGGATCCAGGAACAGTTCCCCCCTCTATAGACCCTACTGAGGACCCAGGCATCTGGGCAGCCCCTCATCCCTGGGGGGAGACCCAGCCATCTGGACGCATCTGTGTCCTGGTTGATGAGGATGCAGGAGGCGGTGATATAGCAGTACTGGGAGAACAGCTGCTCGATTTCCTGCCCCATGTCTTGGGGAAGCCACTCATGTAGAGGTTGGCATCATGGATGGAGACCAAGCTAGGCTGGGCATAGGACACTGAGGGGGGACTATCAGCACTGAGGACCCAGGCATCACCACCTCCCACACGTGCACACACAGGTACACACGCCCCACCAGGGACCCCAGCATCCACACACACACACACTGAAGGACCCCCCTGGGGTCCACTTCTATGATCACCCCCCAAGAGACACTGGCATCTGTCCCCTGCAGGGGACCCACTGGTGTCTGGCACTTTGGTGATCTTGGTCTGCAGCTGAGGATGCTGATGGCCTTTTTGACGTCACCCACCCCAGTACAGTTGATGAAGCTGTAGCCCAGGCTCTGAGTTTGGGCCTGTAGGTCTGCTTACACCTGCCTCTGCAGCTGCAGCAGGCAACCATACACTTTGGGGAGAAACCTCAGACTAGAAGGTGAGCAGAAAAGCCAGGGAAAATCAAATAGGTCCTCCAGACAGACCTTGCCCTGCCTGGTAATGGTGCTGTGCAGTGCCACCTCTTCTTTCCCTGGTACTCTGTGGTGGTATTATTAGCAGCAGACATGAGGATCACAAGTGCCCCAGGCAACTTAGAGGAGCTCTCTTGCCCTGGCACTTGTCCACCACCAGCCAGAAGAAACTAGCCCAGGCTGCCAGCCAAGCTGCTCTGCCACTATCAGTTGTGGTGCCTGTGAAGACAGGGCCAGGCATTTATCTCCTTGTCCATGAATGACAGCCACCAGTACCATGCAACATGCTGTCTGAACGAAAATAACATGTTGATGCCTTCCCTGACAGCGACCCTACCCTGCAACTTCTTATGCCTCTGCCCCTGCTCCTTACATCCGCTTTGTACCCTCCCATTATTTCCTCTTTCCTCCATACACTGTTGATGAGCATTATTTGCTTCCACAGCTGGAAATCTATAGGCAAGACAACCCCAGGCCAGGAAGAAGACAAAGCAGCAACAAAAATCACAGAGCAGTATAAGAACACTCCTGAAGAAACTCTGTGCTAGATTGAAGGATAGGCCATGAGAAGAACCACAATAAGCACAGAAAAGAACAGCAGCCAGAAAAAACACAACAGTGTAGCACAGGTGTCCTGCAGCAGATAAAAGAAGGAAGGAGGGGCAGAGAGTGCTGCTCATAAGAAAATCGTTAGCAAGATGGCTAACCCAAAAGACCTAGGCCATGAAGATCACGATGCAGGTGGCAAAACATGAGCCCAGACAGCCAGGCAAGACAGGTCAGCAAGTACTTCCCACCAGAGAAAGGCCAGCAGAGCTGAGAGGGCAGTCATCAAGAGACAGAAAAACTTCAGCCTAGATGACCACAGTAGAGACATCAGTACAGGCAGGTAGGAAAGCGTTATAGTGTGCTGTCTTAGAGACCAGCCAGCAAAACAAAGGTGACCGGTGGGAAGAATGATGGACAGAAGAGTCTACAAACCTGGAATGCCACAGTGCACCACTCTACACAACAGAGCACACTTGATCTGTGCAAGGTGTGGGTTGCTTTGAAAGGAACACAGAGGGCTTCGGGGCACACTGAAGGCCACAGAAAGCATGGGCCCCCATGCAAAGACAGCCTAGCAACCTGAGGCAACCAGAGCCAAGACAGCTGGCAAGAAAACTATGGCACAAAAGCACACCACAGTAATTGCATGCATGGAGAGCATGGCAAGACATCTGATACATGCAGAAGGGATTGCTGATTTCAGCTGGTGCTCATGAGGTGACTGTTGTAATGGCACAATGATGGATGTATCGTGCATTTCAAGCAGTAGGAATAAGGTGAGTAAGAGCTTGGAAGTCAGAACGCCCATAGGCAAGACAGATGAAGCCAAATGGGTGCCATGGATGGCAAAGAGGAGCAAAGGAAGGCCAGAGCCATCCTGTCAGGCTTACCCTTCCCACCTACCTCCACACGCCTCTCTCCTGTCAGGCTCCTGCCTTGCTTACCCCCATTATAGCTCTACAGACTCCATCCCCAGAAGGCGCTCCCAAGAGCTGTCTTGCCCACCCACCCTCAGCTCTGCCTCCATGGCAGCTTCTCCAAAGCCTTCCCATCAACTGCAGCCTTCCTGTCTGCGTTCCCTGCAGTGTTCCCCCACTGCACATCCACAGTCCCAGTGCCCATGTCACCAAGTGTTGGACTTGTTTAGCCCCACTGAGCCTGCCGCAGCACTCACTCTCCCCTGCTGAGCCTCACTCTGTCCTCAGCACCACGTGTGCTTCTTTACTGAGAAGAGACTCTGTGACAAGGCTGCATCAGCTCTACCATAAGTGCTGTAACAGCAGGAGGGAAAAAATCAGGCACAGCTTGGCGATCTGGCCAGGAACATAGCACATGCCCCTGCTCCCTCCATCCTACCTGCCTGTTCCTGTCTGCCTGGACACACACAAGACTTGACACAAATCAGACCACAGTCACAAACTCAGCTTTTCTTATGAATTGTGCTTCTCTTTTGTTACATCCTTTGTATGATTACAGTTCCAGCTCTGGGAGTGTTGTATTTTGTCCCTTCCCAGGAACAATAATCCTGGAGTGACCAGTGAAAATGCTGTTACCCGTTCCCCAAGAAGGAAAGGAAAAGGGTCACTTATCACTGCTAATAAACGAGACCTGCCTCCCACCTCCCTTCTCAGGGTTACAGACCTCTGCTTGCCGCTGCAGACCCCCAGGTCCAGGCACAGCGGCACCCCCCTTCGCTGGTGCTGCGCCCCCGCCCCAGCTGAGCCACTTCGCCTCCCCCGCACCGTGGCACGTCCAGCCCCGCACCGGGTGTCGGAGGAGGCTTTTCTCCGCTTCTTCAGTGCTTCACCCGCCCATCACCGCAGAGCCGCGCCCCAGCGATGCCGGCAGAGACCTCAGGCGCTGCCCAGCCCGGAGAGCAGCGCAAAACGGCGGCGGAGCGGCAGGCGCCAGCCCTTCTCCAGCCGGCCGGCGGCTGAGATGCTGCGGTGGGCTGCGGCCGGGCAGGGGCTGCGGGATGGGCACGGGGCTGCGGCCGGGCAGGGGCTGCGGCCGGGCAGGGGGCTGCGGGATGGGCACGGGGCTGCGGCCGGGCAGGGGGCTGCGGCCGGGCAGGGGCTGCGGGATGGGCACGGGGCTGCGGCCGGGCAGGGGCTGCGGGCCGGGCAGGGGGCTGCGGGCCGGGCAGGGGCTGCGGGATGGGCACGGGGCTGCGGGATGGGCACGGGGCTGCGGCCGGGCAGGGGGCTGCGGGCCGGGCAGGGGCTGCGGGATGGGCACGGGGCTGCGGGATGGGCACGGGGCTGCGGCCGGGCAGGGGCTGCGGGATGGGCACGGGGCTGCGGGATGGGCACGGGGCTGCGGCCGGGCAGGGGCTGCGGGATGGGCACGGGGCTGCGGCCGGGCAGGGGGCTGCGGGCCGGGCAGGGGCTGCGGGATGGGCACGGGGCTGCGGGATGGGCACGGGGCTGCGGCCGGGCAGGGGCTGCGGGATGGGCACGGGGCTGCGGGATGGGCACGGGGCTGCGGCCGGGCAGGGGGCTGCGGGCCGGGCAGGGGGCTGCGGGATGGGCACGCTGCGGACCGGGCAGGGGGCTGCGGACTGAGTACGGGGCTGCGGGCAGCACGGCAGGGCTGCGGACCGGGCAGGGGGCTGCGGACCGAGTACGGGGCTGCGGGCAGCACGGCAGGGCTGCGGACCGGGCAGGGGGCTGCGGACCGAGTACGGGGCTGCGGGCAGCACGGCAGGGCTGCGGACCGGGCAGGGGGCTGCGGACCGAGTACGGGGCTGCGGGCAGCACGGCAGGGCTGCGGACCGGGCAGGGGGCTGCGGACCGAGTACGGGGCTGCGGGCAGCACGGCAGGGCTGCGGACCGGGCAGGGGGCTGCGGACCGAGTACGGGGCTGCGGGCAGCACGGCAGGGCTGCGGACCGGGCAGGGGGCTGCGGACCGAGTACGGGGCTGCGGGCAGCACGGCAGGGCTGCGGACCGGGCACGGTGTTGCGGGCTGAGCAGGGGACTGTGGGCTGGGCACGGGGCTGCGGGCTGTAGACCCAGGCAGCCCCCCCGGCGGGGCTCTGGCCGTCTGCTTGCTGCGGGCTGACGCCGAGCCGTCGCCATGGAAACTCCGGTTCTCGGTGTGGGCCCGGGAGGGTGCGCAGGGATGCTCGTAACCCCCCGGGAAACGGACCCGCAGGCCACAGGGTTGGGGGGAAACCCTGGAGCCCCCGAGCACTCCCCGCGGGTCTGAAGTGTGACCCTGCAGGCTGGGCGCCCCTGGCCACCCCGAGGAAGCCCCCCGCGGTCGGGAAGGGCCCAGAGCCCGCAGCCCCCGAGGACCCACCCTGGCAGCAAAGTCCCGGAAAGCCCCTGAGACACCGACAGGACATCTTCAGACCCTGCAGGAAACCCAGTCAGTCTGAGAACTGGCCCAGGAACCAGGAAAGATGCTCTTGAGCATGACTCGGAGGTTTTGGGAAAGCCCAGACAAACTGCAGGAGCCCTGGAGTAACTGGGAACACCCCAGCATGTCTGGAGCAGCCCAGCCATCCACTCAGAGGCCTGGAGAACAGCCCCAGCAATGTACTAAGCCTAGAAAGAGCCCTGGAGCATCCCCAGAGACACCACGATGCCCTACACCATCCAATGTAAAGATGTATAGGTTTGAAATGCCCAGTGCTGAACTGAGGACACTGTAGAAGCAGGAAGACAAGCGCTCAGAAACAGTCAACAGCCCCAGAGACCCTACCAAGAACCCTCAGCACTCAGGGCAGCCCTAGAGGTACCAAGGGGGTGCCTCAATGCCCAAGGAAAAGCCTGGAGTAGCTCCCAGAGATGCCAAGATGGTCTGAGAGAAAAGCACCAGTTCCAAGCATAGCCCCAGAGCCAGTGAGCCATACCTTAAGATTATGCCATACCTTGAGACTATGCCTCCGCGTGCACCTGGGTCTCGCTGTGCTTCTGCCAGCGCTTTTGTTCAGTGCTGCCAGGTCTGCCATACAGTGACTGCACTGCCCTGGCCTCCACCAACCCCTGCCATGGGAGCAACGTGGCTGCCTATGCAGTATGTGCTATGGATGGGTTGCCAACCCAACGACGGGGTGCTTCTGCAGGGCCAGGCATAAGTGGATCTTGGTACCAGATGAGGGAACGAGAGAGGGGGCAGGGGAGGGGGCTGTACAGCTCCTGGCACAAGGGTGCAGCTTGGAGCCCATCTGCAGGGATAAAAAACCGCACAGCTCACACTCCCCTGAGAAAGGGTTTAATGGGGAGGGGAGGCACTGCTGTTTCTTTCCAACAAAAGAAAAGCTGGGGCAACACCCACAGGGAAGACATACACATATGCACACTATGTACAGAGTGACACGAGCAGTGCCAGGCACCCCAAGCCCCCTGCCAGCATCCCTGTGGTGGAGAATTGCCTCCCCCTTCATCCTCCTTGAGCAAGATGGGGGAGGGGGGGAGCTTGCCAAGCAAGGAGTGATTGCAGTCCTGACAGAGACTGGGACTAGGGGGAGAGTGGCAACCAAGGGATGGGGCCTGCCCACGGGATTGGGGAGGGTGGAACTCTTTGGTTTCGCCATTTAAGACTGTGCAGCGCCGCCCTGTCCAGAGGGCCGAGGGCCACATGAGGCAGGGAGAGGTTCCAGGCACTGGAGTGGAAGGGCTCAGTAAAACCAGTTCCCCCCACAAGAGGTGACCTGAAGTGCCTGATCAGGGTTGTGGCTGTCTGGGACCTAGCAAGGTCTCTCCCCTGAAGGAACCTGACACAGACTGGAGAAGGGGAGACTCCAGGGTGTTTCTCCCCAACTTCCTCCCCTGCACCAGGCATAACTCTGCATGTGAAGGGATTTCACACCTCTGCCCAGATGTGGTTTGCCCCCCCCAGTTGCTGACATGCCCACCTTAGGCTGGTACCTCCTAGTTATGACAGGGAGTTGAGGAAATGGCTCTCCCCTGCCAGAGTGCTCAACATGGAGCTCATGTCACCCACAGCCATGTTGGCACCACCAGATGCAGGAAGCAGGAGGCCACCAGCAGGGCTTGCGGGCCCAGGCAGCAGCGCAGGTGTCTCTGGATCTTCCACAATGGCAGCAAAGTCAAGGTGCGTATTCTCCAAGTCCAAGGAGTCCAGGCTGTTGGCCACCTGCTCTCCTGAATCCAGGTAGCAATATGAGCTGCCTTTGAGTCCTTCCAAGCTCCCACCATAATGCCCGGGACCCCCACAGCTTGCCGCCATTTGGCCCAGCAGCTTATGCCCACCTTTGCCCACCTGCAAATGCATGCTCTGGCCTGGGTAACACAGCAGGGCATTACTGGGCCCCTCAGGTGTGGGACGGGCAGGGGGCAAGCGAAGCACGCGCCGGGAGCTGGCTTCCACTCCCTCGTAGGAATGACTTGGCTGAGCCAGGTTGCCCACATAGTTCAGACTGTTTTGGTGACCAGGTGGTTTAGGGCCACCAGGTGGGTGAGGCACCATCTCTGGGTTGAAGCATGGGGCGTTTAGGAGGTGCTGGGTCTCTGCCAGACCCTGCGGGTGATCTGGTTTGGTTTGGTAACCAGAGTATTTGGGGCTGAGATACAGTGGTGCCTGCACAGCTTGGCACTGCCCAGGTTCACTGCCCAGCCCCATGCCAGCCTCCCCTCCCTTGGAGGTTAGTTGGTCTCCCCACATCAAAGCCTGCTGGGCCTGCACATAGCTACGGACCATCACTTCTTTGGTCTGCATGGTGGGGGTCTGGGCTCTTCTAGTGCCCGGGCTCAACATGCCCATGTAACTAACAGGTGCCTGTTCCTCAGACTGGTAGCCACCAGACCCTACATTCATGGCTTGGCCGAATGATGCAGGACACTGCACGGGCCCAGCAAGCTTGGCATTCTGGCAGGGAGCAAGTGCTGGGGCAGGTACTGGGTAATGCTGCTCAGATTTGATCTGTAGTCGGTTAAGCCAGTGCCCCCCAGAAAACCCACCGTCCTGGCACGAGCTCACAAGTTTGGGTTGGTGCCCACAAGAACTGGGTAGTGGGTAGTCAGTACTTTGATGGTGACAGTGTGGCCCCGACATGGCAGCAGCAGAAGCACTGACACTTGGCTGCCCAGAACTCATCTCCAGATTGCTTTGGGGAGGTTCATCCCAAGGAGCTGGCATAGTCCCGTTGCCAGCATGCATACTTGTGAAGTGCTGGTTCATCTGGCACTGAGGGAGGGAGAACTCGGACTGAAGCAACCCCTCCTCCATGTCCCCATGCCCTCCTGTGTTCAGCTGCATACCCGCTGTGGTCTGGTGAGCACTGCTATAGAGGCCTTCACATTGCAGCTCCACACCGGTCCCCTGGCAAGGGAAGCTTTCCTCAGGGTAGTTCAAGTACTGTTCCATCTCTAGCAAGCCAGACTCCACGCCTGCACCAGGGCCTTCTATGCTCACGCTCTCCAGGAAGACATTTTCACTGATGCTGGGTGGGCGCGAGGAGAAGACATGGTGCTGAAGGTTAGCATCAGAACCACCCAAGGGCTGCAGAGCAGTTCTGCCTGCTCCTGGCACATTCACGTTACCCATGCTCTTAAAACGATGCACCTTGGGCACAGCATGAGGGTTGGCTGCAGTCCGGGCAGGATCGCTGGCCCGCCGCACACCATTCCGGGGCACGAGGTGAGGGGGAATGCTGCCTGCATAGCCCGTGTAGTCATTGGAACTGTGCCTTCGCAGCAAACCATTTGCAAGGAAGCGGGGTTTGACTGGCCCAAGGTAGTCCCCAGGTAAGCTGCCGTGGCCACCCATGCCCACCCGCTCCACGCTGGGCAGTGGGGTTGGGGGTGGGCCACCTGTGGCTGCAGCGTATTTGGCCTTGAGACAGTAGCGCTGGGCTGGGGTAAGGCTGCCCACACCTGGCAGTCCTCCGGAGTGGCTGGCATCACTGGAGCGTCGCGACTCGTCCGGAGAGATGGGGTCATAGCCGTCTGCCAGGCTTGCCGCGCCAGGCAGTGCCCCTGCCTCACCACCCAGGCATGGCCCAGCCAGGTACGGGGACACCAGGGAGGAGCGCCGGCTCACAGTGTAGGCTGAGCTTATAGTACTGGTGGCACTGCTTCGGCGCTCGTTCAGTGGCATGCCCATCTCTGCTGCTGACAGCTCCGCAATGCGCCGGTGCGAGGCAGCTGGCGGTGGCAGGGGGATCCCAGGCACCTCCCCAGGCAGGCCTGAAGAAAGAAAAGGAGTTACACCGGGGCACTCAGGACACAGCATGGCACCAGTAGTCAGAGGAACAGGCAGCCACCTCCAGTACCAGGATGCAGCCTCTTCCATGGTTAGTGCCTGTTAGGACAGGAAGCAGATTCAAGCAGTGGCAACAAAGAGGGGGCAGAAGATCATTTAGAATCATTTAGGTTGGAAAAGACCTTTTAAGATCATCGAGTCCAAAGATGGGGCACAGCCCAGATGTGGGGGTCCACCACTAGTGAAAAGAAGGTGTGGAAACCTCTACAGCAAGAGACCAGATCTCTCTTGCCCATGGGACTGACCCCGCATCCAGGTGGGAGGGAACCACAGTCTCACCGGCTCCAGGGATGGCTGGCAAATTCAGGCCCTTGGTAGCCGATGGCTTCCTCATCTGCTTCAGTTTATCAATGCGAAGATTTTCTAGCTTGTGGAGGGCCATGAGACCCGAGGTGCCCATAGGCTCACCGGGCACCACATCCTCCAGTGTGGACAGATCCTCGTAGCTCCCACCTGCGTTACCCGCCATCTCCACTCCACTGTCATTGTTGGTGGTGCTGCCAAGTGGGGAGTGGTCACTGCTGCAGGACGACTGCCCACCTGGGCTGGGCTGCGGCTTCTAGGGGGTACCCAAAACATTAACCAAGGAAAAGGGGGTCAGATATCCACTATACACTTAATGCAACCTGTGAGCCCACACCCTGCCAAAGGTACCTGGAGATGACTCCCCTACCATGCAAACTGACTCCTCCAACAGGCCTGCCAGGCTGCCCTCTGCCATCACCCCTCCATTCCTTACCAAGGCCAAGTCGGGCACCAAGAGCTTGCCGTCATCCTTCCGGGCATCCATGGGGCCATTTGTGTCTTTCTCCTGCTTCATGTCTAGGGGGCCACTGGGGGTGGGCAGTGCACGGCCTGGCACCACATCCCCCCGGTGCTTCTTGGTGACATGGGCATCAGGGCCGTGCACCGTCTTCACATGTTTGCGCAGGGAACTGGGGTCTGTGTAGCGCTTGGTGCAGCCTGGAATCTTGCACACATAGGGCTTCTGTCAGGGAGAAAAGGTAGGCATGGTGGAGGGAGGGTGTTAGCTCTGACTAGAGACCCCTCCCAACAAAGCACCAGCTGGGCGTGAAATAAATCCCCCTCCCCTCCCTCTCAAGTGGGCCTGAGAACTGAGGGAACTGAGGGTGGGAAGGGATCAAAGAGGCTGAGTCCTCTTGGAGGGGGCATGTTAGGTGCTACAGCAGGGCCCTGGTGGAGGTTCTAGGGAGCCAGAGGGGAACGCAAGGAGTGGGGCAGGGTGTAAAGGGACCCTGGTGGGAATGCAGGTGACTGAGGAAGGGAGCAGGGTGCCATACTTTATTAGAGCAGGCAAGGAGGGAGTCGGAGCACACAGAAAAAAACCCAGGGATGCAGGGAGTTTTCAGAGTATGGGCCTACTCAGAAGGCAAACAGGGAGCCCAAAGGGGCGCAAATTGCCCCAAATAGGTCTGTACCTCATTGGAGTGAGTGCGGTTTTGATGCTTGGCCCGGTCAGAAGCATTGGAGAAGGCCTTGTTGCAACCCTCGTGTTCACACACGTAGGGTTTTTCACCCGTGTGTGAGCGCAGATGCGTCTTGAGGTTCTCCAGGCGTGAGTAGGCTTTGTTACAGCCTTCGAACTGTGCAAGCAAGCAGGGTGAAACATGCCACACACCTTCAACAGACCCTGTACCACATCATCCCCACACTACACATCCACTGCACATCTGCCATGGACATGCATCACACCTCCCAACCAACGCACAACACAACTGCCCTCCTTCAGGTGCATGTCCTCACACCACTACACAGCCCTTCGCCCTTCTGGCCAGCATCTCGGCACCTCACTATGCACTGGCCACATGGCTGTGCTGTACCCAGCCTGCTACACACCTCTTTACCCCACGTGCATCTCTGCCATGCCACCGATCACATGGTCTCAAGCTTGCCACCCACGAACCCCACTCTATCACGCACTACTGTGCTCCCGATCACCCTGTCTGTCCCACCTCTTTTTCCCCACCACATGTCCCTCAATGCCACATTCAAGCCGGGCCAGCTCACACCCTGTCCTGAGCTCTGCCCGGTGCGAGGCACCACAGCTTAGCCGAGGCTTCTCAGAGGCTCATGCCAGCTCACCGTGCATTTGTGGGGTTTCTCGCCTGTGTGACGTCGCATGTGCACCACCAACATGTACTGAGCCTTGAAGGGCCTCTGCTCTCGGGAACATGCTGCCCAGTGGCACACAAACTCCTTCTTCTCCCCATGGATATGCTCATTGTTGATGTGCTGAGGAGAGAGGGGCATCACTGGTAGCATTGGGGAGGGTGCTAAGTGTCAGGGAGATACAGGTGTTTTAAAAGAATATCATGGGAAAAATGGACATAGAGGGATTAGGATGGTGGGTAGAGACACCAGAGGTCAGGGGAAAACAGAGCGGTCAGACAGAGTCTAGAGGAGGCAGGGGATACAGGAGATGGCTGGGGGCTACTTTGTGAAGACCAAGAGAAGACATAGGAGTCAAAGTGGTCTGAGGGGTGGTCAAGGGGACATAGAAGAGCTGGAGTGTCTGGAGGGAGAAAAAGAGATAAGGAGGAAGTCTGGATGCACCAGTGGTTCAGGAGAGCTGCCCCAGGGGTGAGGAAGGCCAGACTGGGTGTTCGCCTAGGGACATGGTATAGGAGGGTCACAAAGAACTTGCTCACAAGAAGTTGAGGTTGCACGTCCCTCCCTTCCTAGGGGCAACTTCCAACACTGTGCACCTGTATGGCGAGTTCTTAGGTCCAGGGGCAGGGAGCAGTCCCGTATAGGACAGTCTTCAAGTAAGAGTCGTGGGTTGACACAAGGGGATATCAGCCAGCAGCCTGAGGGCAGGTTCTGAGACTGGGTGCACCCAGGCAGGACCTAACTCACATGCACCAGCTGCTCCTGCGTATCAAACTCCTTAGCACAGCCGTCCCAGTAGCAATTCGTTTCATACACGGTCTCAGACTCAGGTTTCCCGTCCTCCTTCTCCAGATCTTCCCGAACATCGAGCATCCCCAGCAAGGGGTCCTGGAGGATCACAGCCAGATAAGCACTCCCAGGTACAACCCTTCGTGCTCCCTGTTAGTGGGAGCGGTGCCAGGGAGGAGCGCAGAGCCCCGGGGAAGCAGAGGGGTCTCAAGGCCTGGGGAATACCTGGGTGCCTGTGGAAGCTGGGCTGGAGATATCGCCCTCGGACCTCTTCTCTGGGTATTTGACAGTCAGAGGGCTGCTCAGGCTCCACTCCAACTTCAGCTGCTACCGAGCCAGGCACGGGGAAAGTGGAAAGCAGTCAGCACTGAGATGCCCGCTGGACCACCACTTTTATGGGATGCACCGCTTACATGGATGCAAGGCCCCCTTACCTGGCAGTGTTTGAGGGTCCCACAAGCTGGGGCATGGTGGCGGAGCCCTGGGCGGGTGGACAGGTGCTCATGGGAGCTACATGGTGGTGGTGGGGGGGGTGTGTGGCTGTACAGGTGGCCTTGGCCCTTCTGCTGACCTGATGGACTCTGGAATCCCAGTGATGGACTGCAGACAGCAAGAGGGATGAGCAGATGACACCATCAAAGGACAGAAATTCAGGTCTTCTAAGCCAGGGATCCCAGGTATCTGAACTCCCAGACACTCCTTCCCTAACCCACCATCCCACTCTGCTCCTGCCTTCCCTAGCCCTCACCCCAGGCACTCCCGAATTTAGGAATCGGCATTCAGGCTCCCAGACTGACAGGCTGCATGCCTGCCAGCGAGGCTGAAGTCTGGTGCCCACCTGATGGTGCTGATGGAGAGGTGGCCATAGGAGCCACTGGCAGAGGCACAGCGGGAGTTGATGAAGGCAACGAGGGAGTTGGGTGAGGTGCGGATTACCGTCTGCAGGTCAATGCTGGAGTCTGACAGGGGTGAGATGGACAGTGCCCGCTTTTTGCCCAGTTTGCCTGCACCACGGGGCGTTGAGAACCGTGAGCCTGGGATGGCAGCAGAGAGCAGAGGGCACTCCTCTCAGCATGGGTCTTAGGAGGCTGAAAAAACCCCCAGGGACACAAGCCTGATGCTTTGGAGCCTGGAGAAGTACCCTGAGTGTGCCTGTTAGCTTCTGCTATAGATAGGAATAGAATAGAATAGAGTCATTTCAGTTGGAAGGGACCTACAATGATCATCTAGTCCAACTGTCTGACCAGTTCAGGGCTGACCAGAAGTTAAAGCATGTTATTAAGGGCATTGTCCAACTGCCTATTAAATGCTGACAGGCTTGGAGCACCAACCACCCATCTAGAAAGACTGTTCCAATGTTTGACCACCTTCTCAGTAAAGAAATACTTTCTAATGTCCAGCCTGAACCTCCTCTGGCACAGCTCTGAACCATTCCCACACGCGCTATCACTGGATCCCAGGGAGACGTGATCAGCACCTCCCTCTCCACTTGCTCTCCTCAGGAAGCTGCAGAGAGCAATGAGGTAGCCCCTCAGCCCCCTTTTCTCCAAACTAAACAAACCCACAGCCCTTAGCTGCTCCTTATAGAACATACCTTCCAGCCCTTCACCAGCTTTGTTGCCCTCCTCTGGATGCATTCGAGTCCCTTCACATCCTTCTTAAAAGACGGGGCCCAGAACTGCACATAGTACTCAAGGTGAGGCTGCACCAGTGCTGAACACAGCAGGATGATCACCTCTTTGACCAGCTGGCTATGCTGCCTTTGATGTGCCCCAGTATGTGGTTTGCCCTCTTGGTGCCAAGGCTAATTGCTGGCTCCTGTTGAGCCTGCTGCCCACCTGCACCCCCTGGATCCCTTTCTGCAGGGCTGCTCTCCAGCCATTCCTCTCCCAATTCATACTTGTTGCTGGCTTTGGACCATGGCAAGGCTTAAAAATGTCCTCCCTCCCTACCACAGCCATCAGTGTTCCTAGGGGGTACCTGAACCCCTTGACACATGTGTACTCCCTGCTACAGCTGATATCATTCCAAGAAAAGCATCTGAACCCCTTGGTCACAGTCAACACAAATCCTCCCGTTCACAGAGGCATCACTGTTCCAGGAAAGACACCTGAAGCCCCACTAGTCTCGCTCTCATCATAGGTGTCACTGCCTGACCCCCTCAGCTCACACACCTGCACCCCTAACACAGCACCATCCCCAGGAGATGCCTAAAGCCCTTGTAGAACCCCTGCCTGCCCCATGCCCTCCCAAGACTGGGGACTTACCGTCACCACTGCCTGGGTGCTCAGTTCCTGGCACCAACCCATAACCACGGTGACCGCTCATGAGGTTTGACTGATGGCATAAGGGAAAGTCAAGTCCTGGCAGAGGGGAGAAGACAGGAAGATGTTTTAGGGTGGGTGGCACAAGCGGGAGAGGAAATCCCCAGAGCGTCCCCAAACCCAAGGACTGAATTCGAATTGGGTGCCCCTCACACCCACCGCGGGCACTGCTCAGCCCCCAGCACTGGCCAGGACGAGGAGGCTACGACAGACCTTGTGGCCCTGGGGCACCCGGGGCTGGTCCGTGGGGGGGGCGCAGGCAGCAGTGCTCAGCATAGCCGGTGGCCGGGGGGCTGACGGGGTTGAACATGTCGCGGCGGGGCCTGGCCAGGCTCAGGAACACATCTGGTCCTCGCCGAGGGGCTGGAGCCGGCCGGGGTCTGAGGAGGACAAGAGTGGGCTGGGACGGCCCCTGGACCCCCGCGCCCAGTGCTGTCCCGGGGCCGCCAGGGGGCGCCGCAGCAAAACGCAGCCGCGGGGCCGCCCGGGCCGCCCCCGTGGGCGCGGAGGTTACCCCGGGCCCCGCCCGGCGCTTCCCTCCACCCACGTCCCGCATCCCACGTTCCGCCTGGCGCTTCCCGCATCCCACGTCCACCCACGTCCCGCAAGCTCCCGCCCCACCTGGTGCTTCCCTCATCCCACGTCCACCCACGTCCCGCATCCCACGTTCCGCCTGGCGCTTCCCGCATCCCACGTCCACCCACATCCCGCAACCCACGTCCTGCCTGGCGCTTCCCGCATCCCGCGTCCACCCACATCCCGCATCCCACGTCCACCCACATCCCGCATCCCACGTCCCGCAAGCTCCCACTGTGGCCGCGCACCCACCTGCCCAGGGTGCACAGCCCCCTGTGCTGCCGCCTCACTGCGGTGCCCAGCGCAGACCTCGGCCCTGAGCCACGGCAAAGGGATGTCCCGGGGGTGCTGCCAAGGCAAGAAGGGCAGGTGACAAAGGGGGAAACCCTGTCGTCATCCCCATTTTGGGGCACAGACACAAACAACGAGGGTCTTAGGCACAGGAACTGGGCTAGAGGACACCTGACTCAGCAGCAGCCACTGATGAACATCTCCACATACCCAAACACTCTGGGGACCCCTGCCCTTCCATGGTGGTGGCCCCTGGCATTTTTCCTTGCCCTCTCCCACACGCATACATCATGGTGCTCCCTTCCCATCAGTGGCCCCTCTTGCCCTAAGGGCTCCCACTTTCTCCCCAGAGCTGGGGGCCATTCCCTACCTGGGACACGGGCCCATGCGTACCTGGAAGGGAGAAGGGGCTGGTGCAAGAGGAGATGTCTGCAGAGCCAGGGGGCAGCCCCCCCTCCCCCCCATCCCTCTCCTCCCTTACTAACCTTACAGAGACATAAACCATGCAGAAAATTGCATGCCTCCAGTGGGCTAGGCGGGGGCAGGAGGTACAAGCTATGGCAGCTCTGTGTGTCACCACAGCCACCTAGCCAAACACTGAGGCCATCTGGCACCCCCTCCAAAGCAAGTACATCTGTCCCCATGCCCCCAGTGCCTGGCAGGCCCCCAGGCGCCTTATGGCACCAGCAGAGGGGAGTTAACACACCCTAAGCACACAGACCGCAGTACAGATAACAGCATTGCCCAGCTCAAGGCCACCTCTGATAGCCTGGCACAAGCGGTGACACTGCTGCAGGGCACCCTGTGGTCACCCATCACAAGCATCCCTTGATACTGACTTAGCAAGGTGCCCTTGTGCTTGGTGCTGTACTAAGAGGGTCCTGTCGCAGCAAGGCAAGAGTCCCAAGCACACTGCAGTGTCTGTTGCAGGGGGAATGAATACACACATGTGCGCCCAGACACCCACACAAATATCCACACTCAATCCACATACACAGATGAAAAAAATTATGAGCTCTAACTGCCAAAAGGGGGAAACTAAGGCATAGACAGTTAGAACCATTCTTGGTCAAAGGACCCAAGCTGGCACCCTGCTCTGCTCTCCTCATGGGTCCTTGCAGCATCTGCAGGTCCCACCCAGTCCTGCCTTGCCCATGGGTCCCCACCCTGCCTGCAGGCCAAAACCCTGCCCTGTCCCGCCCACACATCCCACCCCTGCCCACAGGGCTCAGCCCAGCCCTCTATCGCATCCCTGCCTGCAGGTTCCTGCCCTGTGCCTAGGTCTCATTTCCACCTGCCACTCTGCTTGGTCCTGCCCATGGTCAGATCTCCAACCGTGGCTGTGCTTTTGACCTCTACACCCAGGTCCTGGCCCACAGCTCCATCCCCACCCATGGTCACTGTCCTGCCCCAAGACCCCTGAGGGCTTACATATGAAGCACTGAGGCTCTGGAAGAAGAAATAACCACATGGTGAGGGACAGGGACATGCGGGTGGCGCTAGGCACACGGCATCCTGCCCCATCACCCTCCCTCTCTGACAGACCAAGGGAATCGCCCCAAACAAGGGGTCTGGGGGAGTGGGAGCCCCTCACCCTGCTGGGAAAGTGCTGGGTTGAGTTTGGAGCACGGAGGGATGAGGGGGGCAGCAATTCTTCCGCATGAGTTGCCCCTTTGAAAGCTTGTCGTGGGGCTTTGTGAGAGTGTCAGCCAGGAAGAATGGAGCAGGGGGGGCAGCAGGGCAGGCAAAGGGGGAGGGAGGTACCCGGGAAGGTGGCAGCGCTGGGGACAGGCAAGGGAAAGAGAGATGAGTAGGAAACGGGGGGGTGGGGGGGTGGAGGGGGGGGGGTGGGGGGCTCTTACCTGCCCGCTGGACCAGCTGCAACATCTAACAAAGAGAGGGTTTGCAAATCCCTCACAAAAGTTTGTCTAGTTGTGGAGTCAACCACAGCACTCCCCTAGCCCTCTGCACACAGCTATTCATATGTGTGCCCGCACACACACAGATGCATGAACATACATTTGCACATATCTGGAGAGGCACAAGGGCAGCTGGGAGCTGCTGGAGTTCAGCAAAGCCAAAGCCCCCTGCCTCCCCCTCCCAAAAACCATCAACTGAGCTCCCCCAGGCTGCCCCAGAGCCACAGTCCTAGCCCACCAGCTCCTTGCTCTATGTAAGAGCGGCAGGTTGCTGGCGTGCAGGGCAGTTACCATACACGGCCACCCCAGCCCAACGGAGAGCGGGGCTGTGCCCATCTGGACAGATGCACCCAGATGCTGCAGCAGCAATGGGATGAGGGGCTCTGCCCTGAGGCCAGCTGGTTCCCACCAGCCTACAGCTCCCCGCCACAACCAGGACTTGCTGCCCTGAGCTCGAAGCAGATGAGGCACCATCTGTGGGGCATCTACCGCTTCCAGGAAAAGGGTTAATTCACCCATAGGCTTTGTGATGTCCCCCTTTACCTTGCCGACTGTTAGCCCTGTTCAACTTGCTATGCACAGCTGTGCCAGCCCCTGCCATGCCTGCTGCCTCCCATACCCCTGCACATACGTACATGTGCACACACATTCACAGAGCGCATGCACACACTCCTGCAGAGTGACAACCATACAAACTCCATGTGCATGCACACAGTACCTCTGTAACATGCTGCGCGCACACACACTTATGCACACCAGAGAACACACGTGTCCAATGGAACATGTGGAAAGCTGCATGTACATGCATACAACACACATACACACATGCACACAACACATGCACATACACAGGTTTACATAAACGTGCATGGAGCATGCGTGGCCTCACAGAGCGCACACGCATGCATGGTGTACCATCACACACAGGGAACACACAAGTACATAGCACAAGGAACATTATCCCTGCCTCACAACTCCCCAGCCTCGCACACCACCTCCCTAGCTGGGGCGATATTCCTTCTGCGTCCCCTCCAGCACCCACCACGCAGGAATGGGGGCAGCTCAGTGGGGCTCTGGTTCCCACCACCCCCACTCCCCGGCCACCTAGGCACAGCAGGAGGGTCAGGGTCCTGCTCTGCCAAGGCAGCCTCTCCTTCCTGGGTCCAGGCAGAAGGGAGGACTTTGGCGAGCAGATGCAGCCTGGCGAAGGCTGACTCTCCCCCTGGGGCAGCCTGGGGGCAGGCGGGTGCCAGGCGGGCACGATGGCAGTGACAGGGCTCTTCCTGACACCCCCCCCCACCCCACCCCCCACGTCCCCCCTTGCTGAGCACCAGCACGGTGGCAGGGTGGCGATGCAAGGCAGAAAGTGCCCAGGGCCCACAGGTCCCAGCTGCAGGATGCTCCCCCCAGCCCGTGGGGTCCGCAGGGTCTCCCCAGGCCCTGATGGCCCCCGAGCAGGGAGGCTGGAGGGGGCCGGGGACGCTGGGAGCCAATGGGAACCGGCCCGCGGCTCCCCCACCGCCGCGCTGCCTCCCCCGCCTGCCGCACACCGCCTCGGCCCACCCAAGTCGCAGCCTATGGGCATAAATTTGAGAGCCAGGCGCAGCCGGGATTGAGGGGAATCTTCCCTCGCTCTCCTCCTGCCAAGAAACTCAAACTGAAACACATTCCTCCTCCTCTCTGCCAAGAAAACAAGGAGCGCAGCCAGCGGCAGGAGCAGTTGAAGCAGGGCTGGCTCCAGACGCCGAAACGCCGCGCAGGAGGGGGTCAGGACTGGCCATCCCCCTCCCCCCTCAGCTCCCTGCCTTTTATTTCCTGCAAACACATCTAAAATCTTGTCATCTGGCTCCAGTTTCCTAAGGACACTGGGGAACGGTGCGGCGGGGGAAGGGAAGGAGAGGGAGAAGGTGCAAAAGGCGGAGAGGGAACGGAGATGTAGGGAGCTTGTAGCGCGGGGCAGTCAGGATGCCTGCACGGATGGGTGATGGAGCAGAGACGGCGGGCGGGAAAGAGACACATGTAGGCACTGACGGGGGAACCGCACGCTGTTAGCAGACCTGGCTGCAAGAGGAGGAGGCGGTGGGCTGCACCCCACCGCACCCTGCGCCAGGGCAGACGCCCACCCCAGCTCCTGCCCTGCGCCAGGAACGCTGCCTGCTCCCAGCTCCCCACCAGCCCCCGGGCTGGCCAGCCCACACCAGTGGGTGCCGTGCGCTGCAGCAGGGTGGCCACCATCCAGCCCAGCACACTGGGGGGTGATGGGGGTCCCTGTCCGCACCTCGGCTTTGTCCCCATCATCTTTCCCTGCCCCAGGCTCAGCCCCGGCAGGGTTAACCGCCCCGGAGTCCCACTGTGGAGGAATGTGATGTCAGGGCAGGATTAGCCCGTGCAGCCGAGATCCCAGCCGATAGACCAGCAGCACTGAGCTGTGTGTGGCACAATCCATCAACCCGCCCAGCACAGCCCCCAGCGTGGGGGGCCTGGGGGAGGGCTCTGTGTGTGCATGCGTGGGGACATCTGTGTTTCCGTAAGCGTGTGTGCATGTGAAGGCACAAGTTCGCATGTTTGCATGTGTGGAGAGGGGTTTGTGTTTATGGGCAAGTATGTTTTTGGAGGGGTGCTTGTCTGTGTACTCACCAATGTGTTTGCATGCATGCTTGCATATGTGCTTCTGCATGTCTACATATGTGTGGAATGTGCCCATGTGCATGTCTACATGTGCATGTTGGGAGCTAAGGGGGAGCCACTACATGTTTGGAGGCCCCATCACCCCAAACCCTTACTCACTGGGGGAGCAGGGGAGGGCCAGAGCAGAGAGAAGAGGCAGACAGGGAGCAGGGTCCAGCAGTCCAGCAGGGGTTAAGGTGGGGAGACACCCCAGAAGGCCTCAACTTTGTATCTTTCCACCCCCTCAGGAAAGGTGGGCTCTAGCCCTGGGTAGGCAAACACTTTCGCCTGCCAGGGGCACAGAGCCCTGCCAGCAGCCCTGCAGCCCTCACCTCAGCCATCTTGTGACCCAAGGTCAGCCATAGACCCAATTGGTTTAACCCTACAGGGCCTTAGGAAAAACACTGATCTGGCTTAAGATCTGCCTTCCCACACCGGGGCAGCGGTTCAGGCGGCGCCACGGCCAGGGCAATCCTGCGACGCAACAGGAACCCAGCGGAGGGCCAGGCTGAGCCGCAGCAGCAAGCAGCAAGGCTGGAAGCGTGCTGCCAGGGAGCCAGTGCTCCCTCTTGCCCGTGGCAGTCCCGCACCAAAAGGACACATCCTGGCTGCCTCCCAGGGCAGACAGGGTCCTGCAGCATCAGCGCACTCCTCCCCGGCTATGATGTCTCTTGCATGCTGTACAGCCTCCCCAGGTGCCACGGCTAGCACCCGCCGGGGTCGAGGGGAAGGCCGCTGGCAGTGGGGCAAAGACATTCTCCCCCCTGGAAGAAGCCCCTTTTCCCTGCCCTGGGACCAAGTCGGGGCCAGGCCAGTCAACACTGGGGAGCTGCTTCCTCTAACCCCACACACTTTCTCATCCCTGCCTGCAGCAGAGCTGACGTGCAGCCCTCCCGCCTCGCTGCCTTGCTATGCATCTGACCCCACTGTTAGGCCAGGCCTTTAGGGCGAGCCCAAGCTCCTCTGCATGGGGCAGCTAATCTGCCCAGGACTGCGGCTGCCACAAAGCACATTGCTTCAGGTTCAGGGGGTCTGAAAGGGGATGATTCAGGGTCACGATCCCATACTGGCGTGGGCTGCCAAGCTCGTTCCAAGGTGGTCCCTTGCCTGGAAAAGATGAGGCAGAGAAGAACCAGCTTCGGGAGAAGTTTACACATGCGTGGAGGGGAAGGGGCAGAGACATCCCTGCCAGGGCAGATTCTGGACATCTTCTACTCGGTTCTCCCTCCCTCCCTTCTCCAGCCCCAGCTGCCACCTTCAGAAAACGTAACACATCCTCATTCCCCACTTCATGCCAAAATTCGTCTCTGCTCTTCGCACCACTTCCAGTAAGGACCAGAGGTCCCTCCCCAGCCCACCCAACCCTCCAGCAGCACAGCCTTATGCAAGCCACAGTACACCACCACCCATACACCACATCTCAGAAGGGGGCAAAACAATCCAGCCCCTCGCTCCCACATGCATCCACACCCACTCATGACCATGCACTGACATGCCTCTAGACACGTTAACACATGCTAACACACGTGTGCTCTGGGAGGAGAGGAAGGCAGGCCAGCCTGGGGTGCAGCCCTGGCTGCCCGGTCTCCAGTGCACCCTGGGGCAGAGACAGCCCATGGAGGAGGGCTGCAGGGTGGGACCTCACAGCTTCACGCTCCCTGTGCCTGTTCCCCCTCTAAAGCAGGGACCGCCAGCCCTCAACCACAAGCTGAGCCACTCAGGAAGCCATGGCAAGCCGGGCAGGCAGGAGTGGTCGTGCTTGATAGGTGGTCCCTGGGCAGGCAGGCAATTGTCACGGGCTTGCATGTTGTTTGCTTTGGCCCCCAGCACAGACTACCCCTGCAAATTGCTCACATAAAGCCACTTCCCTAGCCCCTACCTTCATTGGGCTGGAGTCTGGGTGGGAGCAAGGTTTTGGGGTGAAGGTAAGGGTGGGTGCACACATGGCAGCAGCTGCTATACAGAATTTTTATGCTTCCTCTTTCCCTCCCAGTGCTGGAGGGAAACACCAAAATTGAACATGTGGGACCCATAAAAGCCCGGCTCTGAGTCACAGCTGTGGGAGCCCCTGCCAGGCACTGCTCCTTCCCATGGCATCAAGGCATCACCCCCAACCCATCAGCGTGTATTACATGGAGGGACACCCCCAGAACAGGGGCTGCAATGCAGGAAATCCTGCCATCCTGAGGGACTGAAGGTAGGACATGGCAGGCAGTGGGCTGCAGTGTCGTCATCTGTGCTCCCACTGCAGTCAGGGTAGTTCAGACTGAGCCTGTTCCCACCCCAACAGCTCCATCCTGCAGGATTCCTCAGAAGATGGGAACAGGAGGATATGCAGGACCTGGCAGAGACGTCAGCAGTCATTAAAGGATTAGATATACGATAGCAATCCCTTTTAATCTGTCTCTCGACATGCTGAGCAAGGAGCATGGAGCAAGGTAAGCACAGCACACGGGGATTTAGGAAGCATAAATTGCTCCTCCTTTGGGACAGGAAACCCCTCTGTCTATTAAGAGGTGGCGGTGGGAGTGCCTGTGGGCTGTTCCCAAAAGTCTCCGGTGATCCCTTGCCTGCTGGGACACATTTGTCTCTCCTGAGGTATCTGCCACTGGTGGAGGTGGGTGGCACAGATGCCTGCTTTCCTGTTCCTTGACTAGAGAGAGACCTGCTCCATCCGTAGACACAGCAGCCCCACCACTTAGAGCCATGTTCTCTGCCACCAGAGATCCGCTCCCCCTAGATCAGGGGTGGGAGTCTGACAGTGGGGTTGCACCACATCTGGAACATCCCCCCCCTCCCCGCCCCAGCCTTAAACCCAGATGCAGCAGAGCTGAAACCTGACTCTGTTTTTGCTGCTTGTTCCCACTCGGAGGCAGCTATTTTATCAGCTGTTCACCTTGTTATTCTGCAGCTTCTGAAGGGTTTTGATGTGCCACAGGGATTGGGGTGGGTACACTTGCTGTGTTCCTGTGAAAATTTCGGTAGAAGAATCCCCCCGGTCTCGCCAAGTTAGCATCACTGCTAGTGATGCCAGTTTAGCATCACTGGGATTGCTAAACACCAGGAGAAGATATCAAGAGAAACTGAGGCACACAGAGAGACTCTAGTACCACAGATGTGAGACACTGACCAGGCAGATAATTGTGCACACATGCATACAGGTGTGTACACACACACGCAAACAGGCCCCTCTGTATACATGTCCACAGGTGTACACATACATACACGATCCTGGGGGACACTCTGGGTGTAGGATAGCTCTTCCTTCTGACCAACTGCCAAACACTCTACCAGCATGTCAGCACAGACGGACAAGAACAGGCCCAGTGGCCTGTAGAAGGAAGGAAAGACAACACCACAAATACCCTTTTGTCACACATGGGTACACGCATGTATAGGTGTTCATGTTTCTGTGCAGATGTGAATGTGTATACAGGAGAGTGCATGTATGTGCAGGTGGAGCGGTGGGAAGAATGGTATTCCCCAAGGACTACGGGCTGGCCAGCCTTCCAGCACTGCAGCTGGAGTCCTGAGCTGTGGCACATCACTAACAGCATCCCCTAGTTGCACTGGAAGAAGGGCCATCATGTCTTCCAGCCCATCTGCCCAACCACCCTTCACACCTCCTGGACAGTGAGCCGCAAATCCCCCTCCAAGCCCGAGCTCAACACCCGCCTCTTCTCCGGCTGCCCTGACATGACAGCACATGTGACAAGGTGTCCGCACTGACTCACTCCCCTGGATGGAAACTTCCCTACTCCAGGGAGATTCTCGCAGCTCAGCCAGCTCCAGTGCCACCAGGGGAACACAGTACTGAGTTTCTTCCACCACCTCCCACTAGACCAGCCACGGGGACCTGGCAAACTTCAGTTCCCAGCCTGTTCCTCATTTTGTGCTTGTTTTTGTGATAGAAAAGACCCTGGAACATGGCAGAGATAAGGATGCCCCCACAAGTATCCAGTGATTTGGCTACAAGCAGATGCCCGGGCAAGTCCACTCACAAGCATTACTGGGAGCTCATGCATGCACACAGTGGCAGCTGGGCTGGCAGATGCATAAGGGTACACACTGAATGGTCTCAGGTCAGTCTCCTCTGAGGTGCTGTGATCCTTGGTAGTAGGGGAATTTGGGGATCCTACCAGGCACAAGTAGTTTTGGTGTGGATCTGCTCCAGGGTCTCAATTTCCAGCAGACCCCCTTGCCCTCCAAGACCCTTGAGAGTAACAGTAGCCTTCACTGCACTGGGAAAATGCTCAAGGGAGGACATGGATAAACCCAGCTTGCACTATGCAGAGACATGTGCATCAATAAACCAGCTTCAAACAACCACAACAGCATGGAGGAGGAGACAGTAGGTACCTTTGCCATCCCGTCTCCCACAGAGGCAGCTTCTGCCTCAGCAGGACACAGCAAACCTAGCCACACTGCGAAGCTTTCCTAGGTCTGAATTTCTGAAGGAGAAACTTCATCCAGCTGCTTCCTCTTCCCTTCCCCCCAGCCCACCGCTGCACCAAAACCCAATGCCCATCCTCAGGATGCTGCACCCATCAGTTCAGGCTGGCCACACGTAGCCTGCACACCAGAGTGGGGAAAAACACAGGTACCCGGGTGTCCAACAGCATCTGCTGGGCCCCCACAGCCCCTCCAGGGCTGCACACAGGACCCTGGCTGTGCCTGGAGTATCTACTAGTTTCCCAGACCCTAAACACAGTGCTGCAAATGCTGCAGCCATCCAGCCCCACTCAGACCCAGCTGTCTGCCTCTCACCCTCACAGGAGAGGTGCAGTCACTGCAGTGCTGGGTGCCCCATTCTGGTTAGGGATCATCTGGACTTCACGTGTGCATGTGTGTGGATGGCCTGGCCCAGGGCACCATGACATGGAGAGGGTAATTCCCCAGAGAGACACCTCCTCTGCCTTTAGCCTTCCTGCACTCTCGGGTCACTGAGGGCTTGGTGCAGCTTGTGGGTGCTGGTCAGACCCCAAAAAGGGTGGCCTTATGCCCGCATAGGCTCAGTTAGCTCATGCTCGGTTGCAAGCTGGGCTGACCAAGTCTCACAATGCCATTGCTCAGGCGCTTCTCATGCTGGCGCTGCTCATCTGTGCCGTGCCTGACCGTGGCCAGCCTGCTCTGCCGGCCCTAGATTCCTCACGCCAGCCAGGGAATGATGCAGAGTCAACGCCTGAACCCAATGGTCCTGGAAGCTTCAGAAAGGCAGCCAAAGGGTCGGCATCCAGTGGGGCACAGGACACACTTAGAACCATCTGCCAGAAAGGTCAAGCCTGGTGTCAGCTGCAGGAGGACTCACGACTGAGCTGCCTCACCCACCCCACCTGCCCCCAGCCTCAGTTCTCTGAGCACTAAAGCCAGCAGCAGTCCTCGTGCCAAGTGTGCAGGAGGACTGATGGACACTCAGAACCAGCACAGGCAAGGACTCAAGGTGCTCCACGAGTGATGTGAAAAAGCAGCTCTGCCTTCCCCTCAAAACCAGAGAGGTCTGATAAACTCATCTAGGCTCCCTTTCCCACAAACAGCTGGACCAGGTGAGCTTTCAAAGACCCCTTCCAACCTGGGCCACTCTATGGCTCTATGACTCTAGGTTTCCCAGGGTGGGACACTTCCTTGGCAGCCTCTGCTACAGCCCACGTGGGCAGTGAAGAAGCAGCCCCAGGGCCTGCGGGATGACGGCTGGGAAGCCAAGGTGCACCAGGACCCGAGCATTTTGCCGTGGTTTCTGGGAGGCTCCTTGAGGTGCACAGAATCTCCCTGTGCCTCACTGCTGCCAGACGCTTGCCCTGGCAGGCTGTCAGGGGAGCAGGGGGACCCATTGTCCCAGCACCAAACCCTCCTCCCCTCGGAGCCTTGCCCAGAGCCCCAGAATCGGTGGGGAGGGAGGGATGCAGCCGGCCACTCTGGCTGCGGGGTGCACGGGCTGGGCCAGCCAGCTCCATGCCCTGCCAGGAGTATGCCACGACTGGTCCAGGACAAGGGAGCTCAGGATGGGATGGCCAGGAGCTTGCACCTGGGTGGGTGGCACTGCCCACCGCCCACGTGTGCCCGGGGACGCTCCTGCAGCTGCTGCGTCACTCGGGACAGGGCAGCAACTTCCACCCGGTCGCTGCTCCCGGTCCCACACCCGCCACCCGGGCAGCAGCGCGGCAGGGGCTGCCGGCCCTGGAGCGCGGAGCCCCCCTGCTCCGGCCCGGCCCTCCCATCCTCGGGCTGCGAGGGGCTTCACTGGGCCGAGCCCCCCCCCCACCCCGCCACCCGGCGCACGAAGCGCGGCGGGAGCGTGAGGGCGTGGGAGTGGGTGTGAGCGCGCGCGTACGTGCGGCGGAGCGCGGCGGGGCCGGGGCGCGCTGCCCGCCTCGCGCTGCCGGGCCCCCCCGAGCGCGCCCGCCCCAGGCGGCCCCCACCGCCCCGCGTGGGCCGGCCCCGCGCCCCGGAGGGCCCCGCGCCGGTAGCCCCGGTCGAGGTCCCGGCGGCGCCGACGGGACGCGGCAGCGGGACGGGGCCCGGCAGAGGGTCTGGCGCCATCCCAGCCCCCCCCCCCCCCCCTTCCCGGGGGAGCGGGGGGGCCCCGGGTGCCCCCAACCTCTGCCCGCGGCCCCGACTCGCCCGACGGCTCCTACCTCCGGGTGGCTCCGCGCGGCCCCGGGCGGGGCGGCGGGTCCCGCGGCTCCGCGCTCTCCCTCCCCCCGGCTGCAGCTGCGGCTCGGTCCGGGCGAGAAGCGGCACATCCAGCGGGACCCTGGCGGGCGGGGCGGGACGGCGCGGCGCCCCCCGCGCTTCCCCGGCCCGCCCCGGGCGCCCGGAGAAAGTTGCCCGAGCCCCGCGGGGGCGGCGCGTCCCGGCAGAACTGGCGGGGCGGCGGGTCCCGCTCCGCCAACTTGGGCGGCGGCGGCGGCGGCGCCGAGCGCGTTCGGGACGGAGACCCCGGCCGGGAGCGCCGCCGGCTCCAGCCACTCCGAAAACCCGGGATGGATCCTGCACGCGCGGGACACGCGCGCCCGCCGCGGCCCTGCCCGCGCGCGGGGCCGGCGCGCACCCCACGCGCGCGGTGCGTGGCGCACGCATAGGTCCCGCACGCGGGCCGCTGGCGCACACGCGCACCCCCGGCCGTGCACAGGGCTGCGCGGGTACCCGCACGCCTTCGCGTCCACGCAGGCAGCGCTTACATGCCGCGTGCGGGCAGAGGTGGGGGCACACGTGCGTGAGCACAGACACGGGGCGCGGGCAGCGGCCACGCGCACGGAGACCCCTGCACACCCGGCGTGCATCGTGCGTGGAAGCAGGCGCACGGGCATCATCGGTGCACATGTAAACAGCCACGCGCATGCACACACACGCACGCGCCCCACATGCACCTGTGTGTGGAGCACGAGCACCAGATGACAAGGGACGTGCAGCCACCAGCCAAGGTGCCTCGCACCCAGCACAGGGACCGAGGGGCCTGCACCCGCCATCGCCCCGGCAGGGGGAGGCCAAGGCTGCCAGGGCAGGTGTCCAGGGGCAGCTGAGGAGACATCGCAGGGCTGACACCTCCCAGCAGGGGCCCAGCACCCCACACCGCCCAGACGCCGCAGGGGGTCTGGCCAAGCCTGTGCCTCGGGCATTGCTGAGCAGAGCCCACCCACCCCAGGACTGGGACCGGAGGGAGCACCCAGCAAGAGGGACCCCATCTCCCTCGAGAGACCCCTGGCAGGGACGCAGGGGGTTGGTGGCTTCAGCCAGTCCTTCTGCCCAGGGCGCTGCTGAGGAACCCCCGAGCTGGTGTGTGGTTTGGGGGGGGGGTGTGTGCTGCTGCCGGGAGAGGGGATTGCCACCAACAGGGAACTCAGAACGTCGCCCCTGGTCTGGAAGGGCCACGTGGAGTGGTCTTGCAGGAGCTGGTGGCCCTGACACTGTGGGGCGGGATTCTGCCACCTGGGTCCCCACCTTTCCCCGGGGCACTGCTGCCACACGGGTGGGAGCGCAGCCGGCTGGGGGGAGTCAACGCCAGCAGCGAACCACGAATCCCCCTGGGACACCCCAGGGTGCCCAGAACCCCCCTCCCCCCCAACATCCCGTCAGGTCCCCGGCCAGACCCCACACGTGCTGCCAGCGCGCCGGGGACAGGGGCTGTGGGAGTGGGGTGTGGGGCCGGGGGCTGTGGGACCAGGGGAGTGCGGGGCCGGGCCCCCGGACCGGGGGTGCAGGACTTGGGGGTGCGGGGACGCGGCGGTCCGCGGCGGTCCGCGGAGCAGCGCCCCCTGGTGGCCACGGGCGGAGCCGCCTCCCCGCCGCACGCGCTCCCAGCCGGGCGCCGGCTCGGCCCCGGGGTCCGGTGGGGCCGCGCTCCCCCTCGCCCCACGGGCCGGTCGGGCCCTTCCCCCGCGCCGCGGGCCCGGGCATGGAGGGGACATCACTGTCCTCGCACCGCCCTCCCTTGAACCCACGGGGAGACCGCAGGGGTTTGGGTGCTGCCTCCTCACAAGAGAGCTGGAGCAGGGGGGGCTCCCTGGCCCCGGCGGGGAGGGCGCCAGCCTGGGGGCTGCTGTGGCCCCTGCGTGGAAGTGCACAGGGTTCTGCGAGTGGGGCAGCGGGGCTGGGGGCTCTTCCTCCAGCCAGGGACACGCACCCATCTTCACCCCCTTTGCAAGGCCGGAGCCGGGGTGCTCCCAGGCCTGCTGTGCCCCCTCACCACCCTGCCCACCAGGTCCCACCGCAATGGGGCAGTCAGACAGAGGTGAGGACCGGGTCTTTCTCCCCAGGGCAGCTGCAACCCATGTGTCTGCCCAAGGAGCCAGAGGTGCTGGGCACAAGCCACCCCTAGGGTGATCTTGCCCGCCATGGGCATGCTCTGCAGCCCCTTCCTTCCCTCTAAACTAGCCCTCCCTTTGCATGTGATCCCATTCAGCTGCTTAAGGAGATGAGCCCTCTCATTTCCACCTGGAAATCATCCTGCCTCCCCATCCTGCAAGCCACTGAGGCATCCAGCAATCCTCCTGGGGCTGCCCTGATGGGTTCCCCTGATGCCTCCTTGTTCAGCCACAATGTCTGTGGCTCAGAAAGCTTTCTCCCACCCCGAAAGCTTCCCTGGCTGCTTGCCCCTTGGCCCATAGCCTGACTGCTGTCCCAGCAGTTTTCCTAGCCATCTCACCACCTCCTACCTTTAGCCTCCTACTTGCCACCTAGATGTTTCTCCACTCCATCAACTGTTCCAGGGCTACCAGTGGTGGAGGTGGCGAGGATAGCAAGCACTGCAGGGCCTGAGACCATCTCAAGGGCCTGACAGTGATTGTCATTTGCATACAGCCTGGTGCCCCTCAGCTGCCACCACAGCTGTACATCCCTGTGAGGGTAAAGTCAAGTCCTGTGTTGCGTTTGTATCATTGTACAGAAGGCAAGCAGAGCACTGGGGCTGTAGCAGCTCTGGAAGCGGATTGCAAAGCATTCTGGTCCCTTCCCCAAATGGGTCCTATACTCCAGTCTGCACAGCCAGTCCCCCTTCCCTGGAACAGCCTAGCCTCACCCAGCTCACAGGGTCTGCAGGTAGCCAGGTCCTGTCACATGTGAAGGGAAAGCAGGGCAGTGGCAGTACCTGCACTGAGGGAAGCAGGAGGCAATGAGGGTGTCCGAGCGAGAACAGAAGATGAGGCCTGGGAGCTCCAGGGGTGGGAGGGGCGGGGGGTTAAAGGAAATTTCTCACCCAGCAGCACTGCTTTTCCTTGTTTGTTTTTACAATGAAGGTCAGTTCCCTACAGTGACTAAATGTAGGGGAAGAGCCAGTGTGGCCCCAGGTGCAAGCAGCTATTTCAGGGAAAGTGGCCTTTGCCCATTTGTACCTAGCCAGAACGTGACAGCATGTGTCAATGCCAACAGGGCACAGTGGGGAGGCAGGATGACCTCCCCAAGACCTACTTAGGCCTGGGGACCCTGCTCTCTCCTGCAGCTCTGTCCCTGCCCCATTTTCCCTAGTCCTCGCTCCCTGACTTCTGGGAAAGGGAATCTGAAGCCACGAACCCCCTGCCTGGGCAGCCCACGAAGGAGCCCTGAGCCCGAGACTGTGGCCTCCCAGACCCTTGCAGCCCTGAGCAGACAGGGCAGCAGGACCACCAGGGCTGGAGTGGGGCTGGACCAGGAGTAGGGCTTAGCAAAGGGCTGTTCCTGGGGGCTCCTGTGGGACGAGAGCCTGCTAGGAGGGAGCTCATGCCCCACCTTGTGCATGCCCACCTCCCCAGGTGACCCCAGACACACTTTTTGTGGGGGCATGCACATTCTCACCCTGCCCTGGTGCTCAGCTGCTCCCAGCTCCCAGTGGCGCCACCCTGCTCTCTAGGATGCTGCTGCACGTCTAGTATGAGCTTCAAAGGTGACGGGAGCTGCGCCACACATCTAGCCTGACCTCCGAGCCTCTTAGCAGGATTACCCCCACTGTGGGCGCTCTGCCTTCCTTGGCATTAGCCTGTCCTCCCAGTGCCCCTGTGTGCCATCATGCACTGCAGGTGTCCAGTGCACCACAGGAGCTGCTTTACGGCGCCACAGGTCTGGGAAACACCATCTCCACAGATGTGCGGGACCCCCAGAGCAGGGGGACAACATGGGGTGTAATCCCATACTGTAATGTGTGAGAGAGATTTCAGGAGGCAGCTCAGCTCCTGGCCGTGGCCGTGGCCTGCCAAAGACTGTTCCCTGCCTCCGTTCCTGTCCCCACTGCCCCAGCCTGAGTCTCATTCCTTTCCCTGCCAGCCACCCCCAACCCAGCGACAGGTGGGGAGGTGTCTGTACCCTGGCGAGGCCCCAGCACACAGGGTAGGGGGGCGGCACAGTTCCCCCATCCTTCACAGGAGGGGAGAACAGTGAGCTGTGTCCTGGGATGCCCCCTGGGCCGCTGCAGTGGATCCAGTCCCACAGCTTCAGCCCCAAGGCAGGGCCAAGGTAGCGGGCGCAGGTGAGAGGGGTTGCCTGCCTGCCCGTTTTGTAAGAGGCATAAGCGGCTCAGCAGATTTACCCCTGAGTGTGACCTCAGCTAAGCTGCTGGGAAAGGCCAGCCTGGGTACCAGGCACAGTGTGGGGCCAACCCCACTGCCCGCACCGCCATAGACCAGCCAGGCCTCCCTCCCAGGGTCTGGGGACTTGTCCCAAGACCACCCACCTCTTCCCAAGGGGCCATCTGCATGGCCAGACAGGCCCAGGTCCATTTTGCCACCAGCTTTGAGTCCCCTGGGCGCAAACAATGCTTGGGCAGTTCCCCCTGCAACAGCTCTCAACCTCCGGACCCCCAGCCCTGCCACATCCCCTGCCCCACGGTTAATCTTGGCCTCCTGTTTAGGAAAGTTAAATTGGCTCAGAGCAGGGCCAGATGATCACCCAGATTAAAGACTTAACATTACCACCACAGCCAGCTCAGCATCTTGGCTCTGGGCTGGTGGGTCAGCGTGTCAGTGTGTCAGTGAGTCAGCACATCACGCACACGCATGTGGACAACCTCCCACACACACACATGGAAACATACATTCACTGCAACAGGGAAGATGCTGCATTGTTGGCAAAGGAAAACACGGTATCTGGTGTCTTTGTGGGATACCTCCCTGCCTGCCCCACCTCCCCCAGTTGCATTGGCTAGACAAGAGTGCCAACGCGGGGGAGAGTAGGAGCAGGGCGACTATAAAGACACTGTGCACATCCCTGTGCATTTACCTGAAATCCACAGCTGCAACTCCCGGCATGTGTATGGCAACACACACTCTGGGGGGCACAGACACGGACAAGGTGTCCTGTTGTGTCAGCAACGCACGTGCTGGGGCTGTGCGAGTGCCCAGAAGGCTGACACATCCTGCAGGCTGTTCCCCACAGGCGGAGATATTTTGGGGAGCGTGGGTGATGGCCACGCTGCCCCTGCCACGTGGGGGGATGCCCTCTGTGGCGGCCTGATGAAAGCTGCCCTTTGTCCACTTGCAGGGTGCAGCACAGGGCCAAGCTGGGAAAGCAAGTGGGTTTGTCCCCAGATAAAACAGCCCCAAACTGAGCTTTGAGCAGATGCTTGCGCAACAAGGACCCAGGCCAGCCATGTGGGATCTCAGAGGGATGAGCAGGGGGCATTGCCTCCAACTCCAGAAGAATCTCACCCCAAATTACACAGGCGATTCCCCATCACCCACCACCTCATTCATTGCCAGAGTCTGTGGGGTTGAGGCTGGGGTCATCAGGTGGTGTTTAGGGGAGCATATGAGAGAGGATTAGGGAGATCAGCGAGACATGATTAGGGTATAATCTGGCATTTGCAGTAGGGGCACAGCCTTTGGGGGTGGGCTCTGGCTCACTGTTCGAGATCACCCACCTGGGGCCAGAGCCCCTAGAGCTGTGCTATTTTGAGCTCCATTTGGGAACTGATCCAGGTGGAGAACAGCATCTTCACAGAACAGCTATGCCCCCCAGCCATGCCTGCCCTGCTGGGAAACAGCTTCTTTGATGCTCATATTATGGGCCACCCCGCTCCAGCCCCCAGTGAGGTAGTACCCAGCTCCCAGCCCAATCCCTGGGTTGCCCATCCATAGGGAAGAGCCCCCTGTATAGCCCTACTCGCACAGGGTCTCAGCGTGCAACACCCCACAGCACCCAGGGACCCCCAGAAACACCGCAGCTCCCCGACCCCCCGGCAGAGCAGTCCTGCCCGCAGCTGCTAATGGCTTGCTGCTCCAGCCCCAGAGCCCAGCATCCTCCCAGCCAGAGCCCGAGGGGCCTGGGCCAGGAGTAGGACCTTCTGGCCCCAAGCAGGACCATTTCCCCCACCCCATCCACACAGGCAGTGCCAGGAGAAAGCAATCAGAGCCTGGATTTTGCATTTCCACCCATTTATTGGCAAAGCCACACCAAAGTATTAAAATAAATTAAAAACACAGGTCATGTGTGTGCATTGCATACATGAGTATCAGGAAGGCAGAGGCAGAGTGAGATCTTCAGTAGAGAGGTGGGTAGACAGGACGGAGCACCAGGGAGTCCCAAGAGCTGCAGAAACCTCTACCATAAGAGTAGTAATAGCTGCAAAGTTAGAGGTACAAAAAAATCTGTACCTTTAGTATGGTCTTAAAGGCAAATTCTGAGTCAGACCTCCTTGTAAGGAGGCACCGGGCTGGAAGAGAGCTGACTGCTGGGATGGGCAGCAGGGAAGAAAAGCACAAAACCCAGGGCAATGAAAGGGGAAATACACAGGACCTGGCCAGGAAGCAAAATCATCCTCCACAGCTCCATGCTCTCCTGGAAACAGAGGGCTGTGCCTAGTCATTGCGGTTTTCAGGCTCTCGACAGTCATACCCTTCATCCACATCTTCCAGGCCTGTTATTTGTGCCTCATTCCATCTGTTCCCAACAATAGGTCCAGATTTGATGCAGGAAGATTTGTTGCACTAGGGGAGAAAAGCAGGACTGGCTCTTGTTCTCCAGTTTCACAGCTGGAGGAAACGGACCCATTCCTGCATCCCACTCTGCTCTCAAGGAGGCCGAGTCCCAAATTGTCACCAGACACTCTGAATGTGAACAAAGCAGGGCTGCCTCACCCCACACAGAGGGGAAACACGACCACCAGAAACGTGGTATCAGCTTGGGACCAGAGGGATGCTGCCACTCAGGGCAGGGATGCCCAGAGTCACCAACCACCCACAGCTCAGATTCAGGCAGTCTGATGTGGCCTTGGCTCTGCCCCGTGTGTCCTCAGCGACGCCTGCCCCAAGTGCTCTTCTCTGGAGACAAACCCTGCTCCCTCTGATGACACCCTCTCCCTCCCTCACTCCCACCCTTTCCGAAGGATCCGTTGCACCACAGTCTGACTCCAGCTCAAGGGAGCTCTCCAGCTCTTCCCTCCACCCCCCACCGACCCCCCAGATAAACAGCCCTGGAGAATGGGGGCACCCAGCACAGCTCCCCCAACCCTAGCTACAGCCACAGGCATCAACAATCATGTCAGGGATATCAGTCTTGACAATGTTGCTATTGCGATCAAAGTAAAGGACAGAGAGTGGCCGGCGTCGTGTGGGCACACAGCAAGAGTGCCCTGATGCCTGGATGTTGTTAGCTTTGACAAGGTTGAAGACAGCTGTGTGGAAAGAAGAGGCCATCCCGGGGCTGCCTGCCACATGTAGAGGGCACTGGCCCACACAGTAGTTTATCTGGTAGCCCTCAGGCTTAATGATCCAGTCGTTCCAACCAATGTCACGGAAATCCACATAGTAGTCCTTGCGGCAGCAGAGGTTGGAGTTCTGGCTGCAGCGGAGGCTGCGCTTGGCCACATGGTGCCCTGTCTCCCGTACCCTTGCCTTGGCCACCAGGAAGGGCTGGTGGGACCAGCTGGCATTGGCTATTGCCATAATATCACCCTCATCCCCATGGCTTTCCAGTTCCAGCCGCAAGGTCCTGTGCTCTCCCCCAAAGAAACTCTGCAGGGCAGGCATGAGGGTGAAGGCACGCCAGCCACTGCCCTTAGCGCTCAGGCGCCTCTCACTCAGCAGCGTGCGATTGCCCCCCACCAAATCGCCTTCCCCACCAGCAAGGAAGATTCTCAGGGTGAGGCTGGCTACCAGGTCTCGGGGGACTCGAAGGTAGAGCCAAAGCTGAGCCTGCAGGATATGAACGTCCTGGTCTTGTGTACGGCTGAACTGGAACTGCAGCCGCAAGCCAGAGGGAGATGTGGGTTCTGAGGGGAGAAAAGGATGAGATGAATGCTACAGGATGCTAGGGAAGGTGAGGCTGCACTACCTTCCTGCACATGGAGCCCAATCTCTTTCAGCTTCCTCTCAGGAAAGACCTACAAACTTCCCTCCCTCCACAGAGCCCTCAGTCTGTCCCCCTCCCTTCCATGGAATGCTACCCAAAGCGAGGTGGAGCTGGAACGGGGGACTGTCCCACCCTGCCTGGTGGAACGGGCACAGAACAGGGCAGGGAGCACCTGCTGTCACCTGGCTTGCCTAGCCCTTTCCCTTTGCTGCACCCTGTGAGGCTGGAGAGTATTTCCAGCCTGCACCCACCCTGCCTCCCCCTCCCCTGCAAACTAGCCCTTGCAGCTCCCAGGTCCAGCTACTGCGAGCCCCAGGCACCCAGGGCTGCCCCCATCCTTCCTGCAGGCACCGCAGCACTTCAGGTGGGGGGGGCTCAACTGGCCAATGCCGAAAGAGGGGCCACCTCTCCTCCAGAGCTGAGCCTTCCAGCATCAGCAGCACCCGGAGGTCACCAGTGTGCAGCAAGTGCATTAATTAATGATTTAATCACCGTCCTCGCGGCTCCAGGCACCTTCAGCCCGCTGGGAGAAGGGGATGGCCAAGGCCCTGGGGGTGCTGCAGCACCCCGGGGTTCAGGGGCTGCACATCCTCACGGGTACCACAGCCCAGGGCAGGCAGACCCTACCCCAGGGGCTAGCACGACGGCAGCTCGCCCGGGGTCTCCCGCGGTCCAGCACCGGGCACAGCCCAATTCACCGGGACCCCGGCCGTCGGGGGCCGCGTGGGTGACCACGGGGCTCGCGGCCGGCCGCTGGCGTTCCCACGCACCCACCTGGCTCCGCGAAGCTGATGATCTCGTAGCCCTGCTCGACCTCGTCGTCGGGGCCCCGGCGGGCACCGCCCGCCTGCAGCCGCCGCAGGGCGCGGGCTACGGCAGCGCGGGGCACGGCGTGGGCGAGCCGGGGCCGCTCACGGAGCCGCAGCTTCTCCAGCAGCTGCCGCTTGGCCGCCTCCTCCAGCAGCCGCCGCTCCGCGCCCCCCGCGCAGGCCGAGCAGCGCGGCTCCGCCGCCGCGCACAGCACCGCCGCCGCCGCCACCAGCAGCAGCCACGGGCCCGCGCCGCGCGCCGCCATCGGCACCGACGGGACGCACCGGGCCGGCACCGGGAGCAGCGCGGCCCGCCCGCCCGCTTTGGGCACCTGCGGCCGGGGGCGGGCCCGGCGCCCCCCCGCTATTGGCCGGCTCACCTGCCTGTCCCGTCCCGTCGGGCCGCGGCCGGGGCCGGGGCGGGGGATTACCGGGATTAGCCCCCCCCCGCAGCGGGGGCGGGTGGCAGACGGCGGCGTCCCGCTGTCGCGGGGGAGGGGGCTCCCACAAGCAGCCGGGCGCAGTCGTCGACCCCCGTTCCCAGCTCCGTGCGAGGCCGTCGGGTCCCCGCGGGAGGGGTTATCGAGCGGGGCTGCGCATCTGCATCCAGCCCCGGCCCGGCCCGCGGAGGGCACTGTGGGGGCTATGCGCGAGTGGGGGGGGGGGGGGGGGGGGCGCACACGGGAGTCTGTGCATAGGAGGGTTCGTAGGGGCGTGCACAAATAGTGCGACATGCAGAGGTGTGTGCCCAAGGGACTTGCACACGTGTGTGTGCATGGGCTCTGCCCGCCTGCAGCTCACCTCAGCATCTGCCCAGGGGTGCGGAGGGACCCAGGTACCGTGGAGGATGCAGGGCACTGAGCACCTCTGCCTGGTCCAAAACCCTCAGGAAGCAAAGGGCTGGGGCAAATCCTGGCTGGGTGCAAGGGGCGATCCCAGAGCACCCTGCCGGATGGATCCCGGCCTCACCTGCCTGCCCACCGAGCCTACAGTCTGGCCCCCGCAGTGCCACTGCCCCCCGGGCACCCCCTTCGCCATCCCAGCAGGGCCAGTCTCATTTGTTGCTGACAGAGGACCCAGTAGGGATCAGGGGCAGTGACCAGGGTGACCCCTGCAGCCCCCTGGGGACTGTTCACGTCTCTGGGCTTTTGTCACTCCTACCATGTGATGAGTTTGGGGAGTCTCAGCCTTTGGACTGCCTGGTCCAGCATCACCCCCAGGCGGGGCTGAGCAGGGCCAGCGAAGGTGTATACTATGCCCTCTCGTCCCCACAAATTAAAATGGATGTTTGTATGTACTGAGCGCTCATGAAGTGGCAGCCAGTGTCACGTCAACTTGAAGATGTTCTTTGGATGCTTGGCCCCATATGCCACACTTAGAGCAGGGCGCACAGTCTGAGCCAGGGCATGGTCCTGTAGAAATCTCTCCAAAGTGGCGCAAGGCGCCACGTTGTTGGGAGAGCAGGAGAAAGCACAGTGCTCTTGTGCCAGAGCAGGGAACCCACTGAGTGCGGTGGGAACCTGAAGCCCAGCCAGCCCTTCAGGCACGTCCTGTGCCCACCATGCCATGCAGCGCTGACTCCAAGGTCTTGACCACAAGGAGCGCCTGCCTCTGGCCAACCACAAAGGTGACATGTAAATAGAGTGGGCTGTCTGGGAAAAAGCACCCACCAGAGATGATGCAACCACAATGCAAGGGGCAAAGTTCTCAGCTGGCTGGGCCTGCTGGCAGCTCCCAGAATAGCCCAGGAATGTCAACAGGGAGGAAAGAGTGGGCACAGCCTGGCCTGGGAGCACAGCTCCCACAGGGGCTGTGAGCCCCAGCTGCAGGCAGTGCTGCCTGGGCACCAGCAGGACTGAGCAGATGGCACTTTCATCCAGGCACAGGTGCACGGTGCATGCTCACAGTGCACACGCCCTCACTTGCACAGATGCTCAGTGGTACACACACATCTGCACACTCCCTTGCAAACTCATGTTCAGTCCCTCATCTCAAATATTTGGTTACATGTTCTGTTTAAGGACATGCCCACACATGCACCGCATGCCCATTCCCCGGCTTTTTATTCCATGTTCCCGTACTGGAAGTGGAGCGTTTCCCTTCTGGCTCTCGGAGCAGGTTAAATTCCCCACGGGGCAGGGCTGCTCCCGCCTTCAATCCAAGGAGGGAGCCAGGTCCCCCTGCCTGACACTCTCCCCACAATGCAGCAAGCTGGAGGGAGTCTGAAGCTGCATCACTGAGTGGCACGGGCCCAGGTACCAGGCCAGGGGGGGTCTTCAAAACCCCCATTTCACCACCACCTCCTGACAGCCACACCACAGCTTCACACATGCAGGAAAGGGAAACAGTCATGATGCTGTGCTGAATTCCTCTTTCCCTGCTGGATCCACAGAACCAGGATCAGGGCTGCAGCACAGCATGAAACAGGAGGCAGGCAAAAAGGGTGAATTACTTTAACCCACCACCCTTTCCAGGCAGGGGGGCAGGGTCTCCCCAAAGAGATTAATCCCTTTGAACCTGCCTGGATCCTTCTGCACTGGCTAGCAACCCACAGCTGCCCCCATGAACCCCCATTTCACCTCCAGCTTAGCAAGAGCATCCTATCTGCCCGTCCCCTTGCACCGCAGCTGCACACCGCCCGCCCACTACTCTGCCCCAGCAGATCTAGGGCAGGGGTCAGCGTGGAGCTGTGAGTGGTTCTTGCACCCATTGCATAAGTGTGTTGTTGATTAAGCAGTTCCCAGAAAGCAAAGCCCAGAGACTGGCCTGACCAAAATACCCCCCTGGGTCCCCCCAGGCCCGCCACTTGCTGCACACATGGCTTCTGGGCCTCTGACCTCGTGTCCGGTGGGGCAAGTGTGGCACCTGACGACCTAACCTAGAGGTGCCAACGAACCGGATTAAGCAGGGACCCCCCCAAGAGCTCATGCACCAGCACGTGAGCACGGCTCCTGCCAGAACACCTGTTTCTGCAGGGCTCTGCTGCCCATGGCAGCCAAGAAGTGCGAAAGCAGCCGGGACCCCAGCCCGGGGGGCCACGGCACGGGCCAGCCTCTGGCGCTGAGAAGCTTCGTCCCCACAGGCCCCTCTTCCCTGGAGCAAGCACAGACTGGAGGGGTGCCCGGGGGGGCTCAGGGGAACAGCATGGCCGGGCTGGAGCCAGTGCCAAAGCCCCCCGTGGTGGCAATGCCGGGGGCAGCCCGTGCCCCTGGGCCGGGGGCCCAGCACGGAGAGGGAGGCCGGGTGGAGGGCTGGCGGGGCCGGGCAGCCGGGGGCAGGCCGTGGGAAGGGAACGCAGCCAGGGCTCAGGGCCAGGGGGGGAAGGTCGGTGGCCCCGCTTCCCTCGGCGACCGAGCTCCTCACCCCGCTGCGGCCGGCCGAGCTGCCCGCCCCGCGCCCGCCACGGGAAGAGGGGCGAAGGGGCAGCCGCCTCAGCGCCCTGCCGACAGCCCTGGCGCGTTCCCACAGCCCCGGCCCGGCCCCGCTCCCCCGGCGCGTTCCCGCAGCCCCGGCGCGTTCCCGCTCCCCCGGCGCGTTCCTGCAGCCCCGGCGGGTTCCCGCTCCCCCGGCGCGTTCCCGCTGCCCCAGTGCGCTCCTGCAGTCCCAGCGCGTTCCCGCTCCCCCGGCGCATTCCCGCTCCCCCGGCGCGTTCCTGCAGTCCCAGCGCGTTCCCGCTCCCCCGGCGCGTTCCCGCTCCCCCGGCGCGTTCCTGCAGCCCCAGCGCGTTCCCGCTCCCCCGGCGCGTTCCCGCTGCCCCGGAGCGGCCCCGAGCGGCGGTGCCGCTGTCGACCCGCGGGCGCCGCCTGGCGGCGCAGTACGAAACCGCTCCCGGTCCGGCGGGCTGCTCTGGGGCCGCGCAGCTCCGCCGTGGGACGGCCCCTCGGGCTGGGGCGATCAGCGCCTGCGGTGCTGCCGGCGGCCCCCGCACGGGCGCTCAGCGGGGGCTGGCAGGGGGTCCTGGCACCCCGCGCCAGCCGAGCCGAGGATGCCCGGTGCCTCTGAGCCGGAGGCTGCTGGCTGGAAACTGCCCCTGGAGCTGAAAATTAAAAATTAAACCTTTTCAAGGCAACAGCGGGGGCTTTCAGGAATTCCCACCCCTCCCCTGGGAGCCAGGCCCTGCCAAGGGACACCCTGGCACGGCGCGCGGGGACCTTTGCTTCAGCGCCTGTTGATCCTGGCAAAGGCTCCTTCCAGCAGCGGCCGCACATCTCTGTCCCCGGCCGGAGCGCAGCCAAGGGGACAGCACCGCGTGCAGCCCTGTGTCCCGTCTGTGTCACAGCCCGAGCACCGGGTCGAAGCCACCTGCACTGCATCTCCTGTGCTGGGCCAGGCTGGGGGGGCTGGGGGGGCTGGCTCTCTGCCAGGCTTACTGGTCCCAGCAGGACCAGTACAGCAGTATCTCATGGCAGCTGCCTGAGACATCCCCCCGAAGCCCCCTGAGTGAACAGGGGACCGCAGCAGGAGGGTGGTGTCACAGCAGGGGGAGAGGGGACATCGTCATGTGAAGGATGATCCCTTCCCTCTCTTTGCCCACCAGGGAAGGAGGAGCGGGTACCTGGTGGGAAGCTGCTCCCTGCCGCGCTCTGGTTTTCTGCTCTCCCTGAAGCACCTGGTGTGGTGCTCTGCCCCACGCTTGTACCGCGGCTACTGTCGTGGATGAGGGAGAAGACCTGCAAGATAAAGCAGGGCTGTGACGAAGCCACAGGGCCATAAATATGCAGCCCAGGCCACCACTGTGGGGGCTGAACAGCTACTTGCGTGTGCTGGGGGGCCCTACCTGCCATGGGCCCCCACCTTGTGCCAGCCCCACAGCAGGTGGGCAGAGCGGGGGTCTTTCCTGGCTGCGGGGATTACCCTTCCCTGATGGCACCCTCCTCACCCTGCGGTGTTCCCCGGCTGGGGGTGCCACTGTGGGATTCTTGAACCTCAGTCGCCCTTGCCCCATGCTGTGCATGGGGAGGGGGCTGCAGGCTGCACCCAGGTGTCCCATTTACCATGGGAGTGGGACAAGCCACATGTGTGGAGGGGAGAGCCCGTGTCCCTGTGTTGTGGGACCCTGGAACCTGCTCATCTGGGGAACCTCTGACCTGAAGGCACTGGAGAAGGCACGTTTTCAGGTGGTTGGCAAACCCGCAGGACAATGTGTTCTGCCCTAATCTCAGCTTTTGGGGACAGGGAGGGGCCTCAGAGCCCAGGACCCCTCTTTGAGGAGCTGCTGCTAACCCAGGCACCCCAAATCGGCAGGACCTTCATGTCTATCGGGATGCAGCTGCACTGTGGGGCTTGGGCTGGCTGTAAAAGGCAACATGGTGACAACTCCTAGGTCCAGGGTGGTCTGGGGTGGGAGATGCCCCCCACGCCTGTGCCTGAGAGCAGGGGGCAGTGTCCCCACAGGGCTGGCAGGCAGAGCCTGCTGTGTGTTCTGTGGTGTCCAGAGATGCGTGTGCAGCCCAGCAAAGGGCAGAGCCGGGGTCTGGGGAGCAGGTGGTGGAGCAAGGGGCAAGGCACCCATGCCCTGCAGGGGCTGTGCAGCAGCCACAGGCAGCCAGCCCCACTCTGCTCTGAGCCTGGTGAGGAACAGGGTAGAGCCTGGCAGGAGTGCGCGGGGCCGAGAAGAGCAACTGGGGGCATCCCAGCCCTGCTCAAGGGCTTGTGGCACCTACAGATGCCTCAGCTCAGGGTCCCTGGCATCTGCAGGGCCACAAGGCCCAGCCAACATCTCTGCCCCTTCACTTGGCCCCATTCTGCCCATGCCCGCTGCAGCATAGAGAGCTCAGCACTGGCCCCAGGAAAGCTGTTTGTTCAATAAATACAGACAGCGAAAAGAGGAGTTGGAAAAAGAAGGGAAAAAAAACAGAAAAAGCCAAACACCAAACCCTCTTTGGGTTTGCGCAAGTGACCTTGAGTCCCAGACAGTATTGATCCCCGAGTCTTCCACCTTGCCTGTGCAGCAGCTGGGTCAGCGGGAACCCTCCAGCTCTGAGTCCTAGAGGCACTGGTGCCTGGAATCCCGCATTTCAGCAGGGTGGGTGCTGCAACCTGATGGGGAGATGCAAGTCCCCATTCCAGCAAGGCTCGGAGGGAGCACCTGCCTCAGAACACATGCCATGTAGGCAAGCACTGTCTCCTGCTACTGGTTGTTCCATCCCCTGCTCAAGGTGTTGCAGGTCCTCAGGGGCACTGTGCATCCCGGCTCTGCTCCAGCCAGAGCTGCTCATGGTTCTGACCACCCCAGCCTGACCCTGGAGTGGGACAGCAGATGCAAAGCCATCCTTCAGGTCAGACAGGGAGAGGGCCTGACACCACCACCCTCCCTCCTCCCCTCTTCCCACCCGGTTCAGCTCTGTCTTCAGCCTCTGGGGTAGGGTCATCAGTGCTTCCAGGGTGGACCACAGGACTACAGCCACCCAGTTCCACCCCAGCCAGCTGCATGGACCTTGGGGGACTGCCCCAGGAGTTCCCCTCCTGAATGTCCCTCTCCCACCCCCAGCACCCTCTCCCCGCTTTCTCAGCCCTCACACATGGGATAACACGTGGGAAGCAGTGGAGAAACCCTAACATGGGGTTACGTAATGGGGCTGATGTGTCAGAGCTGCCCTTTGCCCCCAGCTCTCACGGCACTGACATATCCCGCTTTGCCACCAGGCAGGCTGGCGAGGGGCAGAGGAGGGGGCAGCTGCCCTGGGCCATGGGCCAGAGATTGGCTGAGAGGTTGTTCCGCAGTGAGGGAGCTGGGATGGGGTTGTAGGCAAGGGTGGGTGTCCTGGGCACCGTGGCTTTGGTGGTCTTGCCTGGCAGTCTCCATCTGCTATAAAAGGCAGAAGAGTTGCTCAGTTTTGTCCTGGCTTGGGACAAGAATAGCCAAATACAGATGATCTTGGTGGAATGGAAAATTTGGCTCAACTAAGGAATGGTGCCCTCTCCAGCAGGAATCAGAAGCCCCCTGTGTCCGGGGGCTCCCATACCATGCCCTAGATCTGGTTGAGACAAGGCAAGGGTTCTGCATCACCCTGGGAAAGGCAGCCAAGGTGCAGAGAGCACAAGAGCTGTGGGAGCCAGCAGTATTGCAGCCTTCGGGCACAATGTGTCCCGGCAGTGGATGCCCAGCCCTGTGGCCTGGGTTTTGTAAATAAGTCATTGGTTAGAAGATGACTGTGCTAAGGCACATCCACCACCCTGCACCTTGGGGAGAGGTGGAAGATGTGCTGGCTAATGACAGGGCATACATATGTGTACACATACATGTGCACATGCTGTGGCTGGGAGTCTTTTATTGAATACCAGATAGCTGGGAAGCTTGAAGAAGGAGACACTTTCCTCCCACTGGGATCGATTTCCCCTTCCTTACTCCACTCAATCTCACGTCCAGCTGAGGAGTGGGGCCCCGTGGACAGACCCCTCCCCTCTGGCCTAGCCATCCCCCAGCATCTTTTCAGCTTCTACCTCCCCCAGCAGCCTGAGGTGGCTGCTGCTGGGACCCGTTACCTGAAGAGCACATGTTCATGTTGCAGCACTGAGGGCTGCACCATGGCCTTGGACTGGGACCAGCAGCAGGGCGAGCCAGGGCTGCCCTCAGCCACTGGGCAGTCGTGCTCTGCAGAGTCCTGCATGTAGAAGGGTCTGGTGTCCATCAGGAGCCGGTCTCAGAGGCTATGGCTCATGGGCAGGGAGGAACCCATGGGCAGATCTGAAGGGGGAAAAGAGCCTTGTGGGAGGTGAGGGAGGAGAGGATTTACAGGTTCAGCATCACCCTTGACACTTCAGCCTCAGGAGGAGAAAACACAGCAGCTCGCCAGGTCTCACACTGCCAGAGAGGGGCTGGGAGGAGGGCAGCCCTGCGCAGCACAGGTCCTGCCCTCCTGCCTCCTCAGGCCGCCAGTCAGGTACAGCCACAGGCATCGACAATCATGTCGGGGATGTCGGTCTTGACGATGTTGCTGTCCCGGTCATAGTATAGCAGAGAGAGGGGGCGACGCTGTGTGGGCACGCAGCACGAGTCCACGGCTGCGTCTGCATTGTTGGCTTTGATGAGGTTGACAACAGCAGTGTGGAAGGAGGCGGCGAGGCCAGGGATGCCAGCCATGTGCAGGGGGCAGAGCCCCGCACAATAGTTCATGTGATATCCCTCCGGCTGGATGATCCAGTCCTCCCAGCCGATCTCCTTGAAGTCCACGAAGAATTCCTGGCGGCAGCACATCTGAGAGTCTCCACTGCAATCAATGCCACGCCGCTGGACCCGGTGGGGCGTCCTGGCCCGGGCCTGGGCTGCCACAAATGGCCAGTGAGAATCACTGTGGCCAGCCAGGAGGGGAGACCCCCAGTCCTCTGCCACCTCCAGCTCCACAGTGAGCCTCTGGCTGCCTCGAACGAAGAGGCTCTGGACAGCTCGGCTCACGTCTAGCGTGGCCCAGCCAGCCCTCTGCACCTCCATCTGTGTCTCACTGGCCATGGTCATGTTCAGCCCCGTCAGGTCTGGCTGCAAGAGTCTGACGGTGACAGGATGCGTCCCGGGGCCAGGGACTGCCCAGAAGAGGTAGAGGGTAGCGTGCAGAATCTCGGTGCTCCCAGCCAGCTCCTGGGCGAAGTGGAAATGCAGGCGAGCGCTGCGGGAGGTGGAGGACCCTGTGCACAGAGCCAAAAGCAGAGTCAGAAGGTGAAGAGAGGAGGGGGGCTCCCCCCAGCTGAGGGCCACTGAGTTGGAGCAAATGGGAGGTATATCCAAACCAGGGAGCAGGGTGCAGTACACACAGGGGTGCAGGGGTCCCCACTTCCCTGCACAGTTGCTGCTCCTCCTTCTTATGCTGCTCTGAAGCAGCAGCATCTGGGCCCGGTGCTGAATGCAGCAACCTGGCTTGGTTCCACCTCCTCTGGCCTGATAGCACCCTTGTCAGTGAAGGTGCTGGAGGATTTTGGAGTAGGTTAGTTGGCTCCGTCAACCAGCTTTGGGTTTAAGGCAGTCACGCTGATTTGCACCTCCAGGGTTACCTCTGCTCTCCATGGCTGGAACCACTGCCTGAAATTGCTCCAGCACATCCCACCCTTGTTGCTGCTGAGGCTGCAGAGCTGCCTCTTCTCCTCATGAAGGAAGGAGACAGGGACCTCAGCCGACAGGGACCATGAGAGCAGTGCTGGGCTCCCTGGCACAGCTCTGCCCGTGAGGACACAACCCTCCTCCTCTGTGGTCTGGCACAGCGCAGTGGGGCTCAGACTAGGCTCAGCCCCGTGGCTCATACCGGCTCTTCTGCTTCTAGCAGATGCTCCACCAAGCCAGGAGACAACTCCCCATTGTCCTCATGTACAGGGACGCAATGTGCAGCAGAGGAGCATTGTTCCCAGAGGTCTTGGAAGACATGGCAAGCCCTTGCTATGCCACAGCAGCCATGCAAAGGGGAGTGTGTGCCCCCTCCACCTCAACAAGCAGCAGCTTGGGCTGGGCAAAGCACGGGTGCGGAAGGATGCTCTGCAGGACGGAGCAGTGATTCTGCTTCCTTCCAAAGAAGGCTGCATTTGCCTGGGGGAAGTGGGGGGATACAGGACCCTGCTTTTCCAGTGTTACTTGTCAGGAAGCCTGAGCAGTTTGGGGGAGCCCTCTTCTCCCTGGAACGCAGCTGGTTCTGGAGTGAAATGTGGCTGCTCAATGTTTTGGGTAGGAAGTGGAGATGTAGCTGAGTGCAGGGAGCAGATGGGCTTTGAGGGACCTCAGTGCGCACACTGCGAGCTGATAGGGAATCTAGGCTTAAAACTGTGTTTTGGAAAACACGGTCATCTGACCCCTCTACCTCTAGCACAAGTGGGGAGGGTTCAATAGAAATGGGCAGCAAATTCAGGTGGTGTGGCAGTCCGTCCCTGCTCCTGCACCCATCTCCTCATCCCAGCATGTCCCATATGTAAATAAGAGGAGCTCCAGAGACTCATTAGTGCTTCCACTGCCCCGTGGCAAGGGGAGGCTGGTTGACGTAAGCTCGGGACATGGATACAGAGCCTCTCATTGCCAGTCCTTCCAGCAGCAGTGTGCCCACCGGCCTGTTGCATAGCTTGGCATTGCTTGCAGGAGCGTGATGCCCCTGTGCAGAGCCTTCAAAGTACCTGTGCAAAGGGGGAAACCTCTTACCACCTCCCCACAAGCAAGACCTTCCTTCCCTTGGTGCCCCCCACCTCAGGGCCCAGCCCACGGTGCCCATGGAATGTGGGCTCTGTACACACCTGACTCAGCAAAGCTCAAGATCTCGTATTCCTGCAGACCCAACCCAAGACGCAGGTGTGGGTCGCTGCCACCACGGGGCATCCCTGGGGAGAAGGCCATGTCCACGCGCTGCGCATGCATCCTGCGGAGAGCGGTCAGCAGGACCCCCTTGGAGGTGGGCTGGGTGATGTTGGGCCTGTCTGGCAAGCGGAGCTTGGAGAGGATGCTCTGCTTTGCTAGTGCGATGAGGACGTCCCGCTGCGTGGTGGGGGTCAGGGCCGCCAGCCCGCAGGCTGGGCACCACACTCCCTCGGGAGCCGCCATCCTCAGAAGGCTCAAAAGCAGGAATGCCACCGCGGCTGTCATCTCCGTGCTAGGAGGTGACAGCTTGGGGGTCTCACAGTGTTCCTCCGACTGTCCGCTAAGCCAAAGAAGGCAAAGCGGGGCAGCAGCGGTGCCGCCGGAGAGCGGAGCGCGGCGGCGGGATGGTGGTGCCGGAGCCGGGAGCACCGAGCGGGGAAGGGCTCGTTCCCCTGACGTGGCCACAAATATTGGCTGATCGCGGGCGAGATAAACGCCCCCCCCCCCCCCCCCCCCCGCCGCCGCCGTGATCCCGCGGGAGCCTCTCCCGCCACGGGGCAGCCGCTTGCGCGGCTCGTTCCGGGTTAAGGTGGACCCGGACGGGTGACGCTCCCGGTCGGGGGGCTCGGAGCTCGGCTGCCCCCTCGGCAGGGGCTGCGCGGGTGCTGGGGCTCGGCTCCGGGCAACCTGCTCCGGCCGAGGGAGAACACCCCGGTCCCACCCCGTCGCCCACCCCAGGCAGATGGCAGGGGGTCCCCGCGCACGGCGTGGGGCGACGGGGAGGGGTGCCCGTGGCACAGTGTGGACCCCCCCTTGGCGCGGTGCAGCGAACCCCCGGGGGGCGGGAGGCGGACCCCGGCCACGGCCGGCGTCATGCGGTCGGGGGGGCGGGGCCACGGTGTGACGACTGGCTCCGCCCCCGGTCTAGCTCCGTCCCCGCCGGGAGGCCGCAACTCTGCTGCCCGCCGCGCCCTCCGCCGCGCCAGGGGGCGCTGTCGCCGCCCGCCCGCCTCCCACGGCGCCGCGTCCTGCAGGTTGCTACGACAACGGGCGCGCGGCGGGCGCGGGAAAGAGACGCGATGCGCACGGAGCGGTGACGCAGCGCGCACGCCCGGCGGGGGAGGGGCCCACCGCTTCTTGCCCCCCCCTCCCCCCCCCCCCTTTTTTTTTTTTCCGTTTCTTTCCCCTTTTCTCCCCGTTCCGGCAACCCCCCCCCCCCTCCCCGTCCTGTCCCCCCGCCCGCCCGCCGTCCCCGCCGCCCCGCCCGGGCGGCCCGCGCTGTCCCAGGCCCGGCCCGGGGTGGTGGCGGCGGCGGCGGCGGCCCCGCGGCGCAGGGCCCGGCGCGGCCCGGCCCGGTAAGTGCGCGCCGCCAGCGGGGACCGGGCTCGGGCGGGGGGGGCCGGGCCTGGGGCTCGGGGGCGGCCGGCGATGCCACCTGGGACCCGGCTGCGGCGCCCTCCCCGCGTCTCCGCTCCTTCCTCGTCCCCGCGGGGGCCACGGTCCGGCGCCGGTGTGTCCCCGGGGGGTCGGTGGGGCGGGCCCGGCGGCGGCGTGGGGCTGCCTCCGGCGGGGCCCGGCTGGGTCTCTGCCGCCTCCGGGCGCTGCCGGCCGTGGTGGCAGCGGGGCACCTGGCCGCGGCAGCTGGCGGAGCACATGGCAGCGGGGCGCTGGGGCATCGTGCGGCCCTGCCGGCCGCGCTGGGTGCCCGGGGCCGAGGGGCCGAGGCGGGAGGGGAGCGGCAGGTGGGGGACGAGGCCTCGTGGCCCTGGTGGCCCGGCAGCCGTTCCACCGCCCGGCAAGCGCAGCGGGGTTTTCTGGCATCCTCAGAAACAAGGTCTTTCCTTCGGAACGCTGTTCTGGAAACATTTCGGGCTTCTGGGACCCTGCTGCGTGTAACAGGCCTGGGAATGCTGGAGGGCTCGTTGTCTCGTGGCTTGGCTGGAGGGATTTCGGGATTTTGGAGGGTCTGCGCAGGGCACTGAGGGGGTACCTGGGAGCGCGGGTTTGTTACTTTTTTTGAACTCGGTGTTCTCTGCCCCGTGACACGTTTAAATCCTCTTTTTTGGGTACCTGTAGATGTTTGGCCTCTCTGCCCGAGTGTCAGAGTTGCCACTGACTTCTGCCAGTGCAGTGTTCTGGCAACAGGTTTCACAGGTAAGTTGATATTGCTTAAAGTTTTCCTCTGGTGTGTTTGGAATGGTCTGGTAGAGGTTGTCCTGAGTTCCTGATACAGTGTGTAAACAGATGGAGCTGGTGGATTGTTGCTTCTCTTCTGCTGCTCATCGTGTGAACCTTTTTTAATCCCTGCCCTTATTTCCTTTCAAATTTGATCTAGATTGTTGCTTTCATTGATGGCAACCTTTTCTGATTTCCAGTCATCCTCCTTTCTGGCCTCTTCCTTTTTGTTTTGAGATGGGCAAGAAAGCTGAGCTCAGGCCTAGGCTGCTGCACTGGCCTCTGGCTTTATAAAGGGCTCGATGATGCTCTGCCTTTCAGAAACTGCTAGGAGGGTGTTTGTCTTTCAGAAAAGCACTGCAGATCTGGGCGAGTGCTGTGCAAAGGCTGTGCCAGCTTTTTAAATGGTGGGCAAGGCTCTAGCCAGTTTGTAACTGGCTCATTGAAGGTGTTCTGCAGACCCCAATGGCTTTCTGCCATTTCTTTTATTATTGATTGCTCTTAAGTGAGCAGCTGTTCCAGCTGTTAGGCCACAGAGGACCTGAACTTGTTGGTGAAGTCCTTATTTGCTTCTCTTCTATCTAGGGCCTGTACATCTGCAGCTGTGTCCTTTTGACTTACTCCAGCTTACTTGTCCTGCACAGGGGTTGGTGTAAGATCCCCCTTATCTGTCCCAGTATCTGCCCTTTTCTGCCGTGTCTTCACCTGTTGCCCATGCCTCAGGTTGACTGTTCACTGTGGTGTGAGTGTACTATACATTGGTGAGCCTGTACTACAGTTAGCCTACCTCCCAGAAACAATGAAGGTGCAGTGTTCGGGACATCGGGGCTGGCTGTACAGAAGACTCATTTTAGATGTTGCCTTGCATTTTAATTTGCACATAAGGTTTATGTTCTTGTTCTTTTCTGCCCTTCAGCAGTGCTACACACAGTAGCTCCTTGCACTGTGAAGTGTTCCTTGTAAGGCAGCTCTCTGCTGCTAATAAAAAAATAATAAAAATAAAAAGTGGGAAGCAGTGTCACCAGTATCCTTGCAGTGCATTCCTGAACATTTTGACTTGTGACTTCTTGGGACTTTAAAATTCTCTCACATTGGTTTCCAGTTTTGTATCTCAGCTAAAAGGTGCTATGGGTGGTTGTCTGACCTGTTTGCATTTTTTGTCCGAGATCTGTCTGTGATGGTTTCACGTAGTGTAACTGTGCCCAAAAATAGGTGTTAGATTTTTCAGAGGGGGGAATTGATTCCTGTTCCTGGGAGCTGATTTACCAGCTTGCAGATACTATCAAGCCCCCTACTCAGTACACCTGTTTATTCTGAATAACCTGTTGCTTGTAGGTGTCATCTTAACATAGAGACTGATCACCTCAGAAATGCATTAGCTTTTCTCCTGAGCACTTAAAGGTGAGCTCAACTGCTTCAGCTCTGCTCATTCTTTATATACTTTTGTGATGCTTCAGTGTTGACAAAAGATGTCTGGAAAACAGAGGTGTATTTCTAGCCATATATGCTGATAATGTAGCTGGAGTGGTAAGGGAACAAGCTTCACCGCAAGGAACGCTAAGCAAGCTTCTGGCAGAAGTGCCAGCTTTCCAGGGCTGGCTTTATTTTTGTAGAGCTCAAGGATGCCACTGTAATTGTGAGTACAAAGAAGCCTTGAGTTTATTATAAGTTCTGATGCTTTTGCACCCTTTGTTCATGCAAAGCGATCCATTAGAATCTGAATCCCTCTGCTGAAGAGGATGCAGATGCAATGTGAGCTGGAAATGCAGAGTTGCTGTTAATTCTGCCTGTGTTGCTCGGTAGGTGTAGGTTACTGACTGCCTTTATTTTTGGAGCAAAGTCAAAATTTAAAAAGTGTAAGGAACGCAAAGGGATGGGGAAGGGAAGTGTTGGAAAGAGGACTTGATAAAGGGAGATAGCCTACTTGGGGAGCTGGAAATACTGCCAAGCTTTGGCGCCTGTTTTATCACCAAACAAAGGACAGGCTGAAGAGTTATGCCCTAACAGTAGGGAAGGGTGGTGTGGGGGGAGAAGCTCTTTGGTATGGTGTTGTGGCTGCTTGTTCAAGACTTGTGGAGCAGCAGAGCTGTCCTTACCTGCCAACTGTGCCAAGAAGGCTGTCTGGTGTTACAAAGAACAGATACTGTAGAAGAGAGTGTGCTGTAGGCCACAGGTATCCCAAATCATTGGTGTGCACAGGAGTTGTTTTCTCCTGTCTGCATGGGGAGCAGTAGGAATATGTTGTGGGACCTGGTTTGCTTGTCAGAAAGCAGATGAGCACATGCCTGTTTACAAATGAAAACAGTGCCCTTGCTAATTCAAAATATCTTTCGGTGCTCCTTTTTCTGCTAGCAGCGTGCAGAGAAGTTCCGTATGTGGCTGGTCTCAGTTTGGTTTTCTTCGCTGGTACTTGTTGAGAATCTTGTATCATCTCTTGCCTTGACCTGTTCTCCACCTCCCTTTGAGAACTGGGACCTGATTCCCCATGGATACTTCAAATAGTTCTGATTCCTTGTGCTCCAGTCTTTTCATTCTTTTTTATTTCTATCTTGTTTGTTACCTGTAGCCTATTAAGGCTGACTGACGTAACCTCTGTGTCCTTGAATTTGTGCTGGAAATTCTCTATTAAATCATACTAGGTATGCTTGCCATAACCTTCCTTCCTGATTAAATGGCAATTCAATAGTTCAGCAGTTCACAGATGATTTGCTGAATTTTTTTTTTTTTTCTTTTAAATAATGTTCTCTTAGGGTCTCCCTTCTCCCTCCACAGCTCTGTATTTTCAAAGAGCTGTTAAACTTGGTAAAGATTTCCCCCTCCTTGTTCCTGTTTCTTTGGAATGCAAGGGCAGATTGTGTCTGCATAGAAAACTTTGGAAACTTATTCCTGTCTGTGTGTGTATATTTACAAATATGAGGGTTTGTTTTGTGTTTTTTTTTTTTAATGGAACAAACTGGATGGTGAGGAAAGACATTGGACTGATTTTCTTCTTCTCTGTCCACCAAGATGACAGTGTGATGTTTGATGGCAGCTTCACTGGATAGTAAGCCATTACTCCAGACTCCAGGGATTGCACAAGTGAGGATGGATCTCAACAGGTTGCTTGCAATGATGGTGCTTTGCTGGAGACACCACCTTGCTTTTGAGGAGCCGGATTAAGACTCCCAAATCAACTCCTGCCAGTCCTGAAGGAGAAGCAGCACTTGGATGTGGTCCTTCTCTTATCTCTCCCTCTGCTGATGAGTGGGGACTGACTGGGGACTGGTGCCCTAGAGGTGAGTAGGATATAGAGCTCACTGACCCCTTAGTTAGCAGGCATTGCAGTTTTCGCTGAGTGGTTCCTAAGGGACAACTTGAGCTACCTTCTCAAGGTCAATGAAACCTGGAATAATTTAACAATATTGGATGATAGTTCGTAGCATTGTCCTCCTCTTTGGCTCTTAGCTTTGTTTGCTTAGACCTTCCTAGGATCATAACTGAGAAGTTATGTTCTGTGGTGTAGCTGTGTTTCTCTCCGTTCAGAGGTATATATAATGCTAGTTAGTCAAGTGCTGCTTTGAGCTGCAGCCATCTGACTTGTGAGGGTCAAGTCTCCAGGCTGGTAGTCCGTTCAGCAGAGTGGAATTAAAGGAACTAGTCGTCTCATATTTCTTCTCTCTGTCTTTGTTGTTTGTTGCTGTTTTGGGACAAGATCTGCAGTCTCCCAGGGTACTAGTCTTTGGGCTGGAAGAAGCAGATGCTTCTAAATCTAGCTGTTCAGCTTCCCGGAATGTAATGCTACTTACAGCAGACTGTGGCCTCTTACATCCTGTGAGTTGCAACACTGGAATTTCTTAGATACCTGTGGATTGTCTCTTGCTGAGATGCTGGAGGAAGCTGGTCTGTTTGCGCACCACTCGTGGTGGTGGTGCTTCTTGGGGTTCCAGACACAATCTGATACAGCCAGGCATCATGCTTGCATAAAACTAGCTCTGTTTTTCAGGTTCCAGCATTACTTAGGGCCTTTCTCAGCAGCCTGCTGTGTGGAGTGCAGAACTATGTGCAATGCTGACAGTTGAAGTTAATCCCTTATTGGAGCAAATACAGTATTTCTTTCTCTAAGTGGTTGCTCCAGCTCCTGACAGACTCACTACTAGGGGAATATTTTAGAATTGGTAATGCTGGCGGGCTTAAGTTTTTGAGTTTTTCTTGTGGCTGAGAGCAGCACCAGGGTGTTCTGAGTGCAGTTCTCTGCATCACATCTAACTAGAAACATGGTGTAGCTGATTTAAACAGTGTGGTGCTGCATGTGGCTTTTTGGCTTCTGTGATCGGTAGGAGCTAAAGCCAGCAAACAAGGTTTAGTGTAGTGTACTATGTATGTCCAAAGCTGCGCTGACTCAACTAGTATCAGGTGTTACGTTATCCCTTGAGTAAAACCGTTGCAACTTTGCATGTCTTGTTCTAGTTAAGTAAAAGCTAAGGCCTGGGAATAAACTAGCACCTTCTCAAGTAAGATGGATGTATAAGGAAGCAAGTCCCAGAGAACTTGTCAAACTATGTGCAGCCACTCTCTCTGTGGCTGGGAAACTGTTACTTAAGGACCTGGGACTCTGCTGTTGCCTGGAGTAGTTAGTGTTGGGAGGAGAGGTGGGGCAGCATGGCTTAATTTCACAGAAACTGAGGAAATTTTTGTTGTTCTTGCTTTGTCCCTGTTGTAGTTGTCACAGGTTGTCTGTAGCAGGCTTTAGGAGGGGGTGGAAGGAATAAAGGGGCCCAGTCAACTGAACTGAACGGGAAGGAAATTGCTATACTGATGCCAAGGAATTGGCTCTGGGAGAAGCAGACCCTCTTGCTTAGTACTGGCCTACGGATCAGAGCAGTGGAGAATGTCCATGTCAAATCCATTCTTCCAGCTGTTCTGCAGTACCTCTTCTTCTGCCTGTATATTTCATCCTCTTGTCAGAGCGCAGATGCATCCAATTCCCCTTATAGTGGTGATGCCATTTGTGTTGCTAAATTTAAGATTGTGTCAGTGCTGCTATTCTAAAACCCCATTTTCCGGGGGAAGGTGTATAAATCACCCATTTAAGAAAATAATAATTTTTTAAAAAAATATATATCTGTAGGAGTGGAGTGGTCAGGGGCTTAGCTTCGTTTCAGTGCTTAAATTCTTTTAGAATTGCGGAATGGTTTGGATTGGAAGGGACCTTCATCATCTCATCCACCCCCCTGCCACGGGCAGGGACGTAGAACCGTAGAATCATTTCGGTTGGAAAGACCTTTGAGATCATCACATCCAACCGTTGATCCAGGACTGCCAAGTCCATCACTACACCGTGTTGCTAAGCACTGCATCTTTTCTGTGGTTTTTTTAAACGTTTCCAGGGGCAGTGATTCCACCTCCTCCCGGGGCAGCCTGTTCCAATGCTTGGGCACCCTTTCAGTGAGGACATTAACATCCAATCTAAACCAGCTTAAGGCCATTTCCTCTTGTCCTGTCGCTAGTTATTTGGGAGAAGAGACCGACCCCCCACCTGCCTACAGCTTCATTTCAGGCAGTTGTGGAGAGTGAGAAGATCCCCCCTGAGTCTCCTCCTCCCCAGACTAAACAACCCCAGTTCCCCCAGCCATCTTTCCCTAGATCAGGTTACTCAGAGCCCTCCCTGTCCCATCTGACTTCAAGTGCTTCCAGGGATGGGGCATCCACAGCTTCTCTGGCCTACCTGTTCCAGTATCTCGCCACCCTCATTGTAAAAAAAATTCTTATAGCCAATCTAAATCTGCTCTCTTTCGGTTTAAACCCTTGTCCTGTCACTGCTGGCCACAGTAAAAGGGCTTTATCTTTCTTATAAGCCTGCTATTAATTAGTGAAAGGCCACAACATGGTCTTCTCAGAGCCTTCTCCTCTCCAGGATGAACCCCAACTCTCTCAGCCTGTCTTCAGGTGTTGTCTTAATCTCTACCCTCCAATTATTTGTAAATGCGGCGTGTGAACAAAGCTTTCTCTGATTACAGTGGAGCCTGGATTTCCCCCACTATCTTCTAGAGTTCTGATCTACCTATTTTAACTTTTCTTTCTTGTCTTCCTTTGTATGGGAGATGCTGGTGGATGAAAATAATTAGTGTATGGGAGAAATGTTAACTATAAGTACTTTTGTCATTGCATAATTACTACCTAGAATCAGGTGGAGGAACGGAGAGTGCTTTCATGCCAAAATGGGCAGAGCTGTCTGAGAAGTGTGAAGAATGCATGCAGGTAGTCCCAGCACCAAAGATTGCAAGTGTATATATGCATGTATGCAGGGTACTTCATCTCATTCTATTGTTTAATAGTAAACTTCAACTAGATGAGTACTCATTCGATCATTTTTTAATATTTCCTTTTTTTAAGGAGGAGGTGACTGCCAAAGAGGCTATACAGCAGGATGTGTTATCAAAACATCCAGGACAGATTTTGGAACTGCTTTTCCCCCTGCCTTAGTTGCTTCTCAGGTACAGCAGGTTTTGGTGTTGCTCAGCAAGCTGCTGTTTTCCGAGTAATTCGGAGGAGGAAGTCCAGTGTAACGGCAGGAAATGCAGCTTGGCACCTGAGTGCTGAAGGCTTTTCAAGGGGCTGTTATTTGGCTGAAGATACTTTCTTAATAAAATGATCTTGCCAGTGTTCTGTGCCCCTGGTACTTCCTTGGTGTGCCTATGTCGAGTTGTGTTTCTTGCCTTAAATTCTTCATAAACATACTTCCATGGCCTGATCCAAAGCCCCCAGCAGAGACTGAAACCCACATCTAAATGATCTGATGCCTGTTGAAATTGTGATGGACTGTGACTGCAGGGTCAGAAAACTTAACAACTTGTTTGTCAGCCCCTAGAGTGACCAAAAGGCAGAAGACATTTGTGTCTCTCTGCTTGCTGACATAGCCCTGGCAGGAAAGTGTAATGCTGGGAGGAAACAGACTGTATGGGCCAAATGAATTTAGCTTCCACCTTGGTCTGAATCTTTTTTTAATGCTGTATTTTGGAAGTGCCTGCAGCTGTAGGTGGTGGTGTATCTTAGACTTGGAGAGGTCAGAGAAACAAGTGGCAATGCTGACTGATGCTGCTGGGTCTGTGGCAAGGGGATGTGGCACTTCAGCTGATACTGTGATTGCATCTCACTAACTGAGGCTGAAGCATCACCCTTAAATAGGTAGAATAGTTAATATTGGGTTTGGATGCTTTTTCAGCTTATGTCGGTACTAGTTAGTAATAATAACCCGTTGTCCTTCTCCCAGTTCCTTTCATCTAAGGATCTTGGTTCCTTAGGACCAGCAGTTGCCCTGGGAATCCACTATGTGTAACACTTCTGTACCATTAAGGAGTTTGTACCATGGCATGGAAGCGACTGGGCTTGACAAGAGCCCAGACTTTTTCACCACCTCTGCCTGAATGAACTGTTATCAAGGATTCCTCTTTCTGGTGCCAGATATGACTGAAAGGCTGACTTTGCCTCTCTAGTGCCTTTTTTCCCAGGACTGTTGCTGCTTTTTACAGTATAAATTTCTGGAAGTTAATGCTAGTAAAATAGGTACTGCTCTATTTAGAGTTATTAGATTATTTTGTTGCTGTATGTTTTTAGCTTATTGCAGAGATGCCGCAAGCCCTGGATATCTAGGTGCTTCATGTTTGGATGCTCTTTGTTTTGGTGGACTTCAGAGATTAATGCAACATCTCAGCACCTCCAGCTGGTGGTGGCATGGTCACCTCACTCCTGCTAGAGAACATTGCTCTGGGGAGAAGGCGTGGTGGTGGAAAGAAGTTTAGAGCTGGTACAATTTGTGGGGTACCTTCCTCATTGCAATGGAATACAGAAGGAGGGTTGATGACCAGGTAGACTCTTTCCAGCAAGCAGCTGGGTTTATGTCGCTGCATTTGTCTTTAATTCTAGCTGATCCTTCCCAGCACTTTAAATAAGGTGAAAAAGGGTGTTTGCAATATTTTGGGCGTTTGGTTTTGGGGTTTTTTTTTTTGTGTTAATGCCTAAAGGCTTGTTCTCTGGCTTATCTATGGGATGATTTGGCTGTGAATTACAGGTAATTAGTGCCACCTTTTAACTTCCTCTAGCAAGAAGTCTTGCTTTGTGTATCTGTCCATTAAGATACCCCATCTCTGAAGACCAAGCATGGTGACTATGGAAAATCAGCTAAGAGACTTTACTATCACCCCTATATTCAGCAGTCATCCGACACTCAAAATACATTTCACTTGTTTAATGTGCAAAAGTGCTGGTGAAAGAGATGCTGCTACTCACCCAATGTTACAGAACAATACCACTTACAAGGTCCCCAACAATGCTGCTTTCCCCATACACCATTGCAGAGACCTGGGCAACTTCCTGAAGGGTCTTGTAATTTGGTTCATTAATGCCTAGATCCATTGATGACCTAGTATATAGCCTATTTCTTTTTTCTTTCTGGATAACTGCTTTAGGATCACTCAGAAATTAGCTGACAACATGAAAGTGCAGATACCTAAATGAACTGCGTGCTTTTCAACTGGTTCCATAAACATAGCGCAGGTAGAGCTGCGGCAACACCGATCTCTGGAGGCTTTGGTGAGAGTAAAGGCAGATACCATCCAGTCTCCCTGAGCAGTAGAGGGAGGTGGCCTCCAATAAGCTCTTGCATCTGCTGCTCAACTGCTTCATTAAATCCAAGTTCAATACAGAAGCAGAACAACATATATATCTGCTCCCGGTAGAAGCTTCCCAACAGCTTGGTTTCGGGTGACAGGTTGAATTGATGAATCAGTGTAATGTCTTCCTTCTGAATCATGTCACAAGAACTTTATAGCTGGGACCTTCCTGCCTTCCCTTCCTTGTCTGTGAGAAGTACCTGTGGAGCCGCGCTGCTGTTAGCTCTGGGTGATCTCGGTGGCCTGCTGAACACGTGAGATACACCGTCAGCGTGTGTTTTGATTTTAGCACTTTAGTTTCTGCCCTTTTTTGTCGTCTTACCGATTTGATTATTACCGTGTCTTTATAAAATGGAAGAGTACTGCTGGTGTTGAGAAAGGGAATGGGACTCTTTATCCTGCGTTTTGTTCAGTGTGTGGCCAGGACATCCTGGTAGTCTGAACCATGGGTGCAACAAACTATTTCTCCTCCAGGAGAAATTGCTTTGGAGGGGGGGGGAGGGAAGCTTGAAATCTTGCAAGGAAAGGGCCTGTGTAAGCAGAGGATGCCTCGTTGTGAGTCAGACTGTGTGTATGTCTGATAATGGAAACCAAAATTTACTGTTAATGGGTAACATCTTCAAAAGCATCCCAAACCCGTTTCCAGTTGATGCTGAATTTTAATTTGGCACCTTGGCCTCTTTTGAAAACAAAGATGTCAGAGATGCTCCTGCAGGTAACAGGTGCCAAACTCTGAATCTTGGAAACTTTTTGGGAATCCCACTGGCTGCCCATATCAATCACTGAGTACTGGAAGGCTCTTGTTAGTTTGGCCTGAATGCGAATGCCTCTGGAAAACTATAACCAAAGTGACTACTGACAGTGAGCACTTGCACAGACCTTATCGCTGCTATGGATGCTACAGAATTATACCCATCACTTCATACTCTTCTCACATACATCCATTTGGAGAAATAGTGTCAGGCAGTGCAGGCAGAACGTGTAACAGCAGTGGACAAAATAAACAGGATGTGGTGATGCTGTGGTGAGGCCAGAACCTGGCCGGAGGAGGGAGATCCTTTCTAAATCACCTACATGACTTTAAAAACTCTTCCTCAACTCTTTTAGCTGCTGCTTTAGATGTATCTTTAAAAATACAGCTATCCCTGGAACTGGAATGGTGGTACCAGGTGGCTTCAGGTGGGGAAAAGAGAAATGAGGACAAAAAGACTGTTGGTGTTTGCCAGGCAGCTGCATGGCAGTGAGTTAAGCCAGGTCTGCTGGGCTTTGTAGCACACAAGGGACTGGAAGCTCAAGGTGCTTGGGAAACTGAGGCACTAGGTGGACTTAGGACAGAAAGGTGCCTCTCACAAGGAAATCAAGGGCAGTGAGAGGCTTTTAATGAAGACTTAGATCTTCTCTCTGTCTCACGCAGTGTCAGCACTTAGGTAAGTGACTGCATATGGAGTGTGCATGTATGGGGGCAGGAGAGAAATGCTAGTAGAGGTCATATGCCCACTGTGTTATATGAAGTAAAATTTAATGTGTGGGCAATCCAGAGAGAAGCGTGTTGTTTCTCAGCAGCTTCTCTGGCCTATGTGCTCCCTGTCATGGCACACAAGGCAAATGCGTGCTGCAGGGATCCTGTAGAGATCCAAAAAACTTTGATGGCCAGAGCTGCTTGGAGAAGTGCTGGGACATAGAACAAGGAACGTGACAAAGTTCTGGGCGGCCCTCCCTGTCAGAGCCACAGCAGGGGCTAATAATAAAGCTGGTTTGGTCTTACCCCTGTCCCTTCCCATCCCCACTCATGACTGTACACTGAGGGATTTAGAAGGGGAGTTTGCAACACCAATATGTTAATCCATTCTACCCCACTGGGAGTAGGTGCATGTAATCCCTGTTTTACAGGCAAATGATCTGAAGAACAGGGAGAAGTTGTTGTTTGGCTGATCATAGCATCAGAACGCAGAGCTGAGCTAGGGTGAGGACCCAGGAGGCCTGCACTTCCCTGGCTTACAGGCCAGTGCCCTGTTGTGAACAGGCAGAAGGGTTTGTCACTCGGATGTGTTGTGCTGCTGAAGTCCTGATTCCATGGGACAGGTTTTTTAATTTGCTGAGTGGCCGTATGTATCAGTTAGTTTTGATCAGAGCTAGTGGTTGTTCTGGGAAAAAGGCCTTGGATGCCTGAACGAAGGAGTTGTTCTGGAGGCCAGCACAGAAGGTGCCTCTGAGAAACATGTTTTTTAAGTGATAGACAGCATGAGACAGATAGACAGTGCAGTCTGTAAGAAAGCCCTATGTTTCTTGTGGCTATTGGGCAGGAGGTGATCTGCAGTAATTGTATACTTTTAAGGTTTTTACTGGAAGTATGATTAATCCATTCACACAATGGAGCAATTTAATAAAACTGTGCATAGATTTCTCTCTCTCTACCCCCCCCATCCTTTTTTTTAAGAGCTGGAGGTGACATTTGAAAGGATAGTGGGATGTAGTTGAGGACCATAGCTAGTTTCCCTCCCCCTTCAAATAGATCCCACTCTCCTCCGTCTTTTTTTGAACCTTCTCTTGATTTCTGAGTCCTAGTAAATCCAGCTGCAAGACAACACGACCTAGTTCCCGGATTGAAGCAAAGGTGAGGTGTACTTCTGCAGACGTTTTTGTGTCTGAGTGTGGGCAGCAGCAGGAGGACAGGCTGATGATTCCCTGCCTGTCTGTCGGTGCTGGGATTCCCCTGCATGTGTGTTGTCAATGGGGCGCATGCAGATTTATGATTTTGTATAAGCCCAGTTTCATTATGTATTGGGAGCACAGGCTGTCTTTCTGTACTGCAGGCTGAGTCACTGCTGCCTCCCAGTGAATTTCGGTGATGATTATTGAGTGTGGGCAGATGCAGCCTACTCTTTGTAGCAGCTGGCTTGTATTTTTTTTAATGAAGTTTTAAAATTTTTGTATTGCTTTGACATCTTTTTCTTTGAGAAACTAATTTCTGCTGAGCTGAGTTTAGACACAAGAGCCACTTCATTACAGATGGTGTTTGCTGTATTTGAAAGACTGACCTCTTTGGGAGGCTTTAGGCATACGGTCTATTGGGAAATAGGATCCTGTCCTGCCTGTTTCCCCATGTCCAAAGCAAAACGAACAGGTGCTTTTAGCCCACTCTTACTACTGTGATTTGACCTTGGGAGGGAAAGGGGAGCACATGGACAGAAAAAAAAATGAAGATCCAGAACACCGGGGGAATGCAGGGAGGAGGTGCTTGTGTTCTGCTTCCGTAAGTGGGTGCATTTAGTCCAACCTCAAAACTGCTTTCTCACTTTAAAATTACAGTAGCCCACAAGCCAGGGGGCTGCCCATCCCCATGTCTCCCCCACATCAGTTTCGAACCAAGGCTGGGAGTGCTATTCTTTGGCTTCATTTAAACAGGGACCTGGGGTTTGCAGAAGGAGCCCGCCTCGTTGGCGCTGGCTGGATGTACGTAAAACCCTCCGTGCTGTGTGCATTTCAGACGTGGACTTGCCAGCACATAGCTCCCTGAAACTGGGAAAGTGGTACTGGCAAAATTGTCAGCTTTCACACGTGATGTATCTGTGGGGCTTCAGCAGCCGAAGCAGCATGGCTTTGCTGTGCTGGTACAGCGAAAGCAGCTCTGCCCTCCTGCCTGATGCTGTGTCTGTATTGGAAAAACTGCGCTTCATCTGATAGAGCTGCTGCTTATGGGAACAAGCCCCTTAGATAATGAAACCGCTGGCCTGTAACAACTGAGGGTTGTACCAACATAATTATATGAATAAATGAACTCTTTAAGTGAGCAGCAGCACTGGTGAGCCTAGCTTCTTAACGATCAATGTCTTGGATGGGTTTTGTGCTAAGGATTGATCTCGAGATTCTCTCCTGCCACTAGCGGGAGCATTAACAGGTTCTCTTTTATCTGGTCACTTAACAGAAGGCTTTCTTTTGAGGTTTCAGCGGTTCTGTGAGAGTACCCCCACAGTGGCTGCTGAGTGGAAATGTTAGTTAGACAAGAGGTGCAGATGAATTACGTCAGCATGATTGTATAAGCCTTGATTTATTTATTTTATTTTATACCCACCCCACCCCCCAAGTATCCTGCTAACAACGTGTCCTGATCAAGCTGATCAATTCAACCTTGGCTGAGGAACCTTTGATACCGGCATGGCATGTGCCTGGAGTTAAAAACTTCCTGGAACTGAAACCTATAGCACTGCCATACCCTCTGCCTCCCTAAGCCACAGGCTGTTTCTTAAGCTTGTTCTCTGTGATAATTTTAGTTTGTATCCAATAGACTAGTAAAATGCAGAGTGATTTTTTTTTTTTTTTTTTTTTTTTTTGAGAGAGAGAGAGGAAGCAGCTTTGTAACAACTTGTTCAGGAATAGTGTGGGTAGCTATTGCAGAGAGAAACCCTTGAGCAGTATCAGTAGCTAAAAGTAATCCAGGAAAATTTTCCATTGAGGGTGCAGGAGTGGAGGTGGGAGGAGAAGTTGCTACCTGCTGTGACCTCAAGCAAGCAATACTTTAATCAGGGGCTGAGACATAAATGGCTTTTTAACATTGAAAGTCCATTGTACATGGGATTGGCTTCAGGTGCCCATTATGAGCTTTTCAATATGTTCAACAAACAAAACTTTGAAATCAGAAATTCTGAGGGTGTTGGGAGATTTTTCTTTTCTGAACTGCAATTCTGATAATGTATATGAAATTACTAGGTCCCAAGATGGTGGTTGGACTACTTTCATTACATTTTCTTCTAGTACTGTAACATTACATGTTTTCCAGAAATAGCAGCTGGCTGTAAGACAGCATCACCCACTCTGCGGATAACTCACGGCCACTCGGTGCCAGGCGGGCAAGTTCTGTTTAATCCACGGTGTCTGGTAGCAGGCTGACACCAGCCAGTGTGTGACCCCTGCCTGTGGAACATGTAAATAGGACCGTGACAGCCTCAAGTTTGAGGCAAGGTAGGGAAAAATCCTAAAATCGGACCTAATGTGGCAGTTTGGGGTTTGCTTTGTAAATGCAGGTGCGTGTTGTGCAGCGATGCTGGCTCTTGCTGGCTGCCTGCAGCTGGGGTAGGCAGGAGGCTTCACAGGGTGCCCGGTGTTCGTTCTTCCACTCGGCTCCCTCCCTTGGGGGGGAGGGGGGGCTGCTGATGGAGAAACTGGTCGATGGAAGCATGGGCTTTTCAGCTGTAGCACAAGTTTGTGTTTCTTATTCTCTCCCTTTAAAGTCTCTTGTCAGCATCTTCTGAGCAGCAGTTCACATTGCACGTTAAATGTGGTCGTGTAGTTAAAAGTACGTTAGTAGCCAAGTAAGGTAACAGGACCATGTGAAAACACAGCAAGGCAATGTGCTCTGTTTTAGGCAAGTTTTCCATTAAAATTGCCCTTCAGAGAAGCAGACTGATGTTACCTTACAGTGCTCCAGTGATTAAGGCTAACACAGTTTTGTTCACCTTTGCTCAAATTTAGGGCAGAATACATTTTGGGAGATCTTTGCTGAAACCAAAGGAACCGCTTGTCTGGTTTCCTCTTTAAAACTGAGGTTCCTTACAAACAGGCAGCAGGTCTGTCTATTGAGCTTCCTCTCAGCAGCTTTTTTTTCTTTTTTTTTTTTTTTGTGTTTATTCCCTCACATCTTCAATAGTTTTTTTTATATTTGGGGGGAGGCCTCAAAATATTTATGGAAAGCTTCTTCTGTGTACAGAGATACTGAGTTTTGAATTAACTGTACATGACAGTATTTTTTTCTTATTAAAAATATACTTTATATTTTCTTATTAGCAGCAGTTTCCTGTCTTACAAGTACTTGGGAAACTGATATTGTTCTTCACAAGGAAGCAGGGAGGGATTGGTGTCTTTCTGGTGTTATTTTTTGAAGCTGCGAGGAGGGAAAAAGGCAGCCATCTGTCAAAGTATTTTTCACAGGTTCTGCAAAACCTGGAGAGACCATCTTTTTCGTTAGAGCAGTCCAATGGCAAACTGGGATAAAGGGCCTGTATCCATGACCAGGGCTTCTTCGTAATTAATAGTAAATGTGAAATGTGTTGGGCTCTGCAGCCTACACAAGGAGGAACTCTTGGATCTGATAATGACCTTTCTAACTTTACTTACATGACTTTGCTGTGTCCTAATTCCCACCATGAAAATACAGGTGATGCCTGTGTTGCAGGCTTGTTCAGGCAATTGAATATTTTAGGTTAGCACAAAGTTTGTTTGTCTTGGGGTTTTTTAACATGCAGTTATTAGTGCAGGAGGGGCAATAACAGGTTTTGGAGCTCTTTGTGCTTGTTGCCTAACGGGGCGGTGGTGATCTTTATATAGTGTATTTATATATTTTTGTATATTACATATTTTGTGGGATGTAAATGTCAGGACAGTTGGCCAGCAACTGATGTTATGAATGATGAGTGGAAGTGTTTGGACATAAGGTAGCTGGATTTAGAAGAGAACAGTTGAATAGAGAAAAAGGCTTTTAACTTTCCCATTAGAAATAGTCAGTGCTTGCTTCACCTTCAGCCCCGCAATAGAAAACGGATCGTACCAAGGAGGTTCTTGAAGCTCAGCTTCCATTATCTGGGCTTCACGTGTGCTCCCCACCTGAGCAGGACAGGCAGGTGACGGACTATACCTGACCCTGGGCACCAGGCAGCTGGTGCCCGTGCTGCTGCAGTCGCTGCCGCACTTGCCAGGAGGGTGGGCAGGACACGCTCGCTGTACGTACTCCCACCCACGTACTTCCTGCAAGCTCTTCAGCGTGGAGGCTGTTTCTCTTTTTTCGGGTATATGCCTTGCTGCAGGGCGCTGATCCAGAAGGGGTAGCCCTGGTTGCTGTTGCCATATTAATAATGATAATTGTTTTGGATTTCCAGTTTAAAGGGTAAGCAAATAAACATCTGCTGGGCTTAATATGTAGAGCTAGGCTGCTACAGCATCCACAAGCTGCCCAGTTTGTTGACACACATGCTTTAGTTCATGCCACCTCTCGCTGCTTTTCTCTGCTTCCCCTCCATTTCTCTGGCATCGGCGCATGTTCTATTTTTAAACTGTGCTGTGCTCTGTATTGCGGCATTTCTCTTCCTGAATTATTTATCGGTGTTTGGAGCTGAATGGAGTGTGCTACGTTTTTTCCACTGCTCATTACTGCCCACGTGTCTGTCTTGAGCCATTGACAGTTTTGGTTCATGACAAATCACGCCAGCCTGGGCTTGGAGAGGGGATGGAGGGGACGATGGGGCTTGGTCACAGCCTGTGCCAGTGCAGGATCGTTCAAATCTGTGTTTAATGTTCTCCTTGCTGGGGCAGACAGGGAGTGGATGGTTGCCATGATAACACATCCTCAGCTGAGCCACATTTGAATGGAAGGTCCCTTTTTAAAAAAGAAAAGAAAAGAAAATTTCTTTTTTACTGCCTGGAGACTGACTTCAGCCTGGGAGGAAGAAACCTCCGTGCATGTGTGTGTGCATGCACATGCAGAGGAGAAGACAACGTCAGAGGCTGTGGGCATGGCTGAGGTTGACTCAAAGCTCCTTGGGGGGGGTGGTGTTTAATTTCTAGTTAGTATAAAATTGTCATTTCTTTTAAATTTAAAACCCTTCTCTGTTCCTCCCTGCCACGTCCAGTGCAGGCACCGTTATCCATCAGAGATGGCAGCACATCCTTTAAAAGGAATGGGTGGGCAAGATGTTTCATCTCAGAAAGGTTTTTCCAGCTATTCACTGAACTTCATTTGCCCCTTCCCCTTTCTTCCTTAAGAGCGTCTCAGTATTTATATTTTCTCCTGCCATCTCTGTCTTTTTTTTTTTTTTTTTTTCCCTCCCGTCTTCTTCTGGCTCTCCTGTATTCTTTTGCCTTTGTTTTGTCCCTCTGAGATGATGGATTTAGCTGCTCTGCATCCCTGCTGCTTCTGGACTTGCTTCCTGATGGAGCTGGGGAGACTGCTGTCCCTCCAGCCGCCAGGAGGAGGGAAACTGGCCGGAGGGAAGAGCTGCCGCCTGGCTTTCCTGCTCGGGGAGGTGCCAGGGAGAGCAGGGACAGCAGCTCTGCCTGCCTCCCCTTGCAGAGGTGGTCCAGAAATGTCTGCAAGTCGAAAATTCACCCGGTGCCATGCTCAGCTCACGCTGGGATGTCTTGCTGGCATGGAGCAAGTGTGTGCTTTCCTGTGTGCTGACTCATTCGGGACATGAGGATTACTGTGTCTTTATGTCCTTGGCACAGAGTGGGGGGAGAGCTGAAGGGGGATAGAATTTAGGGGGTGAGGTGGTCCCAGGAACAGTTGAGCAAGGGACTGGGCAGTGGATGTTTTTAAATGCTGAAGTGCAGCAGGTGCAGCTGCTATGAGCACTGTGGCTTTGAGCGCGCTGTGAAAGTGCAGCTGTGATTACTGCTAAGCTAAATGCTTTAGTCCAACGAAACACAAATCTAGGGCAGTGTGCTTTTTTTTTCTACTAGGCTCCGAAGTGAAGTACTAATTCTCCTTACAATCTAATTTCCAAATTCTTCTCTTTTAGGCCAAGTAAGCTTCTTAAAGCATTCTTGTATCATTTCTCTTCATTTCGGGAGCTCCCCCCCTGTCCTCACATTGGTTTTGGGTCCCGGGTGTGTAAGAGTAGCAGGTGCCTTTACTTTGTGTCATGCAACACTTGGAGTGACACTGATTCCCAGCAGCAGGGTGAGCTGAGGACAGGGTGGGACAGGGCTTGACTCTTGGGTCTTGCTTCTTTGGGCATAAGCCAAATTTGTCTCTTTTCTGGTAGTAGAAGCCATTCAAAGTTCCTGATGGCCTGGGTTTCTCTGCCCTCCTCAGAATTTCATCCACCTCAACAACTCTTGACTTTTGAAAGTGGAGTCTTCACTGTGCAGGTACTATTTTATTTTTTTTCCTTCAATCTACCCTTTGTCTGTTTGCTGTGGCCTCTTCTGAGGAGACCTTGGGCCAGGTAAGAAAAACATGCTAATTGTAGGACTTGCATGGAGAGATCTTTCAGGTGGTCATGGTCTTGATGAGGAATCCTGGCTGTTCTCCCTCTTTTCTATTTGTGTTCCCAATGGAAAAGGATGAGTAAGACCAGACTATCCTCCCTTCAGCCCCAGCTGTGGGGATTCTGCTGGTCTCCTGCTTTCAGCTTTTCCATGGGTGCCTGCTCTCATTCTGGATGTTCATGGGGCTTTTTCTCTGGGGACATGTTAGGGTAGGTAGCTCCCAGCAGCATGGTGCTGCAGTTCTCATCCTTCCTGCTTCCTGATGCCAAGCACAAAGAAGTCTTTCTGCTGCATGTGCACTCCTGCAAAACAAAACGAGCCTGTGGCCTGGAGAACTGAAGAGAGATTTTTGACTTGCCATGTGTGGTGGTTATTATTAAGAGTGTTCCTTAGCTCAGATACTTGGCGTATACCTGGCAGCACCCTGAAGTTGAGTCACATTAGGCAGCAAAATCTCCCCTGCAGTCTGCAGGCTCATGATGTCCTTGGACGTGTATTCTCTCTGGAGAGTGTGTTTCTACCTGTGCACTTTAGTAATTAACAATAGCTTGCAGCCTGCTGCAGGATGCAGTGAGCAAGGTCAGTTCCAGCCCAAAGAACAGGCCATGATGGAGTTCTCTAGCTGCTTGAGGATTGCTTTCTCTTCCTCATCCCCAGAGATGCTATGGTAGCTGAGGCCAGCAGAAGTGAGAGCCTTGGTGTTTGACATGCCTGCAACAAGGAGTCTGTCCCAGATTCGTGTTTGCATTTCTCCCCCTTTTCTAAGAGGAGAGGCGAGTTTTCTGGTTTGGGTGGATAAATTAATGCATGTAAGTCTATTGGTAACGCTCTTCCGTCTTTCCAGCCACTGTAGATGTCTGCTGCAGGCTGCCTGGTATGTGCCTGTCATGTGGGGGAGCCCAGTCCAGGGCCGGTGATGGGGGTTTGTTTGTACCGGTGCCGTTCCACCAGTTTGAAGTCGCAAGTGTTGACTTCTTTTTTTCTCCCCTTCTGATGGGATTATATCCACTACGGAATTGACATGTCTTCTCTCAACAGAAGCTGGGCTGGGCAAATTAGAGCCTAGGCTCATTTGATACATCTGCCAGGGAAGGAGGAAATGTGTCTTGTCGCTTTTTTTCTTTGTTTGCTCTGCGATACCACTGTGTTAGGCCTAGGCAGCTTCCTTGCAGGCTGGGAGCACAGACAATACCTAGAGCTGCTGCATCTTTCCTGTGCCCCGCTTTCACTGACCTAGTTTCATTGTGTGCGTGCACACATGCGTGATGCCTAAGCGAATGGCTCTCAGGTGTGAAAGGCAGGAGCCCTCTCTGTAGAGCTTTGTCCAGGCTGCTGGTGGGGCTGACTCACTCCTCTTCCTCCTCCTCCCCCTGCCCAGGATTTACTGTCTACCCATCTAAGGAGAAAGATGCAGCTTAGGAAATCCTCTCATGTGTGCTCCCTGAAGATGAAATGCTGCCGACTCATAGTGATAATGGGCAGTGGTTTTTGAAAGAGCTGGACAAGCCTGCAGGAGGTGGCATCTATGCTGTTTAGGGCAGGTGCTTGTGTCCTAGGGCTGGAAGGTTTTCTCACTAGAAATTGTCCTTGCTGAGCCACCTGCCAGGCATCTAAGTGCTAGAGACCAGGTTTGCAGGCTCAGGTTATGGAGTATCTTTTCCTTCTGCTATAATGTTAGTGTTAAGAACTGACAGTGATGTTTCGACAGAGGGTCCTAAACTGATTGTATGTTCTTGCTTGCTTAACGTGCTCTGCCAGCCAGGCATCTGAAAATGGGAAGATCTGGTAAAAGGGAAGAGCAGCATCTAAACTTCCCTCCTTTTATAGTACTTATCTTGCCACTGCAGGGCTCTGGAGTAGAGGGCACCAGCAACTGTCCTTAAGGATCCTGAGTTGAAATGCAGCAGACTACAGAGGCTCCTTAGCAAAATAAAGCTCTGCGTGTTTCACTAGGTGTTGTGGAGATTTTAAGGTGCTCTCTGTGTGGAGCAAAGATCCTTGACCTGGGCAAGGCATGCTGGAGCACTGCTCCTGGACCTGAACTCCTCTGTCTCTTTCTGTTGCTTCTTCATTTGCAAAGTAGCTGCCAGAGCTTCTTCAGGGCGCACAACTCCAGGTTTGAAACTCCAGGGGCCTGCCTGGGTGCCAGGAAAAAACAAACCCAAAATAGATGGAAAAACCCTTATGCCGAGTTGTTAACCTAATCTCTATGAGATAATCTTGTAGCTTTGCTGAGTTCAGCTGCTGCATGTGCTCGGAGTGAGTCCCTGCTTTCTGCCAGGGGGACGTGAATGCCCAGGCTGACTTTGCTGAGCAATCTGTGGAGCTGTTGCGAACGCAGTCACTTGCCACCTCTCGGGGGTCTCTGTGCAGTGGACTGAGAAACTGTCATAGCAGAGCCCATGAGCTCAGCTCAAGGCCCTCATCCTACATGTTTGCTCTGCTCTGACAGTAGTGACTGTTTCTCAGAGAGCTTGGGAGATCATGCTGCAGTTTCCTTGGGCAGGCCTTCATTTTAAAAGTTATCTGCAGAATGGGGAGGGGAGAACTTGAAGTGGCCAGAAATTGGAGGCATAAAAGGAACTTGCAAGGAAGGCAGATCCAGTTCACCTTCTGATGGGGAAGTTTCACGTAACATCCATGAAGCCTTTGCATTCAGCCAATGTGGGGGTCAATTAATTGTGGCCCTCCACTTGAAAACACTGGCATAGCGTTGCAAGTGGCATTCATCTTGTTACTCCCTACCTGTCATTCCTTTCTCTCCAGTTCTTTAGCCATGGGACCCCCTCCTCAAATCAGTACTGGTGCAGACAGAAGCAAGGAGCTGTTTATTGCTGCCAGGATCACAGCAGCCTCAGCAGGGAGAGGAGGACAGCTGGCCAGGAGCATTCACCTGCTTTCTGCATGGGGAAGACATTCTTGATTCAGAAGGCTTTGAAGCAGGTTAAGACAGAAGCCCGTGCATACGTTTAAGTCCTTTGCAGAGCAGGGCTGCTTTACAAACTTGAACCTCAGTTTGTCATGGAGCTGAAACGTATCCGGTTTCTGTTGTCTGTCTCCTAGCTTTAAAACCTTTATTGGACCGCTTCTTTTGCGGTAGCAATGGATCATTTAGAAGAAACTGCATCAACTTGGCAAAAGTGGTAAATCCAAGTCCTGAAGAGGCTTTACAAGCACAGCACTACACTATTCGCAATGGATGCGGTCAAAGCTGTGTTTCTCAACCTTTTCGCAACTGTCTCCCTTCAGCCTTTCCATCTCCTTGAGGCCAACGTTTACCCTGCCTTCTCATCTTCACCTCCTTTCTCTTCAAAGCTTTTGTCTGCAGACAGCTGCTCTGTAAGCCCTGCTGCCCCTTGCTCTGCTGCCAGCCCCAGCACTGCCAGAGCTCAGCCTGAGCAAGGAGCCTCCTCAAGAGCAGCTGCTGACTGAGCTGATCATGTTTGAAGTCAGCACTGGCCCCGCAAGAGTGTGTTCTCTTCAATTCTGGCTGCACCTTGCCTGGGATGGGCTCCTGCCCAGCAGGAACCATGGGCGCTGAAGGAGAGTGAAGCTTGCCTGCTGTTCACCAGCATTTAGAGTTGTAGTTGGAAGATCTCTGTAATCCAACAAGAAGCAACTTCTGAGCCTGGTGAGGGACAGGATGTGCTTGTGATCGATCACGGAGGCTGCCTGTGCATGAAGCTCAGCCAGGCTGCCTTGGGCGCTTCAGAGAAAGCTTTAGGATATGGAGAGGAGACTTTGTCACAGGCTGTGTGCCTGTAGAGTTGCCAGGTCTGGGATGGAAAACACCCTTCTGGGGAAAATTTAAGCAGTTGAGAGGTTTAAAACTTCTCTGAGGCCATTTGCATTTCTTGTTTCCTGTCTCTGTATTTAATCGCTAATAAATGAGCAAGAAAAAAAATAACCAAATTGAAATGAAATCATAAACGAACTGACCCCTTGGAAACATGACAGCAACAATGACAGGAGCGAAACAAGGCTGCCTGTGACCTACCTTGGCATTTGTAGGGCATTCCACAGAGTGTAGTCCATGCACTTGAATTCTTCTGGAAGATGCTGTTGTTTACTGTGGTATCTCATCTTTGCTTCTACATTTACTTTGTGTTGCTCCAGTGCCGTGCCTGGCAGGGGAAGGATGCTGTGTCTTTAAAGCCTTCTCAGGGCTGTGCAGAGGCAGTTCCATTGAAGTATTTGAATGAGAGCAGGAGGGGGGGTGTGCATGTGGCTATTGGCAGAGCTTTCTATGACATCCCTCTGAACAGCTGGGCTCTGCTTTGCTTCAGAGCCGCTTGTCAGAGCAATTAGCTTGCTGTAGCAGCAGCAAAGATCTCTAGCATTTTATTCAGGGTTGAGAGCTGGCGGTGCCTTTTAAGAAGCAATATTATCTTGGCAAAATTCCTCTTGAACTGGTTGTGGCAATGAAGTCTCCATTGAAATCGGGAAACAGATGACCTGCTGAGAGTGCAAAACCACCACGGTGAGTTTATTTTTAGAATAAGTCTTCAATTATTTTGGGCTTGAGAAAGATTGACCAGAGACTTTTCTTTTCCTTTCCCTATACCCCCACTATGCAAAATACAGTATAGGTATAAATGCGAGCGAGTGTTTCAGGGATGGGGACCTGACATCATTCCTCTCTGGTAAGTGACAGGATTTCTGCTGCTTGATGGGGTTAATTTAAAATGGTGCTCTACTAAAATGAATATGTTGCTCTGTGATCTCATTCAAGACGTGAAAGTGTGAGATGAGCTTTCTCCTTCCTCTTTTTGTGATGCCGGGGATGCACCTAAGGGAGACAGGGGAATCCCCGATAAGCATACTGTACTCTTCCATGTCATTAAGGAGTTCCCCGTGACAGTCTCATGGGTCCTCCTTGTGTCTTTGCTTGGTGTTTATGCAGCTTGGTCCTTATGCAGCTTGGTCCTGGGTAGTTTCTGTTTATTTTGCAAATACAAAATACTCCCTGCTTTTCTGTTGGGTTATGCATTAAAGGGTATACTTCTTTGAAGCTGGCTAGTTGATGAGAAATGTTGACTAGCTAATTGGCTATGTGCCATGTGATGTTTTCAGGTTAGCTTATGCAGTTTGGCATTCCATAGAGCTATATTAACCCCATTTTTTAATTATTCTAAACTTATCACTGAATTGGGTTTGGTTTTAATGGAATCGGGACTTTGGATTGCCTTTACCTCCTTCTCACACACATTCATCATCCAGTCTTGCCTAAAAACAAGGTACTGGAACTGATGCTCCCTTCATTTGAGGTTTAGTGCTAGGAGCTGTTAATCTTGGGTTTGAGGTGTTAGCTGGTTGCTGCAGGATCTTCATTCAGGTGCATTGGACCTGGTTCCCTTCCCCTTCATGTCTTTAAAATGCTTATTTAAACTGGAAGCATCACCTGTGTCTTGAGGCTCTGTAAACAGCAGCCACAGCTGCTGCAGTGAACGGTGAGCACTTCAGCAGGTGAAGGCTGAGTTCGTCTTGCTGAAAGCTGTGGGAAAGTGGGGAGGGGGATACCATACCCACTTCAGACTGCCCCTTCACTGCCCAAGTCCAACTTTTGCAGCTGGCAGCCAAAAGATGAAGTTGGTGCATTTTTTTTTTCTTTTAATCATCATTCCCTGCCTTGGTCAATGGTCAAATCAGTTTCTGGATCCCACCTGGAAAACAGCCACAGTGTCTTGTATTTGCTGTGTGCCCCTTTGGCTACTTAGTGTGTCAAGTGGCTCGGTGTCTTCTGCCAGCATGGTGAGAAGCAGGAACATCAGCTCTAAAACAGAAAGAGGGATATAGATAGCAGCCCTACTTTTTGCCTTCCTTTCAGGGAGGTTTGCCAGGAGCTGGAATGCTTTGGGTCTGATTAAAGTTTGAGGAATTGCTTTGCCAGCTCAGGTCAGCTCAGGAATGGTAAGCTGGACTGGGGAATACCTTGCTCCCTCAGCCAGCTTTTTAATGTTTGTGCTCATGCTTCGACTGGCACCAGCACAGCGCAAGCGAAATGTGCCAGCAAGAGGGTAAAAGCTGTTCTTAATGTGCTTTTTTCCTGAGCCTGGTTGCTACCTCTGTATCTGCCAGTGTCTCCTCCCTGATGTGTTATTTCGTTACAGATGGGTTGAGGTGGAAGGAATTCTGCTCGGGGGGCTCTGAAAGAATTAAGATGTTTGTTGGTGGGAACTGTGCCAGGGTTTTCCTCTGAGCCATGGAAGGGTTAACAAAAGTTCCTGTTCAATGCTGTCCTATTGCATCTTGACACTGTAGAAAGTAGGTGGATAATTCCTTGCTAGCTTTTCAGGAAACCCCTGTGGTGGACAGCCCTCATTAATTGTTGCTGGGAAACTGCTTTGACGTCACAGAGCAGTTCCCTGGTCTTTGGATGAATACAGGAATAGCTCGTGATGGGGAAGGGAAAACTGATGTGAAATGGAGAAGGGAACTCTCTGACGGAGAGGTTCTCATCTCGGGTTTATCTTTTCTTTCTCCCACCATTCTGCTTAGGGACCCTCAGAGGAACTGTCCACAAAAATTTCCAGCGCTGTGTTTGGACCGAACTTAAGCCCTTCTTTCTCAAGAACCGTTTATAGTGATGGCTTCTGTGATCCTTTCGCTTCTTAACTATTGGCTGGTTTGGTGTTTTTTCTCCCCTAGATTTTGTAAGCAAGGGGTGAGAGGGTTCTCACTTGGCTTCTGCAGCCCCTAAAATAAAAGGGAAAGAGAACAGCATTGCTGTTCTGTTGGTTTGGTTTTAATGTCAAACAAACAATAACCTTTTAGACCAACAGAGGGGAGAGCAGGAGGACTGAAGATGGCTGCTCTTGCTGTGAACTTCAGGCTAAGAGAACTTTTAAGCCTGACCTGTTTAAACCCATTTTCTTTAGTATCATTTGAACTCCCCTTCTTTGCAAGCCCTCCAGTGGGTTTTGTGCAATAGGTTCCTTTCTCCTACTGTTGTCCTGTCTGTCCAACCTGTCAGCTTCTTGGAGGCATGTAGAGCTGTGGGCATCTAAACTGTAGCAGGAATTCTCTGCATCTCCTTTTCCATGCCTGCAAAATAGGTGTAAGCAAAGTTTACCCATCCAGTTCAAGTGCTTAAGAGATTTTTGTACCCAGAAGTGCTGTAAAGCGGCAAAGAATGTACTGGGCTGCTGGTCGAGCCAGCAAGGGCACCAAGGGGCTTGAAGTGCAAGTGAGCTGGCTTGCAGAGAGCTGATATCAAGGTGCCTTAGTGATGAGACAGACAATGCACCACTGTTGATGCTGAACAGGCACTGCAAACAGAACTCCATTCTCCTTTGCTTGTCAGGTTTCTTGAGCATAAAAGCTATTCCAATGCACGGTGCCATAACAGTCAATAACAGATGCATTATTTTAAATTGATTTCTAATGATTTGTCGTGGTTGCTCACTTGCATCTTCATGTGATACCTCCATCCACACACCATTTCCTCCTCGGGATGCATATAAAAAGGAAACATGCATCAAAAGTCAAGCAGTAAGCCTAGTCGGGGTGGGGAGGAGGCTTTCAGCGGGATCTGGGATCTTTACAGCCTCTGGCTTTGGTGCTGAACTGCATTATCTTCCCCAGGAGATCTCCAGCATGCCTGAATCCAATGATTGCCTTCTTTCTGTCATCAACTTTTCACAGCAGAAATGAGATGGGAGCTCTGATCTTGCATAGCATGTAGGTTGCTTTGGGAGCAAAACAAAAGGACCTGAATATGCAGGCAGTCAAGCTGGATTCTCTGAACACATCGGTCAACTCTACGTGGAAGTTTCCTGTCAGGCATATGGCAACTCTTCCTGCTGCTTCTACGCTCAATCAGCAGTTTTCATGTATAGGGGAGAAAAAGCAACACAGTCTTCCTTTGTCATTTTGCTGGTTTCCTTTGGTTGTGAGCCCCCGAATCCCACAGCTGACTCGTGATGGCAGCTGACTGGATGGTGCAGTGGATGTTGCCACCTTTATATTCCTGGCAAATGAACAGAATCTGTTACTTCACTGACATGTCATTCATCCCCTCCATGTTGGTTCATGTGGCAAGGATGTTTCCATGTATGACACCTGGGGGTGGCAGGACATGCTGGGTATGCTGGGATACCCTCTTAATTGTAGTAGGCATCCTTCCTTGGTTTGATACTTACTCCCATTCTGAAGGATCAGGGCTCAGTTAGGAATGGAAGTTACCTCATTTGCTACTGAAATTCAGCCACCTCTGATGTGAAAGCTACCAATTTAAGTCCCACAAAAAGAACAATATGGCCTTTGGGGCAAGAAGCAAAGACCTGTCTTGAGTGGGAATATCTGCAGTCTGGAGGGGGAAGGAAATTAATTGGTCTGCTTTGAATTTTTATATGCAGAGACAAGTGCAAATGTTCTACTATGAGCTTTTCTTTCCTTCTACAAGAGGCTGGATCTCAACACAACAGGCACCAGCTTAAAAACTACAGAATCTCCTGCAGAGCACGTGGAGTCATTGGGTAGGTAGCTGGGCATATTTGTTTCAGGCATTGGTTCAACAGCATCTTCTGTTTTCTTCCCTTGCAAGGAAGAACAAACACCTCTTCCACTCCTAAAAGGAATTCTGCCTTGCATGTGCTGCCCAGGGCACTGCATTGCTTAACTTTTAAGATCTGATGAAGTTTCTGTCTTAGGCCCAGATGTCGTTCTTCCCATCCTGTATGAGGAGGGCCTTGTTCTTGTGTTGATGATGAAATGAAAAGTAATCATGACTTGAGTTGAAGTGGTGTTTTCCCGATTGTCTGGTGCAGTGGAACTCACATGGTGGAACCCTCCTCCTGCCTGGAGTCCGTCTGTGTGGCAGGCAATTACCTCTGCTGTGTGCTCCCTTCACAACAGCTGCTCTGCCTCGTGTCTTTTCATTTAAGTGGTGCTTTTTGTTTTATCTTCTGCTGAAATACTAATTTTCAGTGAAAACTATTCCATTGTGTCTAGGCAAGATGTGTTGTTTTAATAGCAATTCTCAGACTGCAGTAATGTAGATGTTTACCCATCCCCAGGGTGCTGTGGTCCCAAAAGCTTTGACTAGGGAGGCCCTGCTGCATTGCTGTCGCTACCATGCCTGCCTAGGGGCTGCGGTGCTGGTGTTCCTTGGATGAACCAAGATCCTTAGATAGAGCAGGTAGTTCACAAAGGTGAGGGAAGATAACCTGCCCCAAGGAGGTGGCAGTCTGCTCGTGAGAACGCGTGCGGTTTGTCAAATGAGTCTTCAACATTGACTCATCCTTCCCAAGGCAGTGCTGGAAAGGCCCCAGTACGAGGTACTACAGCGGTACTACAGCGCGTGTCCTGCCCGCCGCCTTCCAAGGGGCTGGACTTGCTGTTACAGTAGAGGTCTGGATGGAAACCCTGAGCTGCATTCAGGAGGAAATGGCAAGCTGTTAATGCTGTTGGTTTTGAAGCCCATGGGCAAACCATGCTGTATCTTTTTTATTCTCTCTTCCCTCAGATGCCAGCACACCTTTATTGTTCTGGCATGTTTGACTCCTGTGTATCACATGAAGATGACTTTGGCAGTCATGGCACCACTTGTGTCACACTCTTGGAGTACGGTGATAGCGTTGACGCCTATCCTGATTTCAGTGCTTGTGTTGATTGAGGGAGGTAACAAATTAACTGATTCCCACCCCCCGCTCCCCAAAATTGTCTTGTGGTTTGACATGTTCTACATAATGAAGTCCACACACGTACCACATAACTGAGTACTGCTGCCGTGGTGGTAATTCAAATGTTTGCTGTAAACGGCACAACAGTCAGTAGGTTGTTAACAGGGCTGACTGCACCTGTACTAGTGAACAGCCTTTTTAAAAGTATGTAAAATGAAGAAGAGCTCTAGGATTACATTGCTTACTCAGGCTCCAGTTCCTACCCTGAGCCAGAGATGCAGAGGCACACCGTGGCCACTACAGCTAGGCCGTTGCAGACACTGGCCTCTTCCTAGGGGTTATGGTTGGTGGAACGGGCCCGGTAGCCCCTGAGCTTAAGCCCCTCAAACCCCAAGTGGGCAGCGGCTGAGAGGTGCAGAGACGGGTCCCTCTGAAAGGGTTCTTGTAGCAGCCCTGCCATACAGCACAGGTGTTGGTGAACACAAGGAGAGCCACTAGCGCCTTAAGCTGCGGCAGGCATTTGCCCAGCAAATGTGAAGTAGAGCTTGATATGGTGGCTTTCCTCAGTGGTGGATGAAGGCGGTTTAACTGATGTTGTCTTACCCTCCTTGGAATTCTTTGGAAGGAACATGTTGGAGGCCTCCTGATGCTGCGCAGAATTAACTTAGAGGGCTTTCTATCTCACCTGCATTTCCTGTCTCCTTGTTCATGTACGGTGATTTCCCCTCTTTCCACCTGAAGTCGAGCCCTTCTATCAGCATCATAATTTCACCTCTTTGATGTAATGTGGGGGTGGAGATTAAGATTTGAAGCAATGACTAAGCACTGGGAGCCTATGCACTGTGCAGTCAAATACAGCTGGCCTTCTGTTGGGGGGGGCGGGTTTGCTAGGTTTTGTAGGAACTGTACGGTAGTGAGAAATTCAATCCCTGTCTTCAGCTGCTAATAAAAAAAAAGCAATGGAGAGAATTCAGGAGAGGTTGCTTCGTTGTCTGAGACAGTTGCAGCTTATGAGTGTTTCTGAGTAAGGTTTCAGGACTTTGTCACTGAACTGGGTGCTTGTTCTAGCTAGAGCTGTTGCTTCTGATAGGGAGCTGGTTTCTCCAACAGGAGGAAAGGGGAGCATGCTCAAAAGGCTTTTTTACCTGTTTATTCTCAAGATGAAGCTGCAGACTTTTTATGAGATGCTGAGGATGCCCCAGTCAGCAGTGTGGCTGCAGGCAGCTTACGTTTTGCAGAGCAGATTGGGAGCCCGAACGGAGCCTGGGAGGAAGATGTTTCAGGAGCTACATGGCCTTTGTTGGTCCTACTAGCAAAGCCTTTCACTACAGCCTCTTGTTGCATCTGGTAGGTGTCCTTTAATATAGCAAAAATTTTACCAGCTGCTATGCCCTGGCAGAAAAGGAGAAGACAAAAGCCTCTCTGAAGATATCTCAGTATAGAGAGAGAACACTGTGCTGCCTGACTTAGTAGAACTGAGGAGGCTTTAATGCCTTGAATTTGCAACACCCTCTCCACCTCACCGCCTCCACTTTTTCCTGTGAAAACCTTTTTCCACAGCAGACGCTGTGCTCTGGAAGGGGAGCGAGGAGGGGGAATCTAAATCACCCCCCAAACTTGTCTGGTTGCTCCTAGTGATAGAGCCTGTTGCCATGGAACTGTGATTCCCATTGGTTGACCTGGAAGCCAATGAGCAAATTGTTCGTGAGAACATCATCATTTAACCTTGCAGGAGGTACTTAATCAGTGATATATGATGCTAATACTAAAGCCTTACACAGAGGGGTGAAGTGAAACACGCAGATGCTGGGAAAAGGCCACTGCTTTCCCCTTTCCCTCTTAAGAGGCTGTTTTGTTGGTTTTAATTACCAGTTGCACCAGCAAACCTCCTTGGGCTGGGCCAGCACTTCCCACCCAGTTCTCCTCCCAGTGCTCAGAACTGACTTTGGTTGTCCATCAGAGCAGTGTGGTGGGGACCGTCCTGCCTGCCAGTGAATCACCAGCCTTGGGATGTTTATTTCTGAGCCCTCGGAGCACTTTAACTCTGCTCGTCATGTGATTGGATGTATTTTGTTTCTAAGTATGCTCTCTTTATATTTTATAACCAGCCTGAGGATGGAGAGAGCTGCTGCTGTTATGGCTGTATCAGGGTTTCTCCTTGGCAGTGAGGCTCTGCAGCTTCTTTGTAGTGAAAACTCTGTTCCATTAACATTGATGACCTGGGCCAAGTCTGATAAGATTTTTACTCTGCCCTGTTGAGTGCCTTTTGGCATGCGTCTTGGAAAGCAAAAAAAGAATTGGTTAATAACCAAGGGAGGAGATGGTAGGGAAGTGAGTTGAGATTCTTGTCTTTGAAGAAAACTGTGAAGCCTGGTGAAGAAGGCTGTAAGCATGCAAACTTGCTCCTGTGGTCAGGGCTTGGACAGGGATGGAGAAACTGCAGCCCGCTCACACTTGTTGCCTTTCTGCCTGAAAACTGAGAGGTAGCGTTAAGCTTGCAGGGTGGGATGAGCTACCTCAGATACCTCTATCCTACGGCAACAGAAGAGCGTGCATGTAGGCAGCTACAGCCAAGCAGCCATATGTCTCCTTTGCACCCTCATTTAGCTCACAGGAGTGTGTCTGTACTCTGAGAAACAAGGGCAGGAGGAGAGTGTATTTAGCAGTAGGCTTCCTGCCTTTCCCAGGTTTGCTAGCTGTAAATGCAGAAGTTTCTTGCTTTTATTCCCTGCCTAAGCAGAGGCAGCTGCTGCCTGCATTGTCATGGCTCGGCAGCTGCAAATTGTATGTCCCAAGAAGGCGGCAGGGGTGGAATTTGATGCTCCTCTTTCAGGTGAAGAGGAGGATGTGAGTCCATCCTGGCCACCTCTTCACCTGGCCCTTGGCCAGCACACACAACGCCTTCACACTGCCACTGCCTTGACTGGCCTGTTTACTTTGCCAGCCTCCAGACCTGAACCAAAAAGTCAATGGCAGCTCACCCACATCCTGTTGCTCCGTTACTCTCTTTTTCTGACACAGATTTTGTGGCTTCTCTAATGTTGCATCTATGTAATCTTCTCATCTCCCTGGCAAGGCACAGCTCAATCCCACCCACCCCACCAAGTCCTCTGAACTTCCACTTTCTCTGCAAGCCGCTGTCTGTCACAGCAGATCATGTCTGCCACCCCCTCGCTGCATCCCACGTCTGTCCTGGGGGAGCAAGGCTGATTCATTCATACGGAAAGGAAACCTCCTCTCGAAAGCATTGCTATTGAGAAGCACTAGCAGTGCACATATCTGCTTTAAATTTTAGGTGCAGGGAAATATCCTGGAGGACTGCTGTCAGGGGTGGAGGCTTTATCAGGAGGGGCAGCCTACAAATGTCAATTCATTGGCTCAGAGTTGTCTTTTCTGCAAGAAGGAGAGGGGAAAAATTATCGTATTCCCCTTGTTGTGATGCCGAAAAATTATCATTGTGGTGCCGAAGTTACATTGCAGTATGATGAGAAAAGATCCTGTTAACCCTTCTTAAATCTGACTGAGGTGCTTGGCTTGTTGGGGTAAAAACTTGTTACAGGGTGGCCGCTGCAAAGAGAATGAGCTGTACAAAACCTGCTCCTTTGTTTTAGTGCAGAAATTCCCCCTTTAGATGTGTCATGCGTGCGTTTCAGGTGCCACCTCCTGCCTCCCTTGCCCAAATCTGCTACAGATCCTCCTGACATGTTCACAAGCTGGCTGCAAGGCTGGAGCAGTTTCCTGCAGCGTGGAATATTTTGGGGAGGAGGGAGGCAGAGTTTACCAACTTCACCCCATGCATAGTACAGACTCCCACTAAGTAGGCTTGTGTGCAAGTCAAGCAAGTGCTCCTTCTTCCTTTTCTGACCTAGTTCCTGGCAGAGGCATTGCAGCAGAGCACACCTCCCTCCCATGGGGCTCACCGCCCCATGCCACACGCTGGCTCCAAACCTGGGAGCTCGGTCGTGGTTCCTGTTGGCGGCTGCTGGATGCCCAGCCTGCCGGGATGGCAGTCCTTTGCAGCTGGAGGACAGATGCCTCAGTGATTCCCAAGGGAAGCTGGTTCCTGGAGGGATGCTCCAGGAGGCTCCTGCCCCTGGCATCACGGTGGTGCTCACACTGTCCTGTGGGATTGTGCCAGGAAGGGGGGGGAGCAGCAAGTGATGCGTGCAGTGATCAGCATTCACAACAGCAGACTGAGGTGCTCTCACCCTCTCCTCCACCTGGCATTTGAGGCCGCATACATGCTTGGAGATTGTTAGAAGCTTGAAGGGAGAGGTTTTTGCAGAATCGTCTTGCAAGGCTAAAGTCGGCGCCAGGCTGCTCTCTGGTGCCTCTTTGTAACCAGCCATCGGCGGCAGCTGTTTTCTGCCAGGAGCCACCAGTTTGGCTGGGGACAGCCTGCCTGGTACAGCGTGACGGTGCTGGGCTGAAGGAGCCTGGCTCAGCACCACAGCGGGCACGGGGCTCTTGCCCAGTGGTGTGTGTTCAGTATTGCCCCTCGGGTGAGAAGAGCCTGCTGGCCCCTTGTGTGCTCACCTTAACGCTTCAGGTGTGCTACATAGGAAGTTACTTACGGAATTAACAGTGGGTTTCTTGTAACCTTCCTAATCCAGAGTGAACATGCATGAACAGTGGCTGGGATCTTCCAGTGGTTCCTTTTAGTGAGAAATCACTTGTTTTCATACAGTGCTGGGCCTGTATCTGCTTACTTATCTCAACCCTTTGCATCCACAGTCACTCTGCTATGGGTACATGTGTCTGTCTTGAAACTTACTGGTTCCTGTGCCTAAACCGGACAGTGCGGCCCTGTCAGCTTCATTTGTGCCACCTTTTTTTGCTTTTCCTGCACCCTTTTTCTGTGAATTACTGGGGTCAACAGGAATATTTCCCACACAACCTCAAGGTGCCGCTTACTCATCGAGGCCTTGGATTAAGTAACTCTTTCCTTTCCTGGTTCTCCCATCTGTGACTCTGAACTGACAGCATTGTGTCTTACTGCTCAGGGAAAGCTCATCGCAAGTCTAGAACAGGTGATGGTAGGTGTGCAGGAAAGGTAAGGTGATGATAGCTTCCTCCTTCGGTCAGTAAGCATCCCGTCCTCTCTCTTTGATCCAGTGCAGTGCTGACATCTCCAGGCACACTTGCTGCATGGTACCATGGTTTCTCTGGCTGCAGCCCTGCCACAGGGGTTTGCCTGTAACGCACAGCATTTCCCATTCACAACAGGGCATCTGCCCTGGGTGCCTTTAAAAGTTTGTTATAAATCCCTGTAAGGATCCATGCACTAGAAGCAGTTGATTGCGTTCTCTCGCTTTCTGTATCTGGAACTGATTCCAGTAATTGCGGTAAGAGTCAAATACATGCTTTATGTTCAGCAGCCCCACAAATTAAAGGGGAATGAAGTTGAATTAGTTAATGAATATTAGTAGTTCCCATACAGAGCCAAGAGTCGATAAATCTCTGTGAGATCTGACTTTTTTTGGCCATGTTTTGCCAAAGTAATTAATAAAACAAGCTAAACATCCTCTGTGTTTTCCAGTGCCCAGACCTTTTGTTTGAGCCTCTCTGAAATTTAGGCTTCCCCTTTTCTTTTTGGAAACTTGTCTCGATGGGCCTGCCTTTTATTCAGCCTTTATCCAGCCTCCTCATCTGTCACCAGGATGAACACTGGGTTCTGCGCAGGCAGCGTCTCTGCAAGCGTGCTGCTCAGTACCAGAATCCCTCTGTGGTCCTACATGAGCTGGTTTAGCCCTCACTTAAGCTCAAATAAGCCTGCTCCGAGTTAGCTGAGAGGGCCGACGTTTCTATTCTAGGCAATCAGTTTGGAATTAACACTTAACTTGATGAACGGGTGTGTGACGTGTTCATTGCTTGCATTTAAGACTGTCAGCAGACTGAGGCGCATGTTGCTGCCCTGTCTAGATTCCGCTCTAATTCGGAGGTGGTTTCAGGGTCTTTGTGGGCTGCCTGTGTTCTCGCTAGTCAAAAGGAAGCAATTAAGCGCAACTTTGTCGGGAAGCATTTTTTTTGTTTTGATCTGTAATTTGAGTGTTATTGTTTGACTGCCACTTTTCCTGAAGTATCTAACCATGGGCAGCTAGAAAGAAGGTATCGGGGGTTACCTTATTTCACAGGAAGAACCAGAGCAATGTCTGGGATCCGAGGCTGTTTTCTCACTGGAATTTTGACTCCTTGCAAGGAGGACTGAGCTGGGATTTGGGGGGAAAAATCAGGGGGGTTGGGTGGGGTTTTTTTTGTTTTGGTTTGGGGTTTTTTGTCCTGGGGCAGAGCATGCATCCTTTGGTAGCTTATTTCACCTGCTGGATGTTTGCTAGTGTTAGGACTACCCTCATGAAGAAGTTAGAGGGCAGAGTGCCTGCACTGGAGATCTCTGTGTAACTTGGGAGGCTTTGTTCAGCCCTGCTAGTGTCTCCAGAGTCCTGGTGAGAATCACCGATCTTCTGCAAGGTCCCCTTGAGCCAGGTGCTGCAGGGGGCTGCATCCAAGGGGATGAGTGGGTCAGCTGTTAGTGGAATGCTTAGTTTGAGGTCTTTGTGCACAAGATGAGTTACAAGAAAGTTACAATCTATATGTGCAAGAGTTTATGTTCCAGATCAAAACTTTTCTCCACCCCCTGACTTCCTTCTACCCGTTCTGTCACCTCGTCTGGCAGGTGCCCGTTGCTACGTTGCAGGGCTCTGAAGATGTCAAACAGCAACACAGCACAGGAATCTCTGGAAATAATGAAGGAGTCTGAAAAAAAGGTGGTTGAGGAATCCGTGAACAAAACCAAATATGTATCCAGGTCACCAAGCAAGGAGGAGGTGGAGAAGGACGGTGGGGAGGATGTCAGCGTGCGCCAGGAATCTCAGGTAGGTGTGCAGAGAAGTGGGTAGTCCCTCCTGCCAGCTTGCAGAGCTGGACCCTCTCGTACTTGCAAACACAAGCTAGTTGCTAACCCTTCTGAAAGGGGCCTAAGCCTGTGCTCCCACCTCCCAAGGGGATAACCATGCCGTACAGACTGTGTTGTTCACAGGGTGCTCTCTTTAGCTAATTCCGTTCTGCTCAGAGTGGTGTAATTTAGATATTCTTTGAGTCTGAGAGAAAATGAGACTGATGTGCTCCTGGGGGCACCTGTGCTCAGTCCCTAGGTTCTGGTCCCATGGCTGTTACCTTGCTCTTACTCCTTTCTTTGACCCAAGGATCAGTTAGTGACATAATTGTTAAGTGAAGGCATCCTAGGGAGAGCTTAATTTCAAGAATGGAGCCTGGCTGTTGCTCTGCTGCTGTTAAAAATGCCCAAATAGGAAGTGAATGTTTTGGGATTTCGTTTCAGCAAGGAAAAAAAAAATCTGGGCAAGCATCATTTGGACAGTGCTGGGACTCATTCCTGCTGCTCTGCTCTCCTGTCGCATGTGCTTTTGGCTTAGTGTTGAGCTTGAAGTGCCCACCCTCAACAACAACCTGCTGAGTGCTTCTGCATTTAAAGCTGGTGGCTGTTGCCAGATTTGTTCAACCACGGCATGAGCAGACACTAGTGTTGCTCAGAGCCTGACTTTAGTCGCTTTGTAATGTGGGATGGGGAAAGGTTTCCTAGAAGGTAGGGTTAAGAGATGACTCTGTGTCTTAAATCAGAGCAGCACTGCATCTGTTATGATCCACTGTGTTAGAACCTTCCTCGTGTCCCAGGAATGCTAGACTTCTAGTTTTCCCATTTAGAAGCATGTCATGCACCTCCACCTGCAAGCCCTGTGATCCCACGGTCGTACTGCTTCTGCCAGAAACAGGAACTGGGTCTAATCCGCATGAAGTTTCTTAAGCAGTTTTTGCCCACCTGGGGCCTGACGGGACAGCTCGCCAGGACTTCCTATTCGCACGTGCTTCCATTGCTGTCGGGTAGAGATTTTCTTCGGAGTTACTTTACAGGCTCGGTGCTGTGCTGCCTTGCATGGCAAATACCATTTACAGTGTGCACATTCAGATTAAGCTTCCTGCCTGCTCTTTGCTTTCTCCACAGAGACGAACTTCAAGTCATGGACATGCCAGAAAAAGAGCCAAGGTATGACCTCTTCTGACATCCTGTTCTTCTGGCCATTCCAAGCTGAGTTGTTATCCCAGCCTTAGGACGGTTGAGAAGTCTTTCCTGTCTCCAGAAGCAACATGCAGGGCGTGATGGTTCAAGGACAGTAACTTTCCATGCACTGGAGTACGAGTGCTCCTTTTTAACGCACGCTTACCCATGAGGGAACTGTTTGCTGCTGCTAACTGCCATACCTGTCCTCCCCCCAGCACACAAAACACCAGAAATGAAATTTGGAGGTGTTGCTGGAGGGGACAGCACAGTGCACTGGCCTGTTACACCCTCCAGTTAAAAACCAGAGTCAGGTATAACTGTCTGGTTTCATGTAAAGCCCATTTTTTCAGGGGATGCCACGTTATCTGCCATAACAATGGCACATATGCTTGTTAACGAATCCAAAACTTTTGCTAGTAACAAGCACCAGGACACCACTGTTCTAGAATGTTGTTTGTAGGCAAAATCTTGGGGTAAAAACGCAGCCATTGTGTGATGGGGTTTTTATTATTATTTCTATTTTTACCTTTCTTAGTCTTAGCTCCAGGTTTTCTTTGCAAATTTTGATAATAACTACCAAAAGTTGCCACACCTGGAAAATTCATGGCTGTTATAGAAATATAGCGTAATTCAGGAGTCCGTCTAGTCCCACAAGGATCCATTTGGTTTGAATGAAACTTTGACTCAAAACAGGGCCAGCTGTGACGTCTGACTAGGTTGCTCAGGGTTTGATTTTAAAACTGTGATTGGGAGGATGAAGGTCCATCGTTCTGTGTCCCCCTTGGTTTTTTTTTTTCCTCTTTCACAAAAGTTCAAACCCAGATGAAGAAGGCAGGTTCAGCCCTGAGGTATGGAAGCTGGGGGAGACCAGTTAAATTTGTAACAGGGGTTCCGCCTGGGTTTGGGTTTGATTGAAGGTAATGTATGAAAGAGATGTGCTGCTTATGAGCTACAGAGAATTCAGAAAAAATATTCTAATGGTTCTATTTGGTCTTAAAGGCCAGGACTCTGTGTAGTACCCGAACAGGCTGTGATTCCAGTTCCTGCCCTGTCCATACCTAGGGCATAATGTGTTTGTGCACCTCAGGTCTTTCGCCATATTGTTGATGCTGCCTGGGATCTCATATGACTAGTTGATTTTTTTATTTTTTTTTCCTGTTTGTCACCCAAGTGAGTCAACTTGCCAAGAGTCCTAAAAGTGTAGGTTTTATTTTAAGCATTTTCCCTAAGCACTACTACATCACCCAAAATAACCAAAGGTATCAGGTCAGAGAGACAAGGTGTAAATGGGATGACACCCTTTTAGTTAAGAACAGTAACAATCTTCACATCCTAACAAAACAATAAAATGATTGGTTTCAGCTATATCCTTTGTTAATGGTTTTAATTGTGGCCAGGAGGGAAGAGGGTGGAATTGCTCTGGCTGAAGAGGTCAAAAAGTGCATGAATTAAGGCAATGAACTTTCTCACCTAAAATGTGGTTAGTTCAAATCTTAATCAAAGGCTGAAGGAATAAAATAACTGATTTGCTCTAGGACTCTAGGCCTTTGTATATTACTGTTTTCTGCAAGAAGCTGGCTTGGTAGTCCTCCTTTTCAGCAGTGTAATTAACAGTGACTGCATGAGTGGCTTGGTAATGCAGCAGCGTCTACTTAAGTGTGTGCAGTTTGACTGGGGTGTCTTAACTGTACTCTTTCTTTTCCTTCTCCAGTCTAATTCAAAGCTTAAACTGGTTAGGAGTTTGGCTGTATGTGAAGAATCGTCTAGTCCCTTTGTAGACGGGCTGCTGGAGACCCAGGTAAGCCTAGAATGAGACAAGCTATGGCACATGGAAGCCCAGAAAATCCACGTCTTGCTAAAAGTAATGTTCTGTCCTGGAATTGTGCCCAAGAATTCCCGCAAGAGGCTGCTTTTGAAGGAAATGGTCATGCCTGTGAGCGCTGCTCTTATGTGTGCGGTCACAACCCTTCTCTTACGAGGAATCATCTGCATCAACTCGCTGGGCACCCACGACTACTCAAGCTGGGCAGGCTTATGCCCCTAGAAATGGAACGGCACTTTGCCTTCACAAAGCCCCTGGGGTTTTGGCCACGTTTGGGGCAAGTTTTTATGCAAACAGCCAGCTCACAGAGAAGCGATACATAGGCTCTGCAGGGATAATCCCCCATCTGTGGGCTGTGACAGAGAAGCTGAAGTTTGAAGGTGGGAAGCAGTCAGGGAGGCACAGAGAACCTGTCTGCCCCGGCAAGAGCAGATGGGTTGAGCTTTCTCTGCCCACACAAGCTTTAGAAACACAGAATGGTGCTGTGTATGCTAGCTACAGCCCATCTTTGTTGAGCTGGTGTAGTACTGTACCATGCAGAGTCACCAGCTTGGGTCTGGGGTGCTAGCTGAGAGACCTCAACACTGCTTCCCATTGACGAGGACAAACCTGGCCTGTGCCAGGGCTGAGTGCTGCCCAGACCTCCATGCCCTTGTGAGTAGGGTACCTGGCCTCTAAGCCTTCCTTCTGCTGAGGCTCCCGGCTCCAGAGGCTGCTCTCCTGTCTTTTGTTTGGGTGTCACTTAGTACAGTAGGGTCACTAGGAGGACTTTTAAACCATAAGCTTGTATTATGGTGCCATGGAACTGTACTAGCATAAAGGCAGAAGGGTGGGGAAAGGCCTGTGGTCTCATAGTCGGTTTTAGCTTGAATTTTAGCAGCGCATCATCTGACGTTTGACAATCCTACAGGTGTTTTAATGTTTCTTCCCATGGAGCAGAGTGAATCCTCAGGCCATGCTGGGCAGTTGCAACTCAAGAGAGGAGATGAAAAGACACATCAGAAAGCCCTGTGTGGCACACGGACCACTCATCACACCACACAGGCTTTTTGCTGTGTATTGTTTTCTCCTCATGTCCTTTCTCTTCCCAGGTTAGACAGTAGAGTCTTACTGAAACGGTGCAGGACCTACCTCACCTTAGGCACTCCTGAGTCCAGAATGTAACAGCATTTTATCAGCTTCAAATAGGGAAGCATGTGAGTTAGATTCCGAGGTGATCCAGGCGAGGCAGGTTTCCAGCAGTGACAAATGTTGAGAGTCTCCTCAGAGCCTGCTGAAGGCTTCTGGCTGGGAGGAGGGTGGGGAGAGAAACTGCTTTGTCTGCTCTCGGAACGGGGTCTCGTATGAAATGTCTCTGAGACCTGTGACCTGAATCCCCTGCCTTTCCACGGTGCCTCTCTTGGCTGCCAACATCTCCAGCCACGGCAGCAATTCCAGAGAGTGTCCAAGTGACTCAGACCAGCCTCGTTTGTTTTGTTCCAGGACATCATTCAGTTGCACATTAGCTGCCCCTCTGACAAGGAAGAGGAAAAGTCCACGAAAGATGGGGCTGAGAAAGAAGAAAAAGACAAGAATAAAGAAAAGGCACCAAGGAAAATGCTGTCTCGAGGTCAGGTGCTCATTTGAACAGGGCAGGTCCTGTCTTGCTGCCTTTGAGGGTTCTGCTGGCCAGTGGTACAGTTGGAAGCAGAGGGGTTATCTCTGCTGGTGACTGCTCAGGAATGTGTCGGTTTTATATCATCTTTTCTGGAGCAGAGCATGGGGGGGATGGGGGGTGGGGATGGCCTCTAGATTGGCATGTACCCCAGTAGACTTGCAGGCTTCCTGCATGGTTTATAGTGATCTGGTGGCTTTTAAAATGTCCAAGTGCAAACCCAAGAAGACCCACTGTATAGACTTTAACTTTCAGTTTAGATTTGATTTTAAAAAACCTGCCATAGGTGGCAAGATGTGAGGTTGCAAGGAGATGAGTTGAGTTGCTGTTGTATGATCCTACGTTTATGATTTTGGGGCATAGAAGCAGCTAAAAGGTACACATTTAATCTGCTGAGCAAATTGCATCTGAATCCTTGTACAGACAGGAACTCTGCAGCAGTGCAGATTCAGTTACTGGTTTTTCTGTGATGACTTTTAAATTAAAAAGGATGTGGGGAGAGGGGAGGAACGGGGCCAGTGGGGCTCTCCAGTTAAATAGCTTGCAGGATCAAAGGTGCAGAAGTTGCTTGTACAAAAGTACGGTATACTACACTAGCAGGGGCCTCCTGTACCAGCGTGGAATATCCAGAGTGTGCTCCGAGTGGTTGGTTCTAGGGGCAAGGTTTCCTTCCATGAACTGATCAGGTCTCCCTCTCTGGCATCCTCCTGACGGGCCCTTGTGCTCCTAGTGCCATGTGTGTAGCGTACTGACCCTCCTGCTGCCCACAGGGAAAAGGGTATACGGGGGATACAGTCCCTATTTTACAGATTGAGAAACTTGACCTAGAGGTTGCATTCAGAGCCCAGGTCGTACGGGTGGCAGGCTGTGCAGTTCTGTGACAAGGTGGGCTTTTCTTCCTCTCTTCCTGTCGTGAAGAGTCGATGCTGAGAATGAAACTGGGTTTCCTCTGGCAGCAGTGTGGGGATGTCATCCTCATGCATGTAGCAAGACACACCCCTTCAGTCTGCTCTGTTGCAGTGTTTTGTTAATTTGCTCTGCTGCTGTTGTTGTTTCAGATTCCAGCCAGGAATATACAGACTCCACTGGAATAGATTTGCATGAATTTTTAGTAAATACACTGAAAAAAAACCCACGGTAGGTCCCTAGGCAGTAAAACTACTTGCTGATGGAGTTAAGGGAGGGAGTACCTGGCGACTGATGCTGCTTTGATTGACTCTTAAACTTGTGGTGTTTGTGTGCATGTGTGTACGTATGTGTTCATGTGCCTTGGGAGGAGGGGGGACTACAGCAACGAGAGAAAGTACCTGAAAGTGTGTTTTACTTTTTGAAATTGAGTGTGCTACTAGGGCTGGGGCAGTGTCGAAACAAAAAGCACAACTGTAATTTTATATACTGCAGTCAATCAAAACATGTAATTGTGTGTTACAGAGAGAGAAAAAGAGGGAAAATAATTTGTTTGAATGCAAGCAGGAAGGAATCTTGATTGCTTTAAAACCCTTTCTATAAATGATTGTCAAATACCAGCCTCTAAAGGAACTGCTGCTGTGTCAGTAACAAATGTAATCAAGCCAAACCCTGGGATAGGAATAGCAAAGCTGGAGTCTCTACCAGTGAAGCTTCCAGCAGAGCAGAGATTCAATATTACCAAAAACCAAGCACTGTTAGCAAAACAACAACTTTAAACTGAAAAAAACCTGGCAATTAATTTACTATATATGAAAAAATGTGGAGTTTTTCAGTTCATTCCTGTGGAGGATGTTTGAAGCCTGGTTAATAATGTTGCTTGCTCCAGGTTTTTGTGACTTTTCTCTGTTGCAGGGAGGGTGGTACCGAGCAGAGAAAGCTGTGTTTCACTGTCTCTGAAAGCGGCCTTTTCTTTTTTCCTTCCTTGACAGGGACAGAATGATGCTACTAAAGTTAGAACAGGAGATTCTGGAATTTATTACTGATAACAAGTAAGTGATCATCAAGTTTGTGTCAAGCAAAAGAGGTTTGTAACGTACATCTAGGAGCTTGGGTACCCAAGGGAGAAGGGAGTCTTTTTGGACACACTGGTTAGGAAGCCCATTCTCAACTTCATCCTCCACCCGCTTTTGTCCCTACAGAAGGTTCCTGACTGTCATATTGGTCGAGTATCAATTGCTTTAACACCATAATCCTCCTGTGAAGGCGATCAGTGCCATTGTGCTGCTCTTCCTAGCATAAACTGGGGTGGAGAAACCAGGAGCAGGATTCACATCCCAGAATGTGAGATAGACTAGGCAGAGCTTACAAACTGCTTTACCTAATAGGATCAGGGAAGTCGCAGTGCAAGTACTAATTCTGGCTCCTGGGCTCCTGTTCCTGCTTTAAAACAAACACGGATTTCTGCACAAGCTGGTCTTGTTTCAGGAAGGGCCTGTTCAGCTTGAGCCCTTGAATCAGCCCAGCTCTGTCTAGCAGAGCAGTGTAAGCCCATGATCACACTCAGTGTGAGAAGCAGCACTTGAGTCAGGACTGACTGCTCGGGATTGGTGGCATGGTCTGATCTAGTTAAGGCATCTCTGACCCTGTTCTCTCTTTTGGTGTCAGATTATCATTGTCTGTTTCAAGGTCTTCCCAATTCTAATGCTTTCTCCCTCCTCAGCAATCAGTTTAAGAAGTTCCCTCAGATGACCTCATACCATAGGATGCTGCTGCACCGGGTAGCTGCCTACTTTGGCATGGACCATAACGTTGACCAAACCGGGAAGGCGGTCATTATCAACAAGACCAGTAACACACGAATGTAAGGGGGAGGGAGGGAGGGAGGGAGAACAACTGGGCTGGCATCCCCTTCCCATTCCTGCATGGTGCTACGTGACTCCCAGACACCCACAGACACAGAGCGCTGGCATGGTCCAGAGCAGGGTGGATTCCACACCACGGTTTTTTGCCTGCATGAGAAGGGCAGGTCCCCTCTCTAGAAGAGAAGAATCCTTTACTTCCAGTCCTAAGCATATGTATTTGCAACCCTTCCTAGCTCTCTTTAGTTCTCAGAGAAGGGGCAGGAGCTCTTGTTGCCATCAGACAGAGGAGAGATTGAACAGAACAAACATCTTTGCACACCCTCTCACTCCCTGCAAAGCAACAGCAGAGATTTTAGAAAGACAGTTCTAGGCCTATTTTTGCCCTTCTAACAAGGTCTGGTTCTTCCTGCAGCCCTGAGCAGAGGTTCTCTGAGCACATCAAAGATGAGAAGAATGCAGAGTTCCCGCAGAGATTTATTCTAAAACGAGATGATACCAGCATGGACCGAGATGATAATCAGGTAAGGGCTGGCAGTGGGCTATATGCATACTTTGTGAAAGTCAAGTGTGACTTTTCTAAGATGAGAACAACTCTAAATTTCTCTTGGGTTTCCTGCAGTAACCTTTAATAGAAGCTTCCACCCCACCCAAGCAGCAGCATCTAGATATATCATGAAAACTTCACAGAATACTGTGGAAATACATGAAGAATTTGTGTGGATTCTATGGGGGGTACTTTTCTGTACCCTGAATATCGACTGGTGGCTGGGCCAGGCTTTAAGGTGAAGCCTTTTGCTAAGGTTTCCTTGGAAATGCCCCAGAGCTGAGTGTTGCCAAGCATCTCTCCCACCCCTCCCCGGGGCTTGCAGCGAGTCAAGCTGTGAAGTCATCAGGACCTCGCAGTGCTGCTGGAAGGAAACCATCGGCAAAATGAAACGCTTTGAGCTCAGCAGCATTGCCAGTCATCGGAGCTAAAATCCCTCCTGAATCTCTGGCTGCCTTTGGGCTGTCACAGGTGGCACCACACCCGTAACACAGAGCTAGCTTGTTCATCTGGGGCTGTTTTCCCAGCCTGTGTCAGACAGAATCTTGAACATCAAAAACGGGGCAAGAGACAGGAGACCTCTTCACCAGGGATCTCATGCTCTTTGCTCTTGTAGCTCCCATCTTTACATCACCCCAGCATACCACTGTCCCTTGCTTTGGGTCATGTTTCTGAACTTAAGTCGTCAGGATGGGGAGCTGGTCGTTGCAATCAGTATCAGTTTCTGGTTTCCCCGTGGTGGCACTCTGCAGGTGATGCAGCTACCCATGAAGCACAGAATCCATGACTGAGCAGGAGTTTGCTGTGTTGGCATGTGCTCCAAAGAGTGGCCTTTAGCTTTTGACCCCTGGGAACAGATTGTCTTTCAGAAGCACATGGTGATATTCCTGATCTGTCCTTTCCGAATCAGACAGAGTTCAGGCAGAGTGGTTGTGCTTGATTCAGGAGGTGGAGTGCACTAAGACCTCCAGGATGTTCATCCCTAGACATAGGTGTCCCGAAGGTAGGTTCAAAGGCAGAGGCTGTGTCATTGCATCCAGGCATCATGCACACACTCCGTAATCCACATCCACTTACACTGCTACGTAAAAATATCAGCAGCTGACTGCGCCCCCTGCTCCCATTGGCAACTGCTGACCCGCTGAGATGTGTTTGTCCCTTCAGATGAGACTCCCCTTGCAGGATGGGAGAAGGAGCAAATCTATAGAAGAGCGAGAGGAAGAGTATCAGCGGGTCAGGGAGCGGATATTTGCACGAGAGGTAAGCTTGGATGACTCACTTGCCAGGTACCCTCCTGGAACTTTGTGGCAGAAGGTGTCCTTGAGTATACTCAGAGGTCAGATCTCGTCATTGCCTTTTCTGCAAATTTCCCAGTATTCTTGGTATCTACCACTGAATTCCAGCTCCTAACAAAGATGTCTAAGACACTGAGATAGAGAGACCACACCTCCACTCACCAGTCTGCTCCTTCCCTAAATTGCTTGTTTCAGGGGGGCAATAGACGTGGGGACTGACAGGAGGCAGTTTTGCTCCTTGCTGCCCAGCAAGATTATAAGCTTGTGCAGTGGCATTTCTGGGATGAATAGCAAATCGGTCGATGAACCCGAAAGGAGCAGCAGCTGTCTCCCCCAGCTTCTCTCCAGTGCTGCAGCTTCAACCTCCTGACCAAGCAGTGCTGGCCTTGGAGTATCAGGCAGGGCTCTGTGCCTTTACAAGATGAATCTGGGCAGTACGTTTGTCTTTCTTACAAAGTGTCCAGCTTGGTTATTGCTTCCTTGAGATCTCTGCTCCCTACGTGGAACTCCTCTAAGCCGGAGCTGTGTTCCTTGCTCACGTCTGGCTCAGAGAGGCTGCTGTGCTCTGCTGTGTTGAGTACTGTCTGCCAGCTGGAGGCAGCTCTCCATGCTATGCCAGGTGGCAAATGATGGAATCAGGGACAATTCCAAGTGCCCATCTGCCGTGGATCATGTTCAAAGTCCAGCTCCTTGCCTGCTGCTTTTGAGCGTCTTGGGGACGACACCTTTCATTTGTCCTAATGGGAATTGCCATGTGCCTGCCCAAGGAGGACGTTAAGGCAGCCACTGACCTGAGTCCCTAGTCAAGTCACCAAGCTTCAGCTGATGACTCTCCAGCCAGTTGTGATCATGGACTTGTCTTACATGCACAGGCCCAAGGCCATCCAGACACGTTAGTAAGCAGTTCTGCCTGTAGACCCGGACTAGAGCAGGTGCTGCCCCATGTTAGCGCAACGCTGAGTGGGCTCGTACTTACCCTTGCTCTGTGTTCATGGGCTGAGCCAGCGCTGTGCGTCTGACTTCCAGAGGCAGGGGTGACTGTCACAGGGTGGGCTGGGCTGGCTTTGAGCCCCCTGCCTATTTTTTCATGGCTCTGATAATTGTGCCTGCATTTAGCAAACAAGGACCCTTGTATGTCTGGCCTTGATGGTTCCATTGACAAAGCTACTGTCAAGCCTGCCTTAGAGCAATGAAGCAGGGAGCTGAGGACTCAGATTTGCAAACTCTTGAAAAAGAGCAGGTTTGCAGGTGTCAGGAGCAGTTCCTAATGGGCCTGGATGGAGAACCAAATGGGACTGCTGTGCAGAAGGCTCAGCAAGACTCCTGAGTGACCATGTAACTGATGCGCAACACAGACTGTGTCTGAGTCCCATACTGTTAGTGCTTTTCTCCTCTTTGCTTTGAAATTGCCTGCGTTTGTTGCTTTCGAAGTTACTAAGTCTCCCTTTTCTTTCCTTCCCATCTTCATGTCCTTTCCGTGCTTCCAGACTGGCCAGAATGGATATCTCACTGACAGCAGGTTAGTACTGTCGAGCACACACTGTTTGTATCTCTGGCTTTCTCTACAGAGGACTGCATGACTCTATAATGATGCTTTTTTTCTGATGTTAACCGACAGAATCTCCAAAGAAGGCTTTTCTTCTAGTTCTCACAAACGGAGACAGATTTTTAGGTATCTCTGTGTGACTTACATTGTACATTGTCCTGCTGAGTAAGTTTGCCCCATGCATGGCTGCTTGTGAAGTTACTCCAGTTGTATTTTTTGCAACATCAATTTCTGAGTCCTTTTTTGCTGATTCATCAACTGAAATGGAGGGGCGGAAGGTGGGAATGGCAGGGAGGAGTGGGGAAGCCAGAGGTTTCCAGAAGTTTTCAAGCCAGTCTCTTGTTTCCCAAGGGTAGGAAAGGCCCTGCTCTTACAGTGACAGGATCAGCATCCAGATAAGGTGGGGTTGTCCCTAATCCCTGATTATAAAGGCTGGATTACTTAATGGTGGCAATGAAGCATCTCGGGCTTCCATTTCAACTAGAGTATGCTGCAGAGGGCACTGGGAACATGTTTGAGCAGCATTTTCTTATTAAGTAGTTTTCCTGTGGATTAAAGGGCTGGAAGGATGGAGTTAGCCTGACAAGTTGCTTCGCGCATACCCCTGCTGCAGGAGGGGGCTGAAGGTTTGAGAATAAAGAATGCCCACTGCCGTCTTGTTTGATAGCCAAAGCTCTAGAGATGAAGCATCTCCAGATGTGTATGAACAGGACAGCAGGATCTAAGCAAGTGTAGGAACAGCTTTGCCCCTCTCCTCAGTCCATCACGTGGCTCAGGCTGTCCTTGGAGGGACACAGTCATGGAAAATTGCGTGTCCTTAGTGCAGTTACGGGGACTGTGTCCTGGCATCTGCATGTGGCAGTGGTGTTCAAGGCAGGGGTTATTATTTTCAGATCAGCCATGGGGCTGTAGTAAAACTCACCCAGCAAGTGGCCAAAAAACCATTGCTGATGCGATTGCAGCTTCAGGAGCTGAGTTGCAGCCAGGGCTGCACTAGGAGCTTCTCTGACTGTTGTGCCCAGTCCCTAAAGAGCTTGGTTAACCTGCTGTCTTTGTTTTGTGGTTCCTGTAGTGGGGGGAAGGAGGATATGTGGGCTTCGGGACCACTTTGAGCTCTGAATGGAGATAGACAAGCTCTATCTCCATAGACAAGAGGAGGCTGGGGTTCCCTCGGTGGTGCTGGAGGTGATGTCTGTGTGAACTCCAGAGACTTGGTGCCCTCAAAGGCCTGACGTTCAGAGCTGTACGGCTGCCTGTTTCACTCGCTTGGAAGTCCTGTATTAATGCTGCTGAAGCACAGATCTGATTGCAGAGAGCTCTCTACTGGTGGAGGCACTTGGAAACAGTCCGTAGTAAGGCTGATGGAGAGAAGGGCATGGCTGAAGTTGCTAGGGCAGTGCTCTCTGAGAGCCAGGGTGTGGTAGCATGCCTAGAGTTTGGAGAGCATTTGTAGGAAAAGCAGCGCCATTATGCTGCTGGGTTAGCAGTAGTCAGCTTGATAGGGGGGTCTGAGTTCTCAGGGAACCCAGGTTTGCAGCTGAGTCAGAACAGAAGCCGTGACATGCCCCTTCTCCACACAAACACTGCCCCTTCCTCTCTGAACATCCCCAGGAGCAGCCTTCAGAGTTTAGGTTGGAGGGAGCCCAAGAGCTTGACAGTGGTGCTTGTTAGGGCAACTGTAATTTGGCATTTGAGGCTGCACAGTCCAATTCCTTCACCTCTTTAGGGATATAACCATCGTACCGGTTTTCCAAGAGATGTATTTTCTTCGGCTCTCGCATGCTTCCAGCAGCCCAGGTTATCACCTCAGAAGTTCCTTCCAAGCCTGTCTTTTCCCCTCCACAACTGTGTGGAGGTGCTGCCAGGCTCAGCCTGTGGCGCTACATGAGCATCCATCCCTTCCAGTATTGCCTTCCTCACCATTCTTCCCCAGTGAAGGCCCAGGAACCCGTTACTGCACTTACGGTCCTTAGCTGGCCTGATAAACCAGGCTCACTGCTCAGGACGTTTTACTGATACTCAGTAAAGTCCTGCTGTGGCCAGACCTGGCCTGAGGCGGAGGGAGGGTGGTCAGTGGGAGCACGGCTCTGAGCGCAGCAATATCCCAGCATGTAGCTGTTCCAGCTGGGCAGAAAGCCTTACCAGGGCTGGTATGGAGCTGGTATGGAGTGGTCTCGCAAGATCTCAGTCAGCCTTGTCTCAAGGCCTCTGTTAAAAGCTTCCTGTTGTGAGGCAAGGGTTTTAGCAAGGGGTCATGCTCTGACCCTGCTGGCATCTCTTGCAGACTGGGATCTGGCTAGGGAAAAGGGCCAGGAGCCAGCGCTCAGCGCATGCCAAGGAAGATCAGCAGTGTCTGAGCCTCCACGGTGCATGCCCAGGGAAGCTGTGGCCCAGGGAGGGTGCTGAGTGCTGACGTGCTGGGCTTGCCTCCCCGGCGAGGCAGGTCCTGCCGCTGCCCCTTCCCACTGGAGGTGGCTCTAACTCCTCTGGTCTCTGCAGGGGCAACCGGGACAGTTTGAACCGGGCCTCAGGCAGCCGCCAGAGCAGCACAGAGAGCGAGATAAAGTCGCTGGAGCCTCGGCCGTGGAGCAGCACAGATTCAGATGGCTCCATCCGCAACCTGCGACCACCTGTTACCAAAGCCAGCAGCTTCAGTGGCATCTCCATCCTGACACGGGGGGACAGCATCGGGAGTAGCAAAGGCAGCACTGCCAGCAGACCGTCCCGCGCAGGTACTGTACTGTTTCCCCTGCACACCTTCTGCCAAAGGACACCTAGCAGCTGTAGCCTTCGCGCTGGGGAACTGGGGCTCATGGTGCTCTGGTCAGTGATTCTGGTTAACATGGGACACGGTTGGCATCATCTGAATGTGTTTGGTACCTCGGCAGGGATACGCCAGTTGGTTCATCGTCTGCTTTTTCAATAGTCACTGTCATGTTTTCCTTCCCTTTAGTAGTCACCCAAGTTAAAGGATGTAGTTTAGTCCCATACCCTGGAATTCAAGCTACCAGTTTTCTGTTGTTTTCTTTCCCCTGCTGTACTCCAGGTTATGTTGCTGTTCCTTTCTGCTCCCCAGAATCACTCACAGCCTAAGGAGACTTAGTCAGGGTGAACCATTTGGCACTTTTCCTTGCTTTCCGATAAAGGAGGTCCAGGGAAGGGTGTCACCAATTAGTCTGTCTCATCAGACACAGTCTACCTCCTCAGACAAAGACCACATTAATTGGTATCTGCCTACGATGTTCTCTCAAAATGATTCACTATACTCCTGAGAGCAAACATAACAGGGAGCAGGGCCTGCAGCTCCTCAAGAGCTGTTGAATACAGCTCAAGGTTTCCGGAGCACCAAAGGGAATAAGGATCACAAGTCTCTTTGCCCGCTTGAGGCGAGTTCTTCCTTTTCCATCGAGGCTATACAAAGGGTAGCCCAGGCATGGAGAGTGTTCTTGTGGGGCATCACTGGTAATCTGTTACTGACAACAGCTTCCCGAGGGGATGTGTGCTGCACTTGGCAGGGCACCGGCCCTCCTACCAGTGGGGAGCAGAGTCCTTTGTTTTCAACCGACTGCTTGTGAAAGGCATTTGTGAAAGAGGCAGCACAGGTCTTTGCTCTCATTTTAATGGTCCGGTGATAACTGAGGAGCCATATGGTAGCTGGTTGCAATTGCTGTGCGGTATCAAATGAGCAAAATCCAGTGTTGTCTCCCTGTCTTGCTTCCTCCGTTCTCGCTGGAAGGCAGCAGGTCCCCAAATGCTTGAGAGCTGTCGTTTCACTGCGGGGGCAGGGGGGGGGGAGGCAGGTTAGTGCTTGTGGGCGATTAGACTGCTGCACAAGAATCCTTTCAAATAAAAGGGATGGCCCTAAAAAGGCAGCCAGGCTGCTGTTCTAGCACCCAGGCTAACTTTGAAAACCACACATTCATCTTGCAGTTTGAAGGTGCCTACATCATCTCTTGGGACCCTATTTCCATTGTGCTCAGGGCTACACTTACTCTGATTATTGCAACCACCTCCGGGACTGATTCATCAGCTGATGGGAGCACTTATTTGAAGATCTGTCCCAGCCATGTGCAAAGCAGAGCAAGAGAAGATCTGCTGCTTTTTTTTTTTTTTTTTTTTTTTTTTTTTTTTCCTCTTTCTGTATTTTTCCTCCAGGTCTCCCTTGGGAACAGAAACCTATTGCTCTCCAGGCTTTATATAATGGCAAACGATTAGAAATGTCAGTGGGGGGTGGGATGAGCAAAGGAATTTTCACTTGGGGGGGGGGGGGGCACCCAAAACACCACCCTCCATATCCTCATATTTATTCTGTGGGGGAGGAAGTGCTTAGGACTCTGGGGCTCTTTTCCCATCTCGGCATTCACCCCCTGGGCAGCTGTCAGCAAAATATTTCCTTCCTTGCACCATGTCTTAGCAGAATGCCTGAAGATTAGCTGTTGAAATACAGTAGATCAGAGTCAGAATTAGTTAAATAGCAGCTACTGGGCATCAAGAAATAGTTTCACAACTGGAAGCAAGACAGAAATACTGAGGAGAGCCCTTCCCAGCTGGGTGTCCTGCAGCATACATTGTACTCCTTCCTAATGGTTTTTCCTACCATGGGAAGGAATTCCTTTCAACCTGCCACCCAATAGCCCTTTGCTCAAAAGATGTGTGTGTGCTGGGTCTATGTAGCCATGAAAAGGGATTCCCTCACTCCCTTCTCCATTCTGGACAAGCACTCAAAGCAATCACGGTGGTGTATCGGTGTCCGAGCAGGGGCCATGCCTAGCTGCAGAACTGAGCAGTGACTGGGAACAGCTCTCCAGCTTCTTTCTGCAGACTGGTTTATGGTACTGAGCTGACATGAGTGTATCTGGCAGCTTCCTCTTTCTGTAGTCTCTGCCTCATGCTGGGGTGGAGAGCCCTCCACCAGGCAGGTGCTGCTGTTGATGGCCAGATTCCTTTTCCCAGCAGAAGGCCCATGGCATTTATAGAAGGCCCTGACTTTGTGTCTGGTGCTTTCCCGACAAGACGGAGGGATCATCCCTCCAAAGAATCAACTGCAACACAGATAAGTTTTACTCCCCTGTGCCCGTCCTGCCAGCACCTGCACCAAGCGTGCCCTGTCCCATGGGCAGAGGCCGGCCACGCTCATCGTATGAGCCTGGCACTGGCCCTTTACTGTCCTGCAGTTCTGAGTAGCATTGAAGGTTTACAAGAAGAGCAGCGATCTGAGAGCTGTACGTGGGGACCGCCGTGTAGGCTGTCCGCTTGGAGTGAGAGTGCTAGGCTGGGGTCAGGGAAGAGAGCATGCTCTTGGGAATAACAGCTGTGCACTTCATGGCCGTAGTCTGGGACAGGAATTGTACCCTGGTCTTCCCTGTGTGGGGCAGGGTGTGTGTGGGTCAGGAGGAGAAGATGCTGTGAGCAGCTGCGGGGGATCGGTGTGTGTACTTGGACACAGAGAGGAGAGAGGTGCAATCACCTGGAGTCCTGAGGGTGTCAACACCTTGGTTTGCTGTGAAGCAGAGACAAACTAGTGGCTTAGCCTGCAGCCTGCTCGCCCTGTCCCCTGTGGAAGCTTCCCGTGTGGACAGCAGAGAACGCAGTCTGGCTGCAGTACAGGAGATAGTGACAGGATCTACCCCCCGCCCTCCCCATCTATGAATCGGTGTTTTTCTCTCCCAGGTACCAACCCTGCCGTGCCTTTCTCTGTTCAAGGTTTGGTACTAGGTGCCCCTGAAGCATGCAGCCAGTCCCCTTCTTCACAGCCCAGCCGTGGCCTCTTACCCTGCACAGCCCAGCAGCCTCAACCACAGCCACCCCAACAGCCACCACCACAGCCCCAAGGACTTCCACCTGCAGCCCAGCAGCAGCCAGCCATGAGTAACCACATGATATCCCAGGTGAGTTGCTGCACGCTATCCAGGGCTCGGTACGTTCCTTGGGCATGCGGTGGGAGGTAGAAGCAGAGCCAGCATACACCCAGGGTGCCCTGGACTCACACTTGCCCAGTGGGCTTTGGGTGTCCTCGCACTTGCTGCCTGTCATGGATTGATAGTCGCTCCATGCTATTGAGAGCAGGAGGAGGTTGGAGCCTTGCTGTGCCTAATCATGATGCTCTGTGACATCTCAACTTGTCAGCCTCTGCTGTATCCACTCGGGCCAGCAGCCCTCCTGGCCAGGGCTCTGTAGCCCTTTGCTGAGTGGCAGGGTTATGTTCTGGAACCAGTTGCCCTCCTGGTGAGGGACCGTCACAACCAGTAGTTGAGTTTGAGCTCCCCAGTGCTGAAATGCTGTGGCTGGCCACCTGATGTCCTGGAGAGAGGCAGACCTGGAGCTGTGCCTGGGTGTATTCTCCAGACCTTCCTCGGGCCAGTCCACAGCCTGCAGGGCTGTTTCTGAGGACAGAGCCCTCCGAAAAGCACTCGTGGCTCTCCTTCCTACGTACATTTTTGTGCTCCTGAGGCTGTCACAGCCCAAGAGCTGCCCCTGTATCACCGCAGGACTGGGGAAGGGGTGCGAGCCAGCCCTGGTGAGTGCATTTGGAGAGCATATCTGCCTCACATTCAGCAGGTGCAGAGCTGGGTAGTGTGCATGGGAAGTGTCTGCAGAAGCCTCCCATCCTGTCCTGTTCAGAGCAACATGTCAGTGCTGGACCTCCACCTGCCTATGAGTTTTGTAGGGATCCTTTCTGGTCCATCATCTCCTACTTAGGATGTCTCCTACAGCAAAGAACTGCAGGTTATGCTAGAGGTTTTCAAGGTGCAACTAGACAGCGAGGGTGCTAGATAACCTTATCTAGGCTGCCTTTCCCATGAAAGATTGGACCAGGTGATCTTGTGAGGTCCCTTCCAACCTGGACTGTTCTATGATTCTAAATGTTTTCAGTGAGCTGGGATGGGAGGAGGAAACAAGCCTTCTCAAACAGCTTTTACTGCAGATAATACGGAACAGCTCCTTGCTGTGTGTTGCCGTCTGTATGAAGAATGGGGGGGGAGTTTGTAAGTTCTTGGGCCCTGGACTGGCTTCTGTAGATCCATTTGCAGAAGATCCTGAGACTCAAGGGAAACAGTTCTACAGACGAGGTGTCTCCCTAAGGTAGCCGGGGTCCAGCACTAAGGCTAGCAGGAGCATCTGTCCGGAGCTGTAGCAAGTGTGGGGACAGAACGCAGTGCCCTGGGCGGGAGGTTTGAACGCACAGCAGGCTTCTGGAGCTTGTGTGGGACCACTGTGTCTTGCTGGGGTTTTATTTTCCATCTTATACTCTTTGTCTGTTCTAATGGTTTAGGTCCTGGAAAAACTTTTTTCACGTGTCCTGACTATTGGTGAAAGGTCTGAAAATGCACTGTCCCCCCTGTGAGTGCACCTTCTGTTTCACCAAAGGTCAAATCAAATGATCAAAAAACCAGTCCGGTGCTGACCGTTACAGGTTTGGTGCCCAAAGCACAGTACATGGTGCTTGAGTTAGGAGTCGGCAGGTCCTCCCAGTGACAAAGTGAGAGGGGCCCCTACAGAAGGCAAGAGTGAAGAAAAGGACATGATCTGTGGGGAAGGCCAAGAAGGACTGCGGAGAGAGCTGGGAGTCGGTGCTAGACACGAGCGGGCAGTGGAGTGGGAGAGACTCGAAGGTTGTGCTGGGGGGCAAGTGGCTCTCCTGCTGCTGTTGGCCGTAGCTGGCCTTTGTGAACTTGTGTCACTGTTCGTGCCAGGCAAGAGCTGCTTTGGGGACATGGTCGGCCTTCCCAGCTTCCACAAAGCAACTGGCCGGGCTGTATGTCTTCACAGAGAGATGAATGCTCCCCCCTTCTGGTCTCCGTGCTTTCCAACCCTCTGCAATGCCCCCCTCTGTGTGTTTGCAGTTGGCTCAGTTGACTAACCTTGTTGTTCCTTCTTTCTCTCCTTCCTCCTATCTTCCTTCCCCCTCCCCCTGCCCTTTTCCCACCCAAATCTCTCTCCACTCCCTTCTCTGCTGGTCTTAGCCGGTCCCAGCGCTGCAGCCTGCTCAGTATTCTCCAAGCTCCTGCCCCCAAGTCCTCTTGCCAGTCTCTCCACCCCAGCAGTACAACTTGGTATAAACCCCATTTCCTCTTCTGCACTGTCTCTGTTGTACTCATGTGCTGTGTTTTGTGTTGTATGAGCTTTTGCTAATCAGGTATGTCGCAGACACTGCACCCCAGTGGGTTGGGGATTCATGGAGGCTCTGTGCTGCAGTGGGGTCAAGGCAGTGGGATGCCTGAGGCTGTGGGACCCGCCAGGGCTGGGCACTGCTGGAGTGACTGGTCTTGGGTAGAGCCTGGGAAAGCAAGCGGCGAGCCCAGAGCTCCCCTAGAAAGCAACGCTTGTGCCCAGCACTGGGGTCCAGGGGCCACAGCTGCCCTGTGGTCTCAGTCAGCCCCTGTGTTGTCTCTGCCGGGTCTTTTGGGAACGGCGCGCCCCATGGGACGTGGCCTCTGGGCTGGGGCTGCCTCTGCCTGTGTGGGGCCCCACGTGTCACGAGAGTCTGCTGAGCATTCAGCCCCCCCCAGCAGCTCGCATGCCCCTGCCCCTGTCCTGCAGAACGCTCTTCGTCTGTGGCTTTTTTCTGGGGACCCTTCTTGGGCGAGCTCCTCCACAGAGTAGGGAGAAGGGGTCTGCAGTCTACTCAGCAGAGCTATGTCCTACATGCTGTCCTCCTCCATCCTTCCCACTTATCCCCGATGCAGGCCGAGGAACTCAGTAGCCCCTTTGGGCAGATCAGCCTCAGCCGGCAGGGCTCTACGGAAGCACCGGATCCTTCCTCTGCTATGTTCCAGTCATCCCTCATCTCCCAGCATCCTCAGCAGACGGGATTCATCATGGCAACCCCTGGGCAGCCCATCCCCACCTCCAACTACTCCGCCTCAGGGCACACAGCCCCCACACAGCAGGTGCTGCAGCCCCAGGGCTACATTCAGCCTCCCCAGCAAGTAAGGACATGCGCAAGCCTGGAGGGGATGTGCGCCTCAGCACAAAGCCGTTGGCCAGGGGCTGCTGGGGAGCAGTCCAGAGAGCAGTTCCTTGGGAGTGGGTCCCCTCTCTTTTTCTGCTGCTCATTTGTGATGAATCAATACACAGGGGTCCAAGCTCTGGCTGGGCACAGGCCCTTGCTAGGTAGGCACAGGATGATCTCTGTCCCTTTGTCCCTCTGAGCTCACAAGGCGCTTACCCGGGGACCCCTCTGGCCGTTCCTGACTCATAGTGTTGGGGGAGGGACAGTGACCAGATTCAGGGCTGACACCTCTAAGCTCTCTTTGGGGTCCTGCAGGGCATTATGACCTCTAGGATTGTTCCCCTGAGCTGTGATGAGAATAATGCGTACTGTGCTCTTGCACTACTGTGCTGGGAAAGGCTTGGATGTGGAGGCTGGGAGGAGCGGGAAGGGGCTGCGATTCCCTGACCAGCTATCATCTGGCCAGAGCCAAAGCCCTGGTTGGTTTCCTTCTGCAGAAGCCAGGCCAGGTGAGAGAGAAAACTGGTCCTGGGGGACCAGCTTTCTTGGTCCCACTCCCTCCTGTGTTCTCATCACCATGTTTTCTTGATTCTGATAGATTCAGGTTTCTTACTACCCTCCTGGGCAGTACCCGAACTCCAGCCAGCAATACCGATCTCTCAGTCACCCAGTGGCCTACAGCTCCCAGCGCACTCAGCAGCTCCCCCAGCAGTCCCAGCAGCCTGGTAAGGGGGTGTAGAAGGGGGGAGGGGGCATGTTTCCCTTTCCTGCCACTCTCCTTGGCTCTGAAGGATCTCCCATGCACCGTGTGGGGGGCCAGGCTGCTCTTCCCTGTCTCCCACTCTTTGATGGGCTTGCTGACTGTAGAGTGTCTCTTGACTGTGCAAAGGAAACTTGAAACTTGGCCTGGCTGCAAAGGTTGTTCTAGGCTTTTCCCTCCCTCTCAGCGTGTAGCATGCACCGAGGTGCTGCAAGGTGGATTTAAAGCCAGGAGTTTCCTTCGCATCTTTTTACATCTGCTGTGAGGGAAGCCCGTTTCCCACCCTTTAGCAAGAGATGGGGGCAAAGCAGGATTTGAGCCCTCATATGCCAAGTCTCAGGCTGTCTTCTGTGGCCAGCTGGGAAGCCACTCCATTTAAACCCTGTTCTGACAGGTTTACAGCCAATGATGTCCAACCAGCAGCAAACATACCAAGGTGTAATGGGAGTACAGCAGGCACAGCCCCCCGGGCTCCTCAACAGCCAGAGGAACAGCATGGGGGGCCAGATGCAGAGTATGATGGGAGTGCAGCAGGCGCAGCCCCCTGGTCTTCTCAGCAGCCAGAGGAGCAGTATGGGGAGCCAGATGCAAGGCCTGATGGTCCAGTACACTCCACTGCCTTCGTACCAGGTAGGCATCAGTTGTTCTCTGAAGAAGGGCTGCTGGGGAGGGGGCCTCAGCTGCAGAAACCTCGCAGGAGGTGCCCTGTTCCTGTGCCTGAGTGATGGAGCCGGAGGTGGAGACTTGCTCACTTTTTGAAGATAGTGCATGCTTGCCAGCGTGGGGAGCGCACGTCCACGTTTGATTCTGTGTGGGACATGTCTTGAGAAGGAGGACTGAGTGCGGCTGGTCCCTTTGCTATTGTGTTCACAGAGAAGCTGGGAGAGGCAGCCCTTGTCTGGGCAGGGTTGCTCTGGGCTGCAGTAGACAATTGTCTGGCATCTCTTCTACCTTGTACGGACCTTGCTGGTGTCTCCTTGGGGCCAGTTCTCCCTGCTCCTGCTGTATCTTACCTGTCATTCCATAGGGCTGCTGCTTTCCTCCCTGCACAGGTTCCGGTGGCCAACGAGTCCCAGAGTGTGGTCCAGCAACCCTTCCAGCAGCCAGTGCTTGTGCCAGCTAGCCAGTCTGTCCAGGGGGGGCTTCAGGCTGGAGGTGTACCCATCTACTACAGCGTCATCCCAACTGCCCAGCAGAACGGCACCAGGTAAAGCTTCTGTATCTTTGGCCTGCCCTGGGGAGAAGGGAGTCCTGCTGCCCTACTGACAGGGCATAGCATCCTATTCCTGCTGCTAGAGGAGGTGGCCGAGCACCGCAGATGCTGGTCATCTCTTGAGTTTGCTCAGTCCTAGCTCCCGTAGTCAGTGCTTCCTGGACACAGCTGTCCTGCAGCACGCAGTGCTTCCTCTGCCCCTCCAGAGGCAGCTGTGTTTCCAGCCATCTCAAGTACTGAGGGAGCTGGTGATTGCTTGCACAGATGGGCAGGCTGTTCCTCCCCATCCCCAGCACCTCACCAGAGCACTCTCTGCTTCACAGCCCTTCGGTGGGGTTCCTTCAGCCTCCTGGCTCTGAACAGTATCAGATGCCACAGTCCCCATCACCCTGCAGCCCACCACAGATGCAGCAGCAGTATTCAGGTAAGAGGGGCCACCGGTCAGGGTTGGCACTGATTCTGCACAGATGGGATCAGGTTTTGTAGGGACTGCAGTGAACAGAACTGCCAATTCAGAGCCAAGGCTGGCAGCTCCTGTGCAGTGGGTTTCCTTAGTCTTACCCATCCCACAGCTTACTGGGAATTACCAGGACATGGCACAGCGACTTCGCTCCATGCTGATGCTGGCCTGTGCCTGGCATCTCCTGGCCAAGGTGGGCAGGCAGTGTTAGGAGCAGGGAGAGGGAGCTGCCTTGGGCTGCAGACTCCCTCTGCCGGCTTGGTGTCACCAGGGCTGCTCGTGGGACCAGGGAACCTGTGGATGAGAGGAGCGTCAGGATTCCTGCATCCTGTCCCAGCTGCAGGGAAGTGAGCTGGGGCCTGGTGAATTGGTGCAAGAGCTGGAGCCAGGGTACTCGAGCTCTGCGCCCAGCTCTGTGATTAGACCCTTGGCCCGAAGTTTTGCTGTGATGCTCAGAGAGGTCACCCGAGTTGCCTTCAGCTTGTTCCCTCTGCTCACATTTCTCCTGGATTAAAAGTCATCACTCTCTGATACGAGCTGTGATTGTTATCAGAGAGGGATCCCAGCCAGGTCTTGGTGGGACCTTTTTTCAGCCCAGATGGGCAGGCAGGAGTGGCAGAGGAGAGAGTACAGAAGGGGTGTCGTAGGGAAGAGTGCAGAGTTGCACACAGCCTGGCCAATATTGCTGCTGTCATCTCTCCCCAGGGGTGTCTCCATCAGGCCCTGGCGTGGTTGTGATGCAGCTGAATGTACCCAATGGCCCCCAGGCCCCCCAGAACCCCTCCGTGGTGCAGTGGAGCCACTGTAAGTACTACAGCCTGGACCAGCGGGGGCAGAAGCCAGGAGACCTGTACAACCCCGACACCAGTGCTCAGGTATTGAGAGGACTGGGAAGGTGGCAGCTCATCTTTTGGGAGCAGCCAGACAGGAGAGAGAGGACACCAGCGTCCGAGCTGTCTGAATGGGCTGGGAGATGGGGTGGGTCACCCATGGTGGTGAGTCAGGTGTGGGACCAGTCACAAGCACTGGGGCTGTCTAACACTCTCCCTCCCCCAGGCCAGCACCCAGCTGAACAGCCCCATCACATCCCCCACCCAGTCCCCAACGCCGTCTCCCGTCACCAACCTCAACAGTGTCTGCACGGGGCTGAGCCCTCTCCCTGTCCTCACGCAGTTCCCCCGGCCCATGGGCCCAGCGCAAGGTAAGGGAAGGGAGCGGGCACAGCACGGGGCTGGGTCTTCCCGGCCGTTTCTCCAGACCCCTACAAACACTTGCTTCTTTCTTACAGGTGATGGGCGCTACTCGTTGCTGGGCCAGCCGCTGCAGTATAATCTGTCTATCTGTCCCCCACCACTGCTCCACAACCAGCCCAACTACAATGCACACCAGGTAAAATGGGCCCAAACCCCTCTCTGCCCACCCTTTCACTGTCCTCAGAGCAGAGCAAGACCCACCCCCCTGCCCCTGGAAGAAGCGGGTCTCACACACTGCCCTGCGGATGCCCCTCGGTTGGGCAGCAGGCTGCCTGCCCCCGCTCTTGCCATCCCCGCAGCAGAGCTGCCATGGTAAATGGATTTCCCTGGAGCCTGGCACTGGGCTCAGATTTCATCCTGCTCCCAGCTTTACCCAGAAGCAGTGTCAGCCCCGAGTCCTTTGAGTGTCCTGGAACCGTGGCTGTGCCTTGATCTCATCTAAGTCACCCAAGCATGGTGTCACCTCAAAGGTGCCAGTGTGTGCAAGGTTCATCCGGGTGTCCTCATTCCCCTTTGCAGCCATGGCCCAGTCATGTTTGGTCTTGGCCCCTGCTCCCAGGATGCTCTGTGGGCATGGTGAGGCCGCAGGGTCTCCTCAGGTGACACACAACCATTTCTATTCTTTAAGGGGCAGACTGGAATGAAACATGGAAACCGGAGCAAGAGACAGGCCCTCAAGTCTGCATCCACTGACCTTGGGACAAGTGATGTAGGCAAGTGACCCTCCTCAAGCAGTTCCCCCTTTGCCCTCTGACTAGTCCCCACTGCCCGGGGGCAGCTGGCATTGGCAGAGACTCCAGGTGCCATCTCTGCCCACAGCAGCATCCCACAGAACCCATTGCTGGGGGTGGCTGTGGAGAGCAGTTCCTGCCTGCCACTGCCTCCCACACACACACAGCCCCCCCGCAGCCCACGAGGCCTGGCTGGGGCCGGGGGGGGGGGAGGCATGCAGCAGAGCCAGTCCCAGTGAGCTGCACCCATCAGGAGGTGGGGGGACAGGGGTTGCTCAGGACCCCAGTAAACACTGCCTGCTCTGAGCAAAGCTGCTGAGGAAGAGTGGGGAGAAATTTTTGGAGAGTCGGTGATGAGCAGTAGGACACCTGGACCCTGTTCCTGCCTCTGTGAGGGTTGAAATGATTGAGCGGGTGGAGCTGGCAGAACTCGTGCATTTTTATTCCTCTTTCTCAGCAGAAAGGGAGTGTCCAGACCCCTGAGATCTTGTTCCCACCATTGCATTCCCAAGTCACTCTTCCCTCTCATGCTTCCATTTCCCAGGGGGGCCAGGAGCTGCAGAGCCCTCAACTTTATAAAGGGCCTTGGGATCTTCCAGGGGTGGCTGCGAGGGCTGAAATCCCCAGCGGATTCTCTCTCTCAAAGGGGAAGGGACTCCCTGTTCCTCACCCTGGGGGGGTCTCTACTTGGTCATCCGGGCCGGAGAGAGAGGCACAAGTCTGGCTGCTCTCCACAGCAATACAGGGCTTGCTAGCTGGGCGTGAGCCAGGCATCCTGGAAGCGAGGCAGTCTTCACTGGCTCTCTGGAGGCTTGTCCCCCATGTCACCAACAACAGCAGCTGGTTGCAGGGGTCCCTTTAAGAGCTGCTTCCGAGAGAGCTGCCCCCCTCCTTGTGGCTGGCATGTTCATTACGATGCCGCGTTAATATTAGCAAAGAATCCGTTCAGGCAGCCCTCTGCTAAGCCCCAAAGCCGGGGCTGGAGGCAGGAGGCAGCAGAAGTGTTTGGGTACCACGGAGCAGAGGCAAAGAGGTTGGCATGACGCTAACCTGGGCACACAAGGCCCACAGGGCAGCGTCACATTCGGGATCTGCACAAGTCCTCTGTGAGCACAGCCTGTCTTTCTCCCTCCCAGGGACAGAAGGCAGGAGAGCTGGGTTAGTTCCTGGTCCTGGTACCCAAGGATCAGGATAGGAAGATGGGGCAGAACACCTGGGAAAGCCCTAAAAAGCCAAGCCCGGCCAAAGGAAGCAAGGAGGGCTTTGTGCCACTGGAGCCGTGGGCAAATGGGAAATACCAGTCTCCTCTTGAAGCAGGCCGTGTGGGGACCGGGATGTGGCCAACAGAAAGGACCAGGATGGGGCACTGTAGGGAGCAGAATGGTAGGGGCAGTTTGAGGGGGAAGAAGTGACTGGCTTAAAAAAATAGATTCATAATGTGGGGACAGCTTTGCAAAGCGCTGCTTCCACAGGCAAAGTAGAGGTGACCTGCTCCAACCCCAGAGCTAGCGAGGAGCCCACGCGTCAGCTCTCACTGTGCCGTTGCCACCCAAGAATCTGCTGCCGCTGACACGTGCTGTCTTTCCACTGCAGTACTGGGTCGAGTTCTGGAAGTGACAGACCTGCCCGAGGGCATCACGCGGACAGAGGCTGACAAGCTCTTCACCCAGCTTGCCATGGCTGGTGCCAAAATCCAGTGGCTGAAAGAGACTCAGGGGCGCCGTGGAGATGGAGGCGGCGGGGACAACAATGGGACTCCAGAGAACGGCAGGCACAGTGACCTTGCTGCCTTATACACCATCGTGGCCGTGTTCCCCAGCCCGCTGGCTGCCCAGAATGCCTCCCTCCGCCTCAATAACTCCCTCAGCCGCTTCAAGCTGCGTGTGGCCAAAAAGAACTATGACTTGCGGGTGCTGGAGCGTGCCAGCTCACAGTAGGGCTCACACATGGGCACAGAGCACACTGGACTGCGGGCACTTCCCTCTGCCTTCTCTTTTCCTTTCTGCCCTCCCTTCCTCTCGCCTTCCCTCCTGGATATATTTATATGGACATAATTAAGAGACAAGAAATTGATTTTTTTTTTATTATTATTATTTTTGGAGTGATGCCCATGCCCGCCCACCTTACCCTGTGTATATTGTTTTGTTAAGCACTGTGTTGAACCGCACATACAGGTGTTGATTGGTATGTTCACTGCACATTTTATTTAATCAGGTTATTATTTGGGGGGTATTTTTTTGTTTTATTTTATTTGGGGGGTTGTTTTTAAATAAAAGAAGAAAACTTGTCCATCACTTTAATGCTGCTTTCCCGTTCTCTGCCAATACCAGTGGTAGAGGCTGTGTGTGCCGTCTCTTCGGGGTGAGATGACAGCCAGGGATCAGAAGGGGCACTCACAGGAGGATGTGTTCCTGCCCCGATCCTGCACCCGTGCTTGGCACCTATGAGGGCTGTCAGCTCGCGGCATGCCAAGGCTGGGAGCTACAGCTGGGCCAGGAGCAATGGGCACTTTGACCTGGGGCTGGTTGCCCCACTTGGCTATTCGTGGCCTCTTTCCCCAGCTGCTGGCCCCGTGCAGCTGTGCAATGGCAAGAACAGGGGGGCAGGGTCCCCAGCTGTATCCCCTGCCAGGAAGCAACATCTTCCCCCTGATGCCAGGGGAGCAGCACTGAAGTTGATAGGTGCAGGTATCACTGTGTCCTGCGCTGTGGGTACAGGAGTCGGGCTGGCACCGTGCTCGCCGTGGTGTTGCGCACAGCAGCTGCAGCCTCTTGCAGCATCTGGATGCTACACCTTCAAGGGCAGGTGCAAGCGGAGGAAGCCTGCTCCTGGTGGAGCCTGGAAGGGGTGTGAGCTCCAGCCCCAGGCCTGGTGCAAACTCCTGCCCGCTGCCACCCACAGCCTGGCAAGGTCGTGGGTGCAGGGACTCTGGCGCTGGGGTGCCGGTCCAGTTCTGGGGACCTGCAACCTGCTGCAGGGCAGCGTGATAGCAGTGGGGTCCCCTGCTCTGTCTCAGCAGGGAGCAGACCAGCAGGATTTGTGGCTAGAGGGTATGGGGCTGAGCTGCCGTATGAGAGACCCCAACCACACCGCTGCCGCTCTTCCTCTCCCAGCTGCAGGGGTCTCAAATGCAAAAGCAAGCAAGACATCAGGGCTGGAGCACTCGCTGTGCCCCGGCCCCGCTGCTGCCCCATGCCAGGGGGTGGGTGGCCCCTGGCACGCCCAGCAACCACTAACGCAAATAGCCGGTGGCTCCTCTCCACCCGCTCCCCTCCTTGGGCTCCAATTTCTCGGCGTCAGCCTCCGCCAGCGCTCAGCTGTCTGTTCCCCTCCGGCCTGTCACTCCCGCCCGCCAGGGGACTGGGGCAGCTGCCCCCTTCCCTGCGCACCCGGCACGGAGGGCTGGGGGCTCCGCCGCCAACGGGGCCCCAACATCGGCCACACTTGGCGGGGTTTTTCATCGCAGGGCGAGAGCTCCAAACACAGCGTAAGTGTGTTCCCGTACGCGGCTCCCCCCTCATCGTGGCTGCTGACCCCCGTGGGCCCCTGCTCCACCCACGCTGCTGCAGGACCCCAGGGCTCTTTGCACCCCTTGCCCCAGGACTCCCCAGCTCTTCCCTGCTGGTCATCCTAATTGGTTTCCACAGGGACATGGGGGGGTGGGGGGTGGCGGGGGCTTCATGTTAGGTGTCCCCAAAACCAGTGATGTCTGTGTAGAAGGACTGTGGGGATGGCTGACAGTCAGAGCTGGCGTGTTTGGGGGATGCAGGAGCAGATCCTGCCCCCATGGTAGCATGGCGCTTCTGTGGAGAAGAAAGCAGGGCTGCACGGTGATGCCAGGCAGCGTCAAAGGCATGTTTGTCCTAAGGGGCCAAGAGTGGCACCGTTTGCAGTTTAATGGTTGAGATGGAGAAGTCTAGACAGAGACGGACACGTGTAGGTAGCCCAGGGTCTGGCTGGCAGCACTTGGCACCACATCCACCACGAGCACGCAGCAGTGCTGTGCACGTTGGGCTGGGAGCCTGCCACCCCCAGCCTGCGCAGCAGGGCCCGGGGGGTACCCCAGGGCTCCAGGACATGACCCCCGCGGGACTGGCCCTTACTGGGGCGGGAGGTGGTGCTGCTGGGGCAGAGGGAAGCACTGGCTTGGAAGATGCTTCCCATCCAGCAAGTTCTGGCTGTTCCTTTCCCCCACTGGGCACCTGCAGCGGGAACAGCCCCAGCCAAAGTGATGTCTCTCTTCTCCCCTTGTAGCATGACAGAGAAGGAAGTGCCAGAGCCACCAGCAGCTTCACCCACTTCAGGTGGGAAACCCAGGAGCCGGGTAAGTGGGTGCCCACAGGGCAGCAACTTTCTGGCATTGCCTCAGCCCCAGGAGTCTTTGTGGGGCCCGGGGATGCCTGGTGGGCTCCTGACCCAGCAGGGCACTGGGTGGCCATTTCCCAGCTTGGCTTTTCCCCAGGGTACCCACAGCCACAACGGTGCTCAGGAGTCACAGTTTCTCCTGTTGTGGTGACCTCATGGCACCGGGAGGAAGGTCCCTGTCCTCACAGCATTTCTGACCCAAGGTGCCTGGGGTCTCTTCCCACTTGGGGACAAAGGAGTGTCTGGGTCAGAGCGAAGGGGCAGGGGGCGAGGCACCAGCTTCTCTGCCTGCCTCACCCCACATGCCTGCCGTGTGCAATGCATCCTCTCCTGCCCCGGCAGCTACAGAAGCTGAAGCAACTTTTCCAGCGAAAACCCAAGGAGGAGACAACGCCAGAGCCGCAGCCCAATGGGGAGCTGGTCAGCCCTTCAGGGGGACCCATCTACTACATCTATGAGGAGGAGGAAGAGGAGGAAGAGGAGGAGGAGCCTGAGCCCCCTCCAGAGCCCCAGAAACTTGTCAATGACAAACCCCACAAGTTCAAGGATCATTACTACAAAAAGCCCAAGTTTTGTGATGTTTGTGCCCGCATGATTGTCCGTGAGTCCTGAGGGGGCTGGGGCTGGGGGCCATGGCCAGGGTGAGTGCTGGGGGACAAGGCTGGAGAGGACTTCAGCCCAGCCGTCCCCACAGCTGCAGTGTCACATTGCCTCTCCTTTCTGCCCCTCTTCCCCCACACACCGCCAGTCAACAACAAATTTGGCCTGAGGTGCAAGAACTGCAAAACCAACATCCACCACCACTGCCAGTCCTACGTGGAGATGCAGCGCTGCTTTGGCAAAATCGTGAGTGTTCCCACCAGCCCTGGGCTTGGGGCACCCCCTCGCAGGGAAGACCAAAGCACCATGGCAGGGAGTGGCCGGCTCGGTCCTTGTGGCCATGACCCAGGCACAATGGCCCACCTCCCTTCCTGGCTCTGAGGGGGGACCGCAGAGCGGGGACCGCAGAGGCATCACCTGCCTGCTGCATGGTCACCTTCTGGGTCCCCAGCATCCACCCGCTCCCCCTCAGCTCTCACAGGAGGGCCCAAGGGTCTGGGTGGAGGCTGATGCTCTGACCTCCTTTTTCCCTCCAGCCCCCAGGGTTTCGCCGGGCATACAGCTCACCCCTCTACAGTGACCAGCAATACGCCTGCGTGAAGGACCTGCTCTGTAAGTACTGTCCCCACGCTGGAGTGCCCCATCTCCTTGCATCCTGGAGCTGAACCCCTCTCACCATCCCTGTGCCCCTGCAGCAGACAACAGGAGCGACCCCGTGTTCGAGACCCTGCGGACGGGTGTCATTATGGCCAACAAGGAACGCAAGAAAGGGCAGGATGACAAGAAAAACGTGAGTGCAGGGTTGGCCTGTCGCTCCAAATGCCCAATGGTCCCAGCACCACAGCCTACACCCCATTGCCACCCCCCACCTCCCTGCCTGCTCTGCACCCCCTGACAGCTCTCTGCCTTGCAGCCTTTGGCTGCTATGATGGATGAGGAGCCAGAGGCCACGAAGCCAGAAGGAGGCAAAACTGAGGGCGGTGAGTGCTGCGACTGCAGCGGGGCTGTCTGCACACAGAGAGGCAGGGAACTGGGGGAGCTGAGCCTCAGCCATGAGCATGGGGCAGGGAGGGAGCCTGATGGGGAGGGAGTCCACCAGGATGGGGTTTACTCTGCAGAAATGGGGAAACTTCAGTTCAGTCTCCATCTTCTCTGCTTCCCCTTGTTGACCTGGTCACAGGAGATCCTTGGGAAGAGGCTGGTTGTGGGGCAGGGAGGCAGCACCAGGAGAGATGTAACCCCCCTCCTCCATTTCCAGGCACCTCTGAAGGGGACAAGAAGACTGAGAAGAGCGCAGCAGATGACAAGGTATCCGTCATCCTCACCCTACATGCCAACACCCCCCGGCCTTGGAGCAGTGTAGGCAGAGGCTGCAGGGATCTCCTTGCTGGGCTCCCTGGAGCTGTCCTCAGCCTCTCTGGGGCCCTGAACCCCTCTCTCCTCCTCCCTCAGAACAAGAAGCCACAGCCAGGGATGCGTGGTGGCTATCTGCAGTCTCACTATTTTGTGGCACTTTACCGCTTCAAAGCTCTGGAGAAAGATGACCTAGATTTCCCGTAAGTTCCCAGCCACATTATGGGCATAGGAGTGATGAGGGGAAGGATGTGGCATGTCCGTTGCAGAGGGGGACAAGTCTTCTCCTTAACAGTGAAGTCTTACGGCCAGGAGGGGTCTCTGAATGAATGAATGAGGGCAGAAATTAGGGCTACGCTGGCTGTGGTTTGGGTTTTGTGGCTTTTCTGCTTGCCCCAGTGTGCTACACATTGAGCAGGGGTCCCAGCTCTCTGAGCCAGCTCTCCCAGCTCCCGGGTGTTGGGCACAAGCCTCATTTCCAAGACTGCTGGTGTCTGTCTTGATGTGGTTTCTTGCACCCCAGACCTGAGGCTGAGCTGGTCATGTCTGTCCCCCGGCTTGTGGGCTGCGTGCATTCCTTGACCTTCCCAGACACAGGGATCTAGGAGCTGGTGCTGTGGGAAGAGTAATTTTCCTTGCCAGCCTCAAGGTGTACTATGGTGAGGGGGGTACCTGTCCCCCCTCACACTGAGCCCTTCTCTCCCTTTGCAGGCCAGGGGAGAAGATCACGGTGATTGACGATTCCAATGAGGGAGTGGTGGCGGGTAAGGCTGGTGTCCTGCAAGCGCGGAGGGGAAAGATGCAGAGCTTAAAGCAAAGGGAGAGGTCAGCTGGGAGTGCAAATCGCACCCTGAGGGGGACATGGCCCCCTAGACCTCCTGTGTCCTCATGCCAGCCCATGACCTGCAGACTGTTTGTCATGGGGGAGTCTGGGGATCATATGGATTGGCTCCAATCCCCACCTCGCACCCATCCACTGATTTCTTTCAGGGGAAGATCGGTGAAAAAGTTGGCTACTTCCCTCCTAACTTCATCATCCGGGTGCGGCGCAGGTGAGCGGGTGCACAAGGTGACACGCTCCTTCGTGGGGCAACCGGGAGATCGGGCAGATCACGCTGAAGAAGGATCAGGTGAGACTGGACTATGTGGTGGTCACAGCCCGTGGTCCTCAGCCCCCACCCATCACGGCTGCCCCGCTGCACCCCGCAGCTGCTCCCTGCCATGGCCCGCATCCATCCCCATACTGCCCACTGCCCCCAGCCCCTCGGACGAGACCAGCTTTGCCCAGCCCCCCCCCACCTTCCCCCCTGGGGGTTGCTGCTGTCCCCCTGCTCTGTGGGGCCCTGGGGTCTCACCTGCCCCCCTCTCGCCCCCAGATCGTGGTGCAGAAGGGTGAAGAGGTGAATGGTTACGTGAAAGTCTACACCGGCCCGCAAAGTGGGGCTCTTCCTGTGGGATTTCCTGCAGGAGATCTGAGTGGGGCAGCATCTTAGGGCCCCCCAGCCCAGGGGGGACGATGGACCTTGGGTGCAGGGAGCTGCCGGAGCTGGGCAGGGATGGGGATGAGGATGGTGGGCACCTCCATCCCTGATGCCTGCAGCAATGGGGTCTCCGGTGGGGACTGTCTCTGCCAGGACCAGGGCAGGCTGAGAGTGTGGGGGATGCCTCTTCGGCTGTTTCCCCATGGGGTTTTTGGTGGCCTCAGAGAAACTGGATGCAAGGAGGGGGCACCCCTAGACTCGCTTTGGAGCCACCTAGCCCTCCCCCCCGCCAGAGGTGGTGGGTGCTGGGTGCCTCGGGGGTGTCAGTGTGGTCCTGTCCCACTGCTCCGGGCTGTGTAATCCTGAGTTTTGGCAATACATGTCTGCTCCCCAACCCAGAGCTCTCCCTGGTTTGGATTTAGGGGGGTGGGGGGGCGCACTGGGGGGCTGCCGGTGGGCCCCGGCTGGTGCTTTCCTGCTCCCTGCGACACCCAGTGCAGCACACCCCCAGTGCCCTGCGCGTGTGCACACACACCATCCACCCTCCCCGACCCCCCCACGCCAACACGGTACCCAGGACCCCGCGTGGGCCCCCCACAGCCAAAGGCTGTTCCGAGCACGTCGGAGCCCAGCGGGTCCCGGGGGGGGGGGGGCCGCGGTCGGCGGGAGTGGCAGGAGGCAGGACCCCCCACCGGCCCCGCAGGCCCCGGGGGGGACGCGACGGGACTGGGGCCGCCCCGCGGTGCCGAGCGCTGGCGCGGGGCCCGGCGGGGGCCCGAATAGGGGCTGCAGGCGACAGGTGACAGGGCCCGGGGGACAGGACGAGTCCTTGGAGCTCGGGGGGGCGGCGAGCACCGAGCCAGTAACAGGTGCCCGGGCGGGCAGCGCGGCGGGGGAAACGGGCGCCCCGGGGGCGGGGGGGGCACCTCGCCGGCCCCGCTGCCTCGGCCGGGGGGCTCCGGGGGGCTCGGGGGCCTCGGGCCGCAGGGGCGGCTGGCACCGGCTGCCCGTGACGTCCCGGAGCCGTGACGCCGGCGGTAACCACGGCGACGGGGGCCGGTACCGTCCGTCGCCATAGCGACAGGGTAGCGTGGGGACGGGGCGGCCCGGCGGGGACCGCCCGGTAACGGCAGCTGCCGCAGCGAGGTCGCGGTCGCCGCGGACCCCGCCGGAGCGGGCCGGGCCGGGCCGGGGCGGGCCGGGGCGCCGCGGGGCTCTGAGCACCGGCCTCGCTGTGCCCGGGCGGCCCCCCGGAGCCGCCGCCGGCCGGGCGGGGGCGCTGCTGGCGCGCCACATGCAAAGATATGCAAATGACCCAGCGGGCGCAGGGAAGCCGCGGCGCCCCCTGGCGGGCGGCTCGTGGGGCAGCGCCCAGCCGGTGCCCGGGGGGAGCCCCCCCACCGGCTCGCGCCACCCCCGGTGCGGGGTGTGAGTGCGGTGCTCCCCCCCGCTCCCCCTGCGGCGCTTCACGGTGGGCCGGGGGGTCGCTGCCCGCCCTCCACCGGCACCCGCGGCCGCACCGACCGTGTCACGCACCGTGAATATTCATGTCTGGGCCCTCGCTGGCGGGGCGGGGGGGACACACGACGTTCAAGGGCAAAGCCGCCCCCCCCCCCTACCCCTGACCCCCGGGAGGGCGTCGTGGTGCTGCCGGCCCCCTCCCGGGGCGCACAGCGGTCCCACAGCCCAGCCCCGGATGGGCTGCCCCGGGGGGGACCACCGTGGGGGGGACCATGGGGAGGGGTCTCCGTGCTCCCCCAGGCCCGACCCAGCTGCTGCCTCCCAATCTCCGCTGCCTGCGGAATAATCAGGAGATACAAACGCACGGAGGGGGCTGCGCTGGCAGGGACCAGGGACGTGCTGCTGCTGGGGGCGGGGGGAGCGATGGGGAGCTGGGTGCTGGGGGCGGGCTCTGCCTCCCCCCGCGGCTTCGGGGGGGCTCTGCCTCCCACCTTTGGCCAGGTGGGCTGTGCCGGGGCTGCTGCTGCTGCTGCCCAGAGCCAGAGCAGCTCCTGTCCCTGCATCCCCTCACCCGGGGCTTGCTGCCAGCTCACCGGGGACTTGGAGGCCCTGGGCGCCAGTCACCTGCCAGTCCCGAGCCGCCTGCTTGGCCTGAGTTAACCTCTGCCAGGTCCCGCTGCCCCGCGAGGGGCTGGGGGCTGGGGGCTGCAGGGTCTCTGGCCCCAGAGGTGTCCTAGAGGCTGCTACTGGATGGGGGGGGGGCAGCGGCGCAGATGCCTGGTCCCCACCTCGGGGGTCCTCACCCAGTCCCAGCATCTCAAGCAGCAGCTGGGACATGTGCTGCTCCGGGCAGCAGAGAATAATGGAAATTGGGGAATGAGGGGCTGGGGAGGGGGGGCGGGGGGGAGGAACGACAACACACAGCTCCCAGGACTGTTTCCTCCCTGCTCACTCATGTCCCTGCCTCCTGTCAGACAGCTTTTAAATGCTGAACCATTAAAATTTTCCACCTCATTTGCAGCTCCTCATATGGTTAATTTTACTGGGACTGTCTATTTAATTTATTTGCAGAGCCCTGCGGGGGGGGGGGGGGGGGGGGGGGGGGAAGAAGGGGGGGGGGGGCTGGAAGCTGATTTGCTGCAACTGAGAAGTAGGGAGGGGAAGGGGGAAACCACCCAGGGAAGGGAGGAGGGCTCCAGCTAATTTAACAGCTGAAAAGAACAACTTAATTAGAGTCATCTGGAAAATTGGGGTAAAACCCCTTTCATCAGCCTCCCATCCCTAGACCCCTTCCCTGCCAGCACTCATGGACTTCTCGGCGGCTGTGCAGGGCTAGCACATGCTTTTGGATAGGGAGGGAGTGTTGGGCCCCAGCCCTACCAAGCAGATGGCCTTCATTACATGCGGGATCTAATTGGATTGATCAGCAGTTAATAGGAAATTAAGAGGTGAATCCCATCCCCCCTCCCAGCTAGACCGTGTGCATCCTGGCTGCCCAGGTGCTCCCTGGCAGCCCCCTCCGGCCGTGTGCAGCCCCGTCCCCCCCGCTGCCCTCCTTCCCCAGAGGGTGCAAGTGAGATGTGAGGGGCAAGCAGAGGTTGGGGGGAGACGTTTGCACCTGATGAGCAACGGGGTTGAGAGTGCCACCGCCTTCCTGCATGGGGGAGGATGGCTGGTGCTGGGTGGCCTCATGCTGCACCCTCTCCTGGTGTGGGGCACAGGTGCAACACATGCTCCAGAGGTCCTGTGCCAGCTGTACGGTGGGCTGAGCAGAAGTTTAGGGGTCGGTCTTGCTCGTGATTTTCCCATTCCTGGTGCCCACAGCCTGGCTGTGACCCAGCTGTTTCGCAGAGAGGGGCTGTGACTCTGCCAGCACGGGGACGCTCAGCATCTCCCTGCTAAATCCTCTACAGCCCCTTTCTGCAAAGGGGTCTGCCCCCTACCCCACCCTATACGTGTGGGGTATGTACATAGAGGGAATGTCAGAGTGGAGGAGCCACCCTGACCTGCCAGATTAATCACCTCAATTCTCGCTGCATCTTGTGAAAGGTCAGGAGTCTTTGCAAGGCCCAGAAATTAATTGAAATACCACTGGTCTTGTGCTGGATCCATACATCATCCCAGGAGAGCAGCACTGGCATGGAGGGGACGGGAGCACCTGCCCCTTCTCTGGGCCCCAGGTGAGGACAGTGAGCCCCCGGGGGTGCAGTGGGAGGTGGAGGTGGCTGGGTGCTGCACCCCAGCCTGCCCACCTCTTGCCCTCACAGATGAGGCCCCCCTATCCAGCCTGGCCCCAGGATGCTCCTGTCTGCGTGGCTCTGCCTGAATCATCTCCTCTGGCTTGGCAGATGCAGTGCTCAGAGATTGTTCTCCATCTCGAGACAGGGAAATAAATGCGTTAAACTAAACTAAACTGTCTCCGCTCCCCACCTGCCCCCCCAGCTATAAATCAGCATAAATGCAATTTACATATTCATGGTATTTATCCAATAACTGTCCTGTCCCAGATTAAACGTGCCCTGGGGATCGCTGGGGCTCCTTATCTGTGCCAGGGTGCTCCCGGGAAGGAGCAGCTCTGCTTGGGGATTCAAGCTGGGGGGGGGGGGGGGGGAGGGGGCTGTGCTCCTCATCCTCCTCCATCTCTCCTGCTCCAGGCGCGTCCTGGGAGGGGAGCTTGGAGAGGGAAATCCAGGGCTCCACAGCACTCCTGCCCAGAGCTCCCTTCCTTCTGGTGCTCTGCCATCACCATTTCCCACCTGCCCAATGCCATTGCCTGTGCTCTCTCCTTGTGCCCCCTCCTTCCTTCCCCACCCTCCCTTCAGTCCCAGCAATGCTGCCAGGGGAGCCCCAGGGTCCCCACACAGCTCCCTGCACTTTCAGTCTCACCCCATCCCCAAGCACCAGCATGGGCAAGGAGAGAGGGCCCAATCCTGCACTAGTACCAGGGCAGGGGCCACACATCTTCCTGCTTGGCTGCGAGGGAAGAGTGTGAGGGGAGCCAGCAAGCTTTGGGGGTAGGTGTCCCCGACTCTGTGGTGCCCCTGCAGTGAGGGCCCCCTGGCTGCGCTGTGCATGGGGCACACACACATCTCCTGCTTTGACAGGTCCTTGTCAGCAGTAATGACCAGCTCTGAGCGAGTCCAGCTGGGCCCCAGGGCTCAGTGCTGAGCTCGTTAGGGGGGATTTAATGAAGGCAGGAGGCAGGCACTGCCTCTGGCTGTTTGTCACACTGTCTCTGGCCTCACAGCCTGCCTAGACCTCTAGCCATGCTGCGCGGTCCCCCAGAGCATGGCACAGCACTGTGCCCTCCACAGCCCCCCAGCTCATCCCTCTGCTTCTCTCTGCCCCAGGCACAGCTGGGGGTGCTGGGAGCACAGGCCCTTGCTCTGGCACCCATCCCAGCAGCGTGAGAGCTGATGGGACCAGCATCCTGCCCCTGGGGCTGTCCTCACATTCAGGCTGCACCCCTCGGAGACAGGGACCCGTACTGGGGTTTGCATTTCCTTCCCCAGCCCAGGGATCAGCGTATGGTGCCATGAACAGCCCATCGCTCGGCCAAGGGAGCAGAGGTGAGAGTGTGGGGGTGCAGCTGGGCAGTGCCCCCCTTCTGCCCCTGCTCCAGGCTGCCCCAGCCTCTCCAGTGCTGCAGAGGAGGAACAGTGATGCTCAGGGATGCTTGGGGGTGCAGAGGAGTCTGGGGCCCTTGGCTGTGGGGTGGGAGTAAGAGGCACAAGGCAAGCCAGATTTCAGGGGGCAGCAGAGCCAGGAGGGGCAAAGGAAGCTGCAGCCAGGGTGCAGGGGCACAGGGTGCTGGTGTCTGTCCCAGCCGCGGACTGGGCTGCTCCCAGGGGCAAGTTCCCGGCTGTGCAGCACATCCCTGGGGGCTGCGTGGTGCTGGGTGGGACAGGGCTGGTCTCTGAGCATGGGGGGTATGTGGGGTGCCACTGCTGGCGTGGGGGGCTCAGCCGTGTATCACAGGCAGCAGTGGGTGACCCAGCCTTCTGTGGGGTTGAGCTTTGTGTCTGGGGGTCCCATGTGCAGTTTGCGCTGTCTTTGCTCTGAGGCAGCCAGGAATCCTTCTTGGCTCAACAACAAGCTTCGTAAACAGGAGCCTGCGGGCAGTGTTAATGACTTAAATATTTGGCAAAGGAGGAGGCCACAGGCAGAATCTGAAAGAGTTGCGGGGGAGGGGGGGGATGGAACGGGACGGGGGGAGGGGGACGGACTCGACACAAGGGGATGGGGATGGGGACTGTGCTGTCACCTGCCCCTTCTGAGCAGGGCAGACCCCAGGCAACTGGGGATGGTCGCATTCTGCTGGGTGCTGCTGGCCTGTCCCAGCCAGGCCAATGCTGGGATGCTTACCTGCTCCCAGCACAAGGCAGCTCAGCCTCCAGATCAGACCTCCATCTGCATTTAAAAGGCAGCTGGTGAAGAAGGGCCCCCAGGGACCCCCTGCCACTGCCTGTCACTGCCTTGCTCTGAGCCTGCAAACCAGCAGCTCCAGCCCCCAGGCTGGTGAGATCCCCCTCCTCTCCCTGGCACCTGTCTTTGCCCATCGCTGATGCTCGTTACCTCTGTGGTCCAGCAACATCCCACATGGGCACTGACCAGGGGCAGGGAGAAGCTCTGGGGGAGAGGCCTGGGGAGGAGCAGCTTTGGCTCCAGCGTGGGCAGTGTTCTGGTGAGGGCAGGAGAAGGATGCTGGCCAGCACAGGGATCCTGCGTGGGGGCTGTGTTGTCAGAGGGACCAGGTGTTCCAGAGCAATCTCTGCTCTACCTGCTGCCCCCACCCTGGCTCCTGACCTCCAGACAGTGGGGTCCGCCCTCCCAAATCATTAACTGTGGATGAAACACCCCAAAGCCTGGCTGGGGAGTGACAACTGTGTGCAGCGTCTGTCCCCACAGCCCCTGTGATGTGAACTAAATCCATCCTAATTAGCACTGATTTGCATGGGGAAATGAAAATTAATCTAGCCTGAGTTTCTTGGAATTAGTGATTCTAGTTGGGCACATGAGAAAGTGGCAGACGTCTGGGAGGGTAGGACTTGGTATGGCAGAAAGCTGTCTGCCCCCATCCTCCCCCTCTCAAGCCCTGTTTTGGGGCCCCTTGCTCAGCACCACCTGCCAGCATACTTGTGGTGCAGCAGCGCTGTACAGCCCCAGGCTGCTGGTGAGTGCCTGCATGACTGGGCTCCAACGCCTGCGTTCTGCCCGAGTGCCCCTCCTGGGTGGCACGGGGACATCAGTGCACCCCACTCCCCTGACCCCACCAACCCAGGTGTCTCTAGCTGCAGGATGCAGAAAAAAGCACTTCTCTGACCCAGACGACCCATCCCACAGGTTGTTTCTGGGCATGGAAGGACGAGGGAGGGAAGACGCCAGCTCTGGCACCTCTGGGGTGGGAGATGCTGCAAAGCCATCAGGCTGCTGGGGTGGGACAGGTGTGTGGTGCACTTAGGTATTTGCGTGCCTCCGTTCACACTGCTGCCTGTATTCCCACACAGGTCTCTGTGTGTCCCTGCAAGCCTGTTCCTGCTCATTCTCCCATGTGTGACACCTTGTTTGTGCCGACATGTGTGTCACCCCATGCATGCGACCCCCCCCCCCCCCCCCATGCACGCCAGGCAGGAGCACATGCAGGAGCACATTCGCATTCCGGCAGCAGGGGCCCAGCAGGGAGCGGGCGCAGGGGGGAGTGCCCTGGCTGTGCCCCCTTTGGAGACCTCTGGCCCCAGCTGTCTCATGGCACCAGTGCTGCCTGGCCCAGGGGTGGCACCGTGGCTCATTGTTATGGGGTCTGTGGCAATGCGGTGAGCAGAATTATCATCATGCTCATGCAAAATTAACGAGGAGAAAACAGCTGGGCAAGAGCTTTGTCCGCCGGGGCTGGGGGGTGGCACAGTGTGGGCAGGTTGGTGCTGGCCACAGGACGGGGTCTGGTGCCTGTCACTTCTTCACAGATCACCCCTCCTTGGTGTGATACATCCAGCCCCAAAATCTGGCCATGCCTCCGGGATTGCGCCTCCCCACCTTGGCAGGAGGACCCAGCCCTTGGGCAGGTGTGTGTCTCCCCTGTGCCCCATCACTGCCTCTGGGGCAGGTCTGGATGTGGTGACTCCCCCCAGCTGGCCCTGGGGATTTCAGCTGGGCTGACAGGAGCAAGACCTCCAGCTCCTGCAGCTGCATTTGCAAATCAACCACGAGCTCAGGGGCTGCTGGTGCTGGTGGTGGCAGGCGCTACCTGTCCTGTCTACCTGGGGACAGCGACAGGGACGCCCCGGGAGAGGTGCAAGGACACAGCAAACCCTGCTGCAAAGGGATGGGGCTGTACTCCCCCCCCTTCCTTCCTCCCTTCTCTAGCTGTTGAAGGGGGGGGGGTGTGTGTTGCTTTTTTGTAGAGCTGTTATTGCCCCCCCCTCACAGGGCTGTAAACACTCAATTAAGCACGAGCGCATGGTCCTGCCTTCCCTGTCGCTGCTGGTAATTATGTAGGTTTTTCGGTGTCAGGCACTGCGGGGAAGCGCGATTACAGCTAATTGGAGCGGCTCTCCCCAGCCCAGGCCCTTCTGCAGCTGCTGGAGCTGCCGCGTGACAGCAGCTCCGCGCCCCCCCGGATCTGCACCCGCAGGATGCTGGGGTCCCTCCTGCCACCTCATCCCATCCTTTTGGTGCTGCAGGTTTGGGCAAAGAACCCGCTGGGCACCTTCCTGCCCTGTTCTGCATCTGGCTGGGTTTGTGCCCCCCTCCACAACGTTGCAGGGACCTGTTTGGGCCCCCCAGGCCCCCCCAGCCTCCCCAGAGGCTGCAGCAGGATGAGGTGGATGCACCGTGGGCTGGCATCAGCCTGGCCCCGATCGACAGCACAGGGCTGAGCGTACCCAGCGGCTGCGGTGCACCAAAGTGGGGAACCCCTGGGGAGCCAGGGAAGGGGCAGCATGGGCCCTGCCAGAGCTGGGGTCTGGCAAGGGGACTGGGGGGTGGGGGGCACAAGGACCTGCTGCCACCTGTCCCAGGGGAGATGCATCAGGAGTGCAGCGTCTGCCATTGATTTCTTATTATGGAGTTCAGCAAGAAAAATGAGGCGCTGGGGCTGCAGAGCAGCAGCCGTGATTTGTTGCCTTCTTGCTGTGTCCTGGCGGGGATGGGAATTGATTTTGGAGTCTCTGGCATCAGTCAGCAGGTCTGGGGGTGGGAGATGGGGAGCTGGAGAGGGGGTGGCTGCTGGGGGCTCGGCGTGGCCCCCCAGGACGTGGGAGGGGGGACCCGGACCTGCCTGTGGCGCGCAGCATGCTCCCTGGCCCAGGAGGCTCCGCTCCGAGTCTGGAGCCACGGGGCACCGGGATCTGCAGTGCGTCCCCGGGAGGCTGGGGTCGAGGTGCTTTGGGGGGGGCGGGGGGCCGTGTGCCACACACACCCCCCCCAGGGCCCCGCACGGTGGTGGGCGGCAGCACGGCGGGAGCCACGCGCTGCCAGGTGCCAGCAGCGGGGACCGCTCGGTCCCTGTCGCTGTCCTTGTCCCTGTCCCGACCCCGGCCCCGGCCGCGGCCCCGCCGGCCCGACCCACGCTGCGGCCACGAGGGGGCGCCACCGGCCTCCCGGAGGCTCCGGGGCGGCCCCACGCGGGACCGCGGCCCCTCGCGCACGTGCAGCCGCGTGCCGGGCGGGGGGCGGGGCTGCCCGCGCTCACCTGCGCAAACTCTGCCGGCGGGGGGGCGGCGTGGGGCTGCCGGTGGCAGCGGGTCCGGTCCTGCAGCTGCTGGCCCCAGCAGGGATGGCCCCAGCAGGGATGTCTTCAGTGTGTGCATGTGTGTCTCATCCCTGTGTGCATGTCTTACCCGTGCGTGCATGTCTCATCCGTGTGCACGCATCTCACCTGTGCGTGCATGTCTCATCCATGTGCATGTGTGTCTCATCTGTGTCTCGTCTGTGTGCACACGTTTCATCTGTGTGTGCGTGTCTCAGTGTGTGCACATGTCCCAACCAGGTGCTTGAATGTTGCCGCCGTGTGCACACGTGTTTCAGATGTGTGTGCGTCTCAGACATGTGCACGTCTCAGGTGTGTGTGCATGTCTCAGCCATGCGCATGTCTCAGATGTGCACTTGCACGTCTCTGACATGCATGTCTCAGGTGTGTGTACATCAGCCACATGCATGCATGTCTCATCCACGTGCATACATCCGTGTGTGCATGTCTCATCCATGCGCATGCCTGTCTCATCTGTACACACGTCTCATTTGTGTGCACACGTCTCATCTGTGTGTGCACATGTCCCAGCCAGGTGCTTGAATGTTGTCGCCGTGTGCACACGTGTTTCAGATGTGTGTGCGTCTCAGACATGTGCACGTCTCAGGTGTGTGTGCATGTCTCAGCCATGCGCATGTCTCAGATGTGCACTTGCACGTCTCTGACATGCATGTCTCAGGTGTGTGTACATCAGCCACATGCATGCATGTCTCATCCACGTGCATACATCCGTGTGTGCATGTCTCATCCATGCGCATGCCTGTCTCATCTGTACACACGTCTCATTTGTGTGCACACGTCTCATCTGTGTGTGCACATGTCCCAGCCAGGTGCTTGAATGTTGTCGCCGTGTGCACACGTGTTTCAGATGTGTGTGCGTCTCAGACATGTGCACGTCTCAGGTGTGTGTGCATGTCTCAGCCATGCGCATGTCTCAGATGTGCACTTGCACGTCTCTGACATGCATGTCTCAGGTGTGTGTACATCAGCCACATGCATGCATGTCTCATCCACGTGCATACATCCGTGTGTGCATGTCTCATCCATGTGCATGCCTGTCTCATCTGTACACACGTCTCATTTGTGTGCACACGTCTCATCTGTGTGTGCACATGTCCCAGCCAGGTGCTTGAATGTTGTCGCCGTGTGCACACGTGTTTCAGATGCGTGTGCATCTCAGACATGTGCACGTCTCAGGTGTGTGTGCATGTCTCAGCCATGCGCATGTGTCTCAGATGTGCGCTTGCACGTCTCTGACATGCATGTCTCAGGTGTGTGTACATCAGCCATGTGCATGCATGTCTCAGCCACGTGCATACATCTCAGCCGTGTGCGTGCATGTCTCAGCCGTGTGCGTGTGTCTCAGCCATGTGTTCCTGTACCAGGTGCAGCGCGGTCCCCACCAGTATCTTTGTCACAATGAGGGAAGAGGCTATTATGTTTATTAAATTGTATCAAGGCAGCATTACAGCAATTGGCAGCTGGTGACCCCGGTTATTTATAAAACAGACTTTGGAAATCGCAGCTCTGGGCTTGGGCTTTTCTTCAGAGAATTATGAAAAAAAAAAAAAAAAAATCAATATTGCGGGCCGGGGCCAAGTCGGTGGTTAATTGCAGGGTTGGTTTCAGGAAACGCCTCCTGGTGCAACAGCAGCCATGGACGAGCTGACCTGCGCACCCCGGCGCCCCAGAAGCCCCAGCCAGGGCTCCCGTCCAGTCGCGGGGCTGTGGTGGGGACATCCCTCCCCCGCTAGGACCCCGCGTGCTGCCCAGGTTGGTGGCCCTGTGGCCACGGAAGGTTCCCTGAGCCGGTGGCGACAAGGAAGGCCGGCGTCTCACATCTCGTGCACCTTTTGCAGCATTACCCGGGGGGTGTCAGAGTCTCAGGGTATTAGGCTGGTGTCCCCCCCGCCCTATCCTGCAGCAGCTGTGGGTCAGAGATCTGTTCCCCTGATGCTCATCACCCAGTGCCCTGTGATTAATGGGGGGAATTAGGATGATAATAGCCGTTTAAATGAAGGTGCCGGTTACAAATGACATGTGCCCGTGCTGTGTGATGGATGGATGGTGCCAGGACCAGCCCCCGGGTGCTAGTAGGCAGGCGTGCTCAGAAGCACATTACAGCCAGGCAGGAGCAAGGAGGGGACTGTGATGTCATAGAGATCAGTGACATCATGGGGCGGGCATGACATCACGAGCTAGCTCAAGGTGAGGGAGGTGGGAGAGTCTCGGCACTGCGTGGTGGTCTCTCAGGGAGGAACGGATGCGGTTGATCTGCCACTGTCTGGCTGTGCAAGTCATCACAAAATGTCACGTTAATGCTGACATGATGCCATTCATGGAGCTTCTGGTGTTGCCCAGCCTCAGCAGCCCCTGCAGGGCTACTCATGCCCCCCAGTGTGGCTGTGCCCGGGCCGGGGCGAGGGGGCCGGGGGCAGCTGGGTCCCCCCAGGATCCAGCCCCTTCACGCCGTGCTAGGGCTCATCCCGCCACATGGCTCTGTGGGACTATGAAATATATCCCGTTAATTCACCATTTAATTATTGGCTGTTTGTTTATTGTTTGTTTGCTTTAGTTGGTATGAATTTTTTATGATGGTTTCCATTGCGCCCCACCAAAAGCCAGTGAGATTTACAGCTTCGGCATGAGCAGAGCCTTAACTAGGGAAAGGTCCCCGTTAGCAGCGAGGGGTGACCCTGTGTCACCGTCAAGAGGAGGGTTTGGAGGGCTCCTTCCAGGGCTGGGGGGGGGGGCACAACCAGTGGGGTGGCTGTGGGGCCAGGGAGGCTGTGGGGAGGCCACGAACTGTGCGACAGTGCCCATGCAGTGGGGGGTTGTGTGGAGCTGGGAGGGAGGTTGAGCGGCTGGGGGGGCTGGGGGGGGCTGGGGGAGCTGAGTGCTGAGGCTGGGAGCCAGAGGAAGCACCATGCTCAGGTGCAGGCACGTTCAGCCCCAAGCCACAGCATCTCCCATTAATGAAGCACTTCATCACCGTGGCGTTGCGGGGGGGGGGGGGGGCACCCAATTCGGAATGATAAATTCCCCGCGACGGCCCTGCGCTCGCTCGCAGCAGCCGTGATTCTCCTTCATCTTGAATAATATTTTTGGAGTGGTTGTAAAATAACCCGCCACAGCAGCTGCAAGTGGAGACACCAAGGCCCAGCGGCTCTCTCCAGCCCCCCCACCCATTTGTCTTTTCAGTTCCCCACCCTGCGAGGGCAGCTCCGCATAGCTCTCATATGGGGCCAGGGGCTGCACCGGCACACGTGTGACTGCGCACCTAGCCATGCGTGTTTGTGTGCATGCACGTGTGCAAGCATGTGTCTGCTTACAAAGGTGTGTATACACCCGTGAGCCATGCACATCTGTCAGGACGTGCACGCGCGTGTGTGTGTGTATGTGTACAGGTATGTGTAGCTGTGCAGGCAGGGGCATGTGTCCATGCACACACGTGTGTGAGTGCAGAGCTGCCTAGATGCGCACGTACGTGTAGCTCCGCATTTACAGGTGTCTTTCCACGCACGTGCATGTGCATGCTGCTTGAGGTCAGCTGCTGTAATTCTTTTCGCTCTAGGAAGTATTTGTGGGCTGTCTTGTTCTTCCCCAAAAGCGCTGACCCATCAGATCTGCATGGTGCCAGTCAGGGGCAACCATGAAAGAGAAGAATCTCCCGCAGTATCTATTTGCTGGGCTTTATCGTGGCTGCCTCAGGGGGCAGGGGAGTGGGTGGGAGGATGGGAGCACGCTGGAGCCCTCCCCAGCACTGTGCAAGGTTGAACCCCTCGCAATGGCTGCTCTCGTGGGGCTGCGAGCATCCTACCCAGGAGGGCTCTGGAGCAGTAGGGCATGCGCCATAATCACCATGGAAGAGGGAAGCACAGTGTAGAATTAAACTGTCTCTTAATTACAATCATTAATGAGCATGGAGGCAGCTGGGCTTTGTGGGCAGGGAATCCCGCTGCATCTCTAGGGGAAGTCCTGGGCTTGTCTGCAGGGAGTTAGGAGCTTGCATTGGGCCAGGGTGCAGAGATGCAGGCTGCTCCAAAGCAGACCTGGCTGTGGTGGGACTGGCATCCCCCAGGCGTCCTGGGCCCCTAATGCGGCTGGGTGCCCTCTGAGCATCCCTGCTCAGTGCTCCAGTGCTGCGCTCCAGGGGGGTCATGGCCCTGCACTCGAGTCCCACTACTTACACACGTGTGCACACGCACATACCCTGTGACCACCCCTGCACACCCATGCTGTGACCCTACACATACCACCCCCCCATGCACCTCGCTACTGTCCCTGTGCCGCAGCCGCCGTTGGCAGAGGAACACGGCGAAGGACACATGCGTGCCTGTGCGGAGGGCAGGATGCACTCTGTCTTGGGGAGTGGCACTTAATCAATCCCATTTCAAAACTCTAATTATATCAACAAAGGCCTCAACACGGCGCTACTGGCTGCAACTCAGGCCTTGTTTATTTATTTCCACACACTCCAGAGAAATTTCTCCCCTTTGTCCTTTCACACTTTGCTGAAAGAAATGCGGAGAGGATGGAGCGGCGCCTGCAGGGCTGCACTGTGCGGGTCAGAGGGTGCTGAGGTGGGGAGGGATGCTGGACAGCCAGGCAGCGGGGCAGCGGCAGAGCGGGGGCTCCCTGGGGTGCTCCAAGCCAAACCTGCAAAGCAGGGGGCTGACAGGCCAGTGGGGAAAAGAATTGGCCCAGGGCTGGCGTGCATGTGTGTGTGTGCATGTGTAGGGGTGTTTGTGTGCAAGTGCCTGCCACCATGCCAGCATGTATGTTGTCTACCCATGTATGCGTGTGCCGTGCATGTACGCACCTGCACGAGCCAGGACTGGGGGGGCACGGGCTTTTAGCCATGAGCCCTCAGTGGAAGGGGCGTGCAACAGGGGCTGCCTGTGCCCTTCAGGTGTGTGACGCTGCCACCATCGCATGCCTCCTCATCATGCTCTGCCCGCCTCAGATACAGGCTGCGCTGGCTCTTGCCACGGCCGCAGCGCGACCAGCCCCCACGCCTCGGTCAGGGTCGGGGAGGGCCAGTCCCTGCCCAGTTCCAGCCTGCTGCTGGCGGCTGCCCGCTCAGTCCATCTCCCCAGTCTTTTGTTAAGAGCCAGTGGATACAAATAGCTGGTTTCCATATGCACAGCAGCATCTGTTACTGCCAGGGAGATTTGCATTGCTAAATGCAAATTGGGTGTTATGTCATTTATCATAAATGGGAGGGTGGAGGGGGGCGCTGAGGGGAGGCAGCAAACACCGGCAAAGTTGTCATAACAAATCACACGACTCATCGTTCGCCCTGGCAGGAAGGTGCGGAGCAACCTGTGAAGGATTTGCACGTGAACGGAAAGGGCTGGCCCCTTGTACAGCGAGGGAAACTGAGGCACAAATGTGGCCTGGGGTGCAGCAGCAAACCCATTAACCCAGTCATCAGGGCTCACTGCGGGAGAGGCTGGAAGGGGCAGAGTGCAGCCCGGGCTCAGACCCCCATCCTCAGCCTCCTTTTCCCCTTCCAGCTTGTGTCCCTGGATGGGGATCCCCACACCGTCCCGCCCCGTCCCTCCCAGCCCTGTCGCAAACGCCTCCCTCGCGTCTCCTGCCCACCCTCCATCCTCGGACAGCACTCGAGAGCCTGCCATCGCAGCGGGACCTTCCCACACCCTCGCCATGAAGGGCCCCCTGCTCGGAAGCATGTTCTCCCGGCACGTCAAGCGGCACCCCGGAGTGAGTCACCCCACACCCTCTCCCTCCAGGGACCCCCGTTCCTCCCCATCTCTCTGCCCCTCTTCTCCTCCCAGGGACCCCCTGCAGCCCCCGTCCTGGGCTCACCCTTGCGCTTCCCTCACCACATGCCTCAGGGACCCTGTGCTTCTCCACATCCTTCTCCTTCCTTCCCACCCCCCCCATTCCTCCAGCCCTCCTCTGCCCTTTGCGCCCTTTGCCAGCCCCCTCTTCCTCCCACTCCCCAAACCCTTTCCCAGCCTCCCAGTCCAGCTCCCCTGCCCTCCCGGTCCCTTCCCAGGTTGTCCCTGCTTGCCAGCTTCTCCTTCACACTGTCCTCCCAGCTCTTGCAGCATCTTCCAGGTAAGCTGGGTAGTCCCGGTGGTCCCCAGCCCTCCTTTGCTGAGGAGAGGTGAGACCACCCTGTGCTGGCTGACCCGCTCCCACCATCCAGACTGCTGAGGGGCCAGAGCTCCTTCGCTGAGCCAGGCTGGGCTTGGGGCACATCGACTCTTAAACACACCCAGGCTTACTTGCCCTGGCGGGCACGCCTAGTCTGGGGCTCCGTGTCCTCCCCCCACTGTACCCTGCTCCGGGGGCTTCTTTGAGGGAGGGGGGACTGAAATCAAGCCCCCTCCTCACTGGCCCTGGCAGCCCTACGTTTGAAGCCCCAACTCCCATCCTTTCAGTTCAGATCTGTCCCTGTCCCCTGCCGTCAAAATTTCAGGCTGAGGGTTTTGTGGCTTAAACCCTCATAAACTACAGACCGTCCAAGACGGTGGCAGCTGGGCAAGTATGCCCGCTCTGCCAGAACGGGCTTCTTTGGCTGCCAGGATGGGTTCCCTCCCGCAGCAGGGACCTGGCCCTTGCCAGAGGGTCCCCAGCCCCCCGCTTGCCTATCCCCCCCCACCCAGTGCCCTCCCTGGGGTGCTGGCAGGGGCTGGTGGCCTGGGGAGGGTTAACGAGCTGCAAGCTGGAAGTCACGTAAGCTGTTGGCAGTTGGGTTTGGGGAGGGTAAAGCAGCCAGGCTGGAAAGGATGATGAGCCATGGCTGAGCATCCCGACGCCTGGCTTGGCGGCAGGCTCGGGCAGGGGAGTGGAGTCCAGGGCTGGAGCGGGAGAACCTGGGGCTGGGCTCTTCGGGGCAGCCGGGACACGGGGGTGCTTTGCGTGTCCTCGGTGAGAGCGGCTGGATGGACGGCACCAGCCAAGGCTCCTGCACGCTCTTCGTGGCACTGCGGTGTGTTTCTGTGTGCAGAATGGAGGGATATGGGGCTTTTCTGTTTGTGTCTGCCATGGTGGTGTGACTTAGGCGGCACAGAGAGGCCCCCAAACAGTGTGTGTAAAGGTGGGTGGAGTGGGGTGGTCCTGGGTGCCTGTACGTGAAGTGCCCAGCGTGTGCCTGGCGTCATTAAGCAGGATTACTGCCGGCAGAGGTTGCTGGGGCAATTTTTGACATGTCATCCACTACATGTGATCAGCTGCAGCTCGTGCCGGGCAGGTACATCAGCACTTTCACCTGGCAAGAGACTCTCCCACCGCAGCATGCCCAGCTGCCTGCCCGCCTGGCAGTGATTAATGTCCCAGGCATGCCGGTGGAGCACCGTGGCAGTGAAGCACAGGAGGTTTGGAAGGGCAAGAGCCCACCGGCATGGCAGTCCAGGGCTGCACAGCTCAGCGGGTGCCTTTGGGCGCTGGGCAGAACCCACCACTGCGTCCCACTGCCCATTCCCCTCCATGCATGGTCCTGCCGTGGGATGCTCATCCAAACCCTGGCATGAGGTACTCATTCCACCCCCTCCAGGCACAGGACCCCTTGCCTCACCCAGCATCTTCATGTGTTTGTTTTCTCCTTCCTGCTGTTTTTGTTGCCAGAGCAGTAGGAAAGGGGCCAGATCCCCACCCCGGCAGAGCTGGCACCGGCTCATTACTGGTCACTTGGAAGTGCTGGGTGATGGCTGGGGCTGCAGCCAGCCTGGTGGCACCAGCCGTGCCTGGCTGGGGGGCTTGGCCTTGCTGCCGGCAGAGATGGGGGTCCCAGGGAGCAGGGGAATGCCTGCCTCATGCCAAACAGGTCCCCACAGTTGGGGTGAGAGGGCAGACACTGCACACACTCAAGCAGCGTTTTAACTCCCCGTATGCTTCAGGTCGAGCTCTCAATAAGTCTTGTTTATTTTTGTGCACGTCTTGGGGGGGGGATCAGGCCCCACTGCCTGCACTTGCAGCTCTGAGCCCCTCGCCTGCTGCATGAGCGGTTGCCCCAGCTCCCCCTACCCTTAATTCTTCCCAGGCATTAATTACCCAGAAGGTGTCAGCAGCAGATGGTGAGACGAACCCATCGCCCCGAATCTCCTCCAACGGACACTGCAATTCCCAGTGCTGTGGAGTTCGTCTTGATTAGCCGGCGCGGTTGGGTAGCGGCTACTGCCAGATCCTCCTGGCACCCAGCCGCACACGGCGCAAAAGATCATTATCTGCTGATGCCTCTAACCTCCCAAATTGGCGTTGGCATCTGCCGGGTGCTTGATCAGCCGGTGTGAGTGCGGAGCGCTGCTTGGTTTGGCCATGGGTGCTGCCAAGCAGGAGCTGGGCCGTGCTGGGAGCACTGGGAGAGGATGCAGAGGGGTGTCTATGTTGGGGACCAAAGGCTGGGCGGGGAGTGCCTGGGGAAGGGACACATCTGACTGCTCAGGTGTCTTCCCTACAAGACCCGCTCTGTGTGCAGGTCATCAAGGTGCTTGGCACAGAACAGAGGGGTTTGGACAGACCCTTTTCTTCATGGTTTAGAGTCGCCCCCCCAGACCCCCCCAGTCTCATCCAAGTGGGGAAACTGAGTCACCGTGCAGTGGGTGGTTGGGTGGGGGTTTGGAGACACGTGCTAAGAGCTCAAGCTGCCAAGCAAAATTGCAAATATAACCCAGGCGCTCAGGTGCTGGCAATGCAAACTGCACGGCACGCACGGCTCTTGCAGCACCACCAGCCCCCGCTCCCCGCTAATGGGCACGGCGAGGCGCCGGCCGTGTTTGCCTTCCCAGGGGCGCGGGCTGGTGGGAGGTTCATTACGCTCAGACCGTCTTCCCCAGCGCGGGGGCTGCGGCAATTTGGGGGAGGTCAAAGCAGCCTCGTCTCGGCTCCGATTGAGGCCATGTCCCCCCGGGCACTGGGGGATTGGCAGCACGATGCAGGGGAGAGCGGAGATGAGAACATGGAGCTGGTCGCGGTGCAAAGGCCTGAGGAGGGGCCCTGTGGGCATGGAGGGGGGCGAAGGGACCTCCTGCTCGCAGGAATGCCCACTGCGGGGCTGGGGCAGCCCCTGGGGAGGGGGACAGGGGATCTCTGAGTGCCTTCCCCGCCGCCACTGCACTGTCACTGCGTCCCCAAAACCTGCTGTGGACCCAGCTGCTCAGCCACCAGCATGATGTCTGTCCCCAGTATGTCCCAGTTGTCCCTGCTGTAGGCACGGGGGAAGATGAACTGAACCCTCCTCATCTCATGCTTCACCGGGAGGTGGTGGGGAAGGGGTGCAGGGCCAGGGGGTGCAGCTGTGGGGGGCAGTGAGCCTGCCATGGGGGGCACCCTGGCTGGGGCCAACCCTGCCCAGGGCTGCAGCGCTGCACCGGGCAGGGACCGAGAGCCGTGGGGAGGAATCGTTAGCCGAGGCTCAGCCCCTGACCAGGGGCACCACGCATGCCAGGACCGGGCCCCCCTGCCCTCACCCGTGGCCACACCAGCCAGCACCGGCGCTGGGCAGCAGCAGGCAGAGGGGAAGTGATTTCTCATTCCAAATCCAATTCCTCTCCAACACGAGCCGATTTTTCTCTCCCTCTTTTAATTCAGTCACTCAAGCTGACAGCTACACTGTGTACCGCAGCCCAGCTACAGGATTGCTCTGCCATATTTCCCCTGTAAATCTCCCGGTGTGTCAGCTCTCCCTTTCACTCTCCAGTCAGCCTGATAAATATTCATTTTATTGGGGTATTTTTCATTTCTCTCTCTCTCTCTCTCTCTCCAGCTCATTCCCCTCATTGGCTTCATCAGTGTTGGCCTGGGCAGTGCTGTCCTGTACCTGCTGAGGCTGGCCCTGTACAGCCCAGACGTCAGGTATGGGTCGGGGTGCCCCTGGGCACCCCTCGGGCACTTGGCCCGCGCCCCCGGAGCCGAGGGGGCTGATGTCCAGGTGCGGCGGGTGGGCACTATGGTGCATAAGGTACCTGGGTGCACTCCGACACCTTCCTGGCAAACCTGGGTGCAGAGGCACCCGGAGGGGGTGAGGGAGGGTGCAGAGGTGCCGGGAGGGGGTGAGGGAACCTGGGGCACCATCTGCCCTCTCCTTGCTTGGGGGGGACAAGGGCCCCTTCAGTCCGCTGCTCTGGGCGCCGCACCAGCTGCTGTGGAACTGGGGGCTGGCAGGAGAGGATACGGGACGGCGGCGGGAGCGGGATGGATGGGTGGATGGGGAGGCAGATAAAAGCAGTATGTGACTGATGGAGAGGGGGAAAGACAGTGTGGGGAGGGATGGATTGATAGAGGAATGGGAAACCAGTGGGATGGATGGATGGAGAAGGAATGGGAAGAGAGAAGGAGGGATAGACAGACACAAAAGCGGTGTGCAAGGATGAATGGAGAGGGAGAGAAGGGAGAAGGAGACAAGGTGTGGGGATGGATTGATGAGGAATAGAGGCTGGATGGATTGGCACAGGACAGACAGGCATGCTGTGGCGCACGAGACTATTTTTTTTTCCTTGTAGCTCAGTGGCCCACAGTCCCTGCAGCCCCACGCTGTCTAATGCCTATCTAATATTTGTTTGCTCCCGGTAAAACGCTCATTGATTTAATTTGACGCCAGCTGCCCAGGGTACTTAGCTCAGCAATTAGCAGATCCAGGCACCTTGTCTTTGATGGTGGAAGCGCAGGGGTGTGCATGTGGGGGGTGGGGTGGGGGTGGGGGGGTTGGATAAAGCAACAGCAGCACCCCCACAGCACATTAATGCTATTAAACAGCTCCAGGGGTCTGCATTTGCAGCACAGCTCCTCTCCAGCCCTCAACGTGCGCACACACGCGCGCACGCACGCATCTTCCCAGATGGAAAATTCTGCTCTTGGCCAACACTAGTGGATTGCAGGGGGACGGGAGAGGGGGAGACGTGAGCTGCTCTCTCCAGGGACCCATCCCACGGCTTTGCTGGCCGTCCACAACCCCTCCTGGGACAGGACGGGACGTGTCCTCTTTGGGAAGGTTTTAGCTGAGCACCACCAGCCACCCCGTGCAGTTGCCTTGCACACTCACAAGCATCGCATGCTCACAAGTGCTGCAGTATCCGTGCTCACTCACAGCAGGTGGGCACAACAGGGCAGGCAGCAGCTCCCCCCGCTGCCCCCCAAACCGGGAATGAAGGCTGGGGGCTTTTGGGAAGGGGGGGCAGTCAGAGCAGCCAAGGCCAGAAGGGAGCCCCCCAGGCAGGAGTGCAGCAAGGCAGTGCCTGCAGAGTTGCCAGCTGGGGGCTGTGTGGTTGGGGGCGGGGGGGGGAGCAGGCAGACGTGCACCCCTGCACGTACGGCCGGTGCAGCAGCCTGTGTGCCAGCCCTGTGCTGGGGCGGCAGCCAGGCTGCAGTTCGGGTGAGTCAGGCTGTGGCAGGGATGCTCCAGGAGCACCCCCCAGGGAGCGTGCCTGCCCCTGCCCCCCCAGCTCCTCACCCCAGGGGGCTTGGAGGGACCCGATCAGAGCCCCCTGACCTGCCAACCGCAGCAGCACTGGGGTGTGTGGGTACAGTGGATTATTTCTGCAGAGTCGGGGCTGGGGGCAGAGTCAGGGTAAAAGGGGGGGAGGGCAGGGCCGTCTCCCCCACCCTCCTTACAGGTGCTGATGGCCCCATCACCCCTTGCAGCTGGGATCGAAAAAATAATCCTGAACCCTGGAATAAGCTGAGCCCCACGGACCAGTATAAAGTGAGCACTGGGCAAATCGGGGACCTGGCACTCTGGGGTGGGGGAATGGTCACACTTAGGGCAAGGCATCACGTTTTCTTCGTGGAAGCGGGGAGGTGGTGTCAGCCCTGGGGCAGTGGTGCGTGAGCCCTCCAGCTCCTTGTGCTCAGCTCTGGGAGGGGAACACCGGCCCCCCACCCCACAGCCAAGGCCAGGCTGCAGGGGCAGCTACAGGGGATGCGACACCCTCTCATGTCCTTCATTTCTCCAGTTTCTGGCAGTTTCCACTGACTACAAGAACCTCAAGAAGGACCGTCCCAGTTTCTGAGCTGACCCTGGGATGTGCTGGGGTAGGGGAGAGCGCACCCACCCCCAGCAGCACCATCACGGCCACCACCAGCCTTCCCAGCTCTCACCTGTCCCGCGGCTCTGCAGCAGTCACAGTGCACACAGGTCTGCTTCCCCAGCACCCCCAAACGTGGGGCTGTGCTCCTGCCCGCAATAAACTACATCACTCTGGGAGCAACATGACCGCTGCCACCAGCCCATGCGCCTTCCCGCCCTGCCTGGCATGTCACTCTCGCCATTGTGTCCCACCTGCATTAAACTTTGTCGGATGTTAATAAATTACTGGGGGCTGGGCGGGGGGCAGCAAAATGCATTATACATGCAGTTTCCCAGGCCCATAAAGATCGGAGACATTCAACACCCCCCTCCAAAGGTTGGGGTGGGGGCTCACATCCCGCTGGAAGTGCTGGTTCATGGCCTCTTGGTGCCGCGTTTCCTCTCTCCCACGCTCCGGGGCCCCAGGGGGCTGCCCAGGGACCACCCCATCCCAACGTCCCAACCCAGCCCCCCCCGGGGATGGAAAAGCCGTGTGGGGTGGAGGGGGTCACACACATGCACAAGGATACATGTGCATGTCCTACATGCGTGTGCAGCCCCGGCTGCCCCCGGGGGTTTGTGCCACAGGGCAGGGAGCTGGCCCTTGCCAGCGGCGGGGGGGGCCCTGCCCAGCGCTGTTTGTTCGGCTGAGGCCATGTCAGGGAACTCACGGCCAGGAAATACGGAGCAGATGACCCAGGACAGCAGATGACCCAGGACAGCGGGACGTGCTGGGGAATAGGTGGCTGCTGGCCTGCCCAGAGCTGGGCTACCTCCAGCCAGGCAGGGGGGTCTCGCTCATGGCTCTGCACCCTGCAGCAGGAGGAGAGCAGGGGGGGCAGCCTTGGCCACAGACCCCTCCCCACAGACCCCCACCATACCCGTCTTGCCTCGGGGGCAGGGGTTACACTGAGCAAGACCCAGCAGTCCGTGCTCCACATCCACCCACAGCACCCTGGCACAGTGCTATGGGGTCCCGGGGACGCTGTCCCCCCACAACACTTTGTCACCAACCCCTCCCTCCCCAGCTCAGCACCCACACAGCTCCGCACCAGCAGACCTACCCCCACTTTTATTACTGACCTCCCCCTGTAGAAAAGTGCAAGACTTGCCTGGACAGAGGGGACAAGGCTGGAGCGAGGATGGGTCCCTCCATCAGGGTCTGGGTGGGGGTGTCTCTGTACCCTAACACTGACAGCAGGATGGGGGTGGGCCCAGGGAGGGAGTACCCAATGCCAACGGTGCTGGTGGGGGATGAGGGGGAATGGGGAATGCAGAGGGTGGGTTTAAGCCTCCCCTCGCCCCTCGGTAGTCCCAGCCTGGCAGGAGGGGTGAGAGCCCCCGCTCAGTGGTCGCTGAAGCCAGGCATGGGGAAGGCACGAGCGAAGGTCTCCACACGCTGGCGCAGGTCAGCCAAGCGGCGCTGTGTCTCCGCGTCCTGCAGCAGGAAGGTCTTGAACTCCTGGAGCTTGCCTGGGGGCAGGGGGGGAGACGGTGTGAAGGGTGGGGGGACATTACAGCAGCCCCGTCCCTGCCCGGGCAAGGGGGGCAGGCTGGCACCAACTTGGGGCACGGCCCCCGCACCCCAAACAGAGAGGTGCCAGCTGGCACCCAGGAAGGCGGGAGATGGGGGCCCCCCGCTCACTCACTGGTTTTGCTCTTGATGTCCAGGGCCAGCATGATGCCCTCATCGATGAAAGCCACGACTTTCTGGAAATCCTCCTCACGGAAGTGGCGGGAGGTCAATGCAGGGGCACCTGGGGGGGGATGGAGCCCATCAGGGCCAGGAGCTGCTCGGGGGCACCACTTGCAGAAGCCAGTTCCACAAAGGGGCTCCCCAAGCCCAGCCCCCATGGGGTCCTGTGCCCCTCTCTGAGCCAGAAACTGGCTCCAAATTCCCATGGTGAGTCCTCAGAGAGGGGTGAATCTGAGGGGGGATGCCCCGGGGTGGAAGCCGGGGACTCACAGAATGGTTTGGGTTGGAAGGGACCTTAAGGATCCCCTAGTTCCAACCCCGCTGCCATGGGAACACCTTCCACTAGAGCAGGTGGCTTCAGGCCCCATCCAACCTGGCCTTGACCACTCGCGGGGACAGGGCATCCACAGCTTCTCTGGGCAACCTGTGCCAGCGCCTCACCACCCTCACAGCGAAGAATTTCTTCCTCATATCTAACCTAAGTCCACCCTCTTTCAGTTTAAAGCTGTTACCCCTTGGTCTATCACCACGTGCCCTTGCAGACCCCCCTGAGCAGGCTCTGTCCCTCACCCAGGCGCAGCCCCCCTGGCGTGAGCGCACTCTTGTCCCCCGGGCACGTGTTCTTGTTGGCAGTGATGGAGACGAGCTCCAGCACCCGCTCAGCTCGTGCACCGTCAATGCCCTTGGGCCGCAAGTCCACCAGCACCAGGTGGTTGTCGGTGCCACCTGGGGAGCAAGGGAAAGGAGTGAGGAGTGACAGCCATCCCTGAGCACCCCCGGCCACCTTCTCCGCTCTGCGGCACTGCCCCCGTTCGGCCTCCCAAGCCCTGTTCTGCCTTCCACCCCTCCCTCTGCCACCCAACCCGCCCAACGCTCCCCAATGCTGCCTAAGGGCACCGAGACCAAGCGGTGCCACTTGTGACCTACCACAGCCTCATCCCTCCTTACCCCCAGAAGGGCAGGGAAGGAGGCATTACCTGACACCAGGGTGTACCCACGCTGGAGCAGGGCTTGTGCCATGGCTTTGGAGTTCTTCAGCACCTGCTGGCAGTACTGGCGGAAAGCTGGTGAACTGGCCTGGGAGAGGAGAACACATCAGCATGGGGCCTGGGTCACCCCCAGCCCCGAGCTCACCGCCCCGGCACAGACCTCCTTGAGGGTCACAGCCACGGCGGCAATGGCGTGGTTATGGGGGCCCCCTTGCAGGGAGGGGAAGACAGCAAAGTTGATCCTGTCCTCCAAGTCGTAGTGTATCTCCTTGCCCGTCTTCTTATCCACCGAGCGCACGCCCTTGCGGTAGAAGATCAGTCCCGACCTGGCAGTGGGAGAGAGCTGGTACCGCTCCTCCTACCTGCCCGCTGTTGCCCCATGGCAGGGGCTCAGCCCCCTCCCCGCAATACAGGGCAGCACCAACGGCGCTACCACCCTCCTGCAGGTCCCTCTTGCTCAGCTCTGGCTCCAGCCAAAGCATGAAATGCAGCCTCTGCTTCGTGGTCGCTCACCATGGGCAAGTGTCCTCCCAGGGGAGGGGGTGGCAGGACGCAGCCTCACCTGACGCCACGTAGTGTCTTGTGTGTAGTGCTGGTGACCACGTCTGCGTACTCGAAGGGCGAAGGGATGACCTTGGCTGCCATCAGCCCGCTGACGTGCGCTATGTCTGCAAGCAAGTACGCCTTCACTTCCTCACACACCTGGGGACATGGGGAGTTATGGGCTGTCCCTGTCCCCACGGCCACGAGTGGGGTGCAACTGCCCTTATGCTGTGGCAGGCACCCAGGACGGAGACGCTGCCCCTGTACCTTCTTCATGCGAGCGTAGTCAACGAGGCGAGCGTATGCACTAGTGCCGGCAATGATGAGACGAGGGCGGAAGAGCCGTGCCGTCACCTCCAGTTGGTTGTAGTCAATCAGTCCCGTGGCTGGCTACGAGGGACGGACAGACAGACGGCTTGCTGAGGCACATGCACTTCCCTGCCCCCACCCCAGCTCTGAGCACAGGGTGTTTGGCTGAGTCACAGGCAGCACCCAAGCACCCTGCGGCACTGGGACACGGCCGTGACACTGGGAGGGTAGGGCAGGGGACGGCAGAGCAGCTTGGGCACCACAGTGACACCACCAGCACAGCCTGGCCAGCCGATCCCCCCTCTTCCCCCAGGAACCCGCCCCCCTTGGCTCACGTCAAGTTTGTAGGGCATTGACTCGAAGAAGATGGATGTTGCTGAGATTCTCTTGACGTCCGACATGTACCCATGTGTGAGGCTGCAGGGGAGGGCAGAGGTGCAGGATCAGGCTGGGCCCCCCAAGAGGCAGCAGGCTCCAGGCCACCCCACCCCACTACATACTGGCCCCCATCGGGCAGGTCCAGCCCCATCAGGCGGTCGTGGGGCTGCAGCAGGGCGGTGTAGGCTGCTAAGTTGGCTGGAGACCCTGAGTAGGGCTGAACGTTGACGCCCCAGCGGGCCGGATCCAGGTCGAACGCCTCCAGAGCCCGCTGCTCGCACAAGAGCTCGATCTGGTCCACCACTTCAGCTCCCCCATAGTACCTGTGGAAGGGAGGTTGTCGGGGGGGGCCTTCCCCTGACCAGCCCCACAGCTGCCCACCATGCCCCACAGGAGACCTCGGTGGAGAGGAGAGCCTTCCCTTGAAGCACCCACTCCTGCCCCGGGGCTCCCCTTCACCTTCTCTGCAGCTGAATCCAGGCCACGGCAGGACCCCCGATGCCACCAGTGCCCTCCCACCCCCAGAGCCTGCTTCCCCCCATTACCTCTTGCCAGGGTACCCCTCCGAGTACTTGTTGTTGAGGCAGGAGCCCAGGGCTTCCAGTGCCGCCCGGCTGCAGAAATTCTGGAGGAAAAAGGGGCTCAGAGATGGGACAGCAGAGCTCCCACCTGAGCAGGGCCCCCCCGGGACTGTCACCGCCCCCTGCGCCAAGGACCCTGTACCCCACCTCAGAGGCGATGAGCTCCAGCCCCCGGCACTGCCGATCCTTCTCCTTCTGGACCAGGGTCCACATCTCTGGGTCACTCTCAGCCAGACTCTCCTGTCCCGTCCAGCTGGGCACGTGCCCAGTGGCAGCCACCGCAGCAGTGCCATGCTGCGCCTGCTGGCTGCTGGTAGCCACACGGCCACCGTATCGCTGCAGGGCCTGCGCAGGAGATGGGGGGAGGGGGCTGACAGGCTGCGACCCCACAGAGGCGTGTGCCAGGCCCCCTTACCCCCCAAAGTGCCCTGGACCAGCAGGTGACAGTGCCAGCAGCAAGACCCTGGTGTTCTGTCTCCAGCCACTGGTGCCACCCTGCAGGGTGAGCACGCAGGGACCCCAGGGTCCCCATAAGGCACATGGAGACCCCCCCAAGGCCTCCCGGGCCCACGGCCGCAGCAGGAGCATCTTGCTGAGGGCCGATGCCGAAGCAGGAGGAACGACAGCCAGGCCCGCTGCGGGTGCAGAGCACGCGTGCGGCAGAGCAGCGCTCGGGGGGGACAGCCAGATGCTCAGCCCCCCGCCGAGACCCCCACGTTGTGCACAGTGCTGCAGGGGGGTGTGCAATGGGGAACCCCTCCAACAACCCCTCCGCAGCACCATGCACAAGGCTGGGGGGGGGGGAGGTGAGCCCTCACTGCGCCCCTCAGCCCGGGGTCCCGGAAAGTGAACTGTGCCCCCCCTCTTAGACCCGGTGCCGGTGCCCGGTGCCGGGTGATGTAACCGCCGTGGCCTCATTGCATCACCCGTGGGCGCCGGGCAGGGGGCAAGGCCGGCGGTGGCTGCCCCGGCCCGGGGACTTTGGGACAGACGCAAAGTCCGCGCAGGCCGGACCGGGGGTGCCGCAGCCCGGCGGGGGGGGGGGGGGGGGGGGGGGCGGGACCAGGCGCCGCTGCCCCGACACCCGCCGAGCAGGAGCTGCCCCCCGCGGCTGCAATGGGGCGCTGGGGCGGGAGGGGGGTCGGGACAATCGGGTACGCACAGCGCGACCCCCCCGGCACCGGGACACCCCCCGCGGGTAGCCGGATCGCCCCCGGGCACCGCGACACCCCCTGGGCACGGGGACACAGGCGGGGACCGGGACCCCCTGCGGGCATCGGGACCCGTGCGGGCACCGGGAGCCCCCCCCGGGTGCTGGGGCCCGCTGCGGGCACCGGCATTCCCTGTGCAACGGGACCTGCCCGGGCACCGGCACCCCGCCAGGCACGGGCACGGGCACCCCGCGGGCACCGGGACCCCCGCCGGGCTCCCAGACTCACCCTGCCCAGGCGGAGCAGCCACATCGCGGTCCGCGCTGCAGGCGGGTCCCGGCCGGGTCCCGGTGCCCGGGTCCCGGTGCCGGCCCCGGTCCCGGCCCGCCCCGCCCCCGGCGCGCGCTGCTGGGGCGGGGCCAAAGGGCTGCCGGCACCGCGGGGCCCGACGGGAAACTGGAGGTGCAGCCCCCGCCGCGGGGCGCCCCGGTCCTGGCGCCGTCCGCACCTCCGTCCCCCTTCCCCTTCCGCTCCTCCCCCCGCCATCCCGGTGGGCTCCGCCGCGGGGGTACGGGATCAGCACACTCCAGCGCTTCTGCATGCTTTTTCCCAATGTTTTTCTTTATTTTCCACTTTTTTTCCATTTTAATTTTCTTAAAAAAATATGAAGAAGCCCCTGCCCAGAGCCGGGGGAGGCGCGGCCCCGCACGGGCCCGGCCGGCTCGGCGACAGCCCCCCCGGGTCCCGGCCCGTGGCGTGGCACCTCTTCAGGGCACGGCGGGTCTGGGCAGGGCCCCCCGGGGCGAGGGGTGTCCCCCGGGGCACCAGGGGCTCGGCTTGGTGCCCCAGCGCTGCTGCAGCCTGGGAGGGGGGGTGGGGGGCTGGGGGGAGGCTCCAAAGTACCCGGACGGGTGCCCTCGCGCACGCGCAGACCGGTGTGCACACACGTGTTCACACGCACATGCATGCACGTCCCCGACGGCTGCAGAAAAACAAAAGCCCCCCCCCCCCCCCAGCGTGCGGGGTGAAGCCTGAGCTCTCCCGTGCACCGGCACAAGGCAACCCCCCCCTGCTACCACCGCCCCTGCGCCCACCGCGGAGGTGCTGCGTGCCTAGCTGGTGCCATCGCATGGGGCTGTACCCCCCAGCTTGCCCCCACGCTCCCAGGGACCCCAGCCCAGCCTACAGCGGGGGGGCAGGCTCTGCACCAGCACCCCCCACCCTGCTGCAGGGGTGGGAGCGCAGGCGCGCGGTGGGGCTGAGACTCCCTGCAGCAGCTGTGCCCCGGGTGGGCTGTCCCTTGCCCCACTCCTGTGCCCGGGGAGGTGCTGCAGTGACGAAGGGGGGACTGGTGCGGGGGTGATGGGGTGCACCATGCAGCTGGGATGGGGTGCAGGAGCCCCCAGCCTCCATCTACCTCCAGCTCTGGCACCCGCCGCCCCTTCCTGCGGCCATCAGCCGAAGTAGGGGTTGTCGTGCTGGAAGTTGTAGTCAGGGCAGACCTTCTGGACCAGCTTGTAGTCGATGCTGAGGAAGGAGATGAAGATGCAGATGACCTTGAAGGGCTTGGCGCAGAGCCAGGCGGCGTGGCTCTGCGTGTGCTCGGTGAAGCACACCTTGGAGGGGTCATACAGGCAGGGCTTGTTCTTCCGTGCCCGGTTGGTTTTCTCGTACTCCACGTGGCAGTTGAGGGCCTTGGCTGGGCGCCCCTCAGGCAAGGTGCTCTGCTGGGGTGGTGGGTGGGGGAGTGGCGGTGGGGCTGGCACCAGCACCTCGAAGCCCACCGCCTTGGAGGGGGGCACGATACTGACCGAGACATTGCCCAGGCTGGAGGAGTTGTGGCGGAAATAGACGCTGAAGGTCCCGTTGATGTGGTCAACAATCTTTCCCGTCACCAGCAGGCTGAACTTCAGCGTCTTGATGTTGAAGTAGAAATCACCCCAGCCAAAGATCTTCTTGGTGCGGCCAGACTTGAGCGAGGGCTTGCGCCGGGCGCGGGGGCCCAGCAGCTCCCCAGCTGTTTGGTTCTTCTGCCAGTCCCAGGGGCTCCGCACAGCACCCGAGGGTGTTCCTGCGCCCCGGGGGGGCTCAGCTGGAATCAGCCGCCTGGGGTCGAGCATGGGGGGCTTCAGGGTGCCATAAGGGACATCCTTGAGGAGGCCGGAGGTGCCCAGCTCCAGGTACCCCAAGGTCTTGGCAATGTGGCCCCCAGCACACACCATCTGGGGGAAAGAGGGCAGAGACTGCATGAGCTGTGTCTGCTACCCCTCACTCATCCTCCTGTCTGCTGCCCTTTCTGCTGCCCCTGGCTCCTGACTCATCTTCCTGCCTGCTGGCCCTTGTGCATCCTCCTGCCTGCCACCCCTGGCTCATCCTGCCTGCTGCCCTGGCTCATTCTCCTGCCTCTGCTCCTGGCTCTTCCTCCTGCCTGTCCCCATGCCCCGCTCTGTGTCCATGTACCCCTCCTGCGCCCCTCCATCCCATCCGTGGCCATGCACCCCTCCGGGCCCATACGCCCCTTTAGTACCGCGCCTCCCCCCCGTCCACTATGCCCCCAGCCATGCCCAGAACCGAGCATGGCTGCACCCTGCCCACGCCACCCCCAACCCCTGCTCAGCTTCGCACAGGCCTGTCCCAGACACACCCCGGAGCCAGGGCTGCTTCTCCAGCATCATCCATGTCCCCGTGACAAGGAGAAGCAGGACACTGGACAATTCATGACTGCCTGCCCCACCACAGCTGAGACCTATTAAAATGGAGGGGGGTGGCAGGCAGCAGCGTGTGCAGAGATGGGGAGGCATCAGAGCCCCGCGCCGCCTGCCAGGGAAGCCTAATTGCATTACCCAGTGCCTCTGATCTGCAGCTGAAATTACAGAGACCCCTGCCAGGCTGCACGGCAGCCGCTCCGCCCTCCAGGATAATTACACCGGGTGGACACAGCTGAAGAGTGGGGTGCATTGTGTGCAGAGGAGGGGCACACAAGGAATGAGCAGGGACCCCTTGCTCTGCTGGAGGGGGAGGGGATGGGGTAATTTTCTGCATTCTGGCAAGGGAGGGAATTTGCAGCAAAAGCAGAAAAATGGGCAAGCAGAGGGAAGGAAAATGCCAGGCAGCTGCAAGGTCCCTGCGTCGGCATGGGGACACCCCCTTGTGCAACACAGAGCCAGGAGCCTTCGGCAACAGCTCTCACAGGGTGGGGAGAGCCAGCTCCTCTCCTGCTGGGGTAAATCGAGGCAGGGAGCTGTGATGGAGACTTGCTGCCTTGTCTCTCCAACCTGGGCGAGCTGTGAATCCAGTTAAGGAAGCACTGATGGGCACTGGCACACCAGGACTCTGGAGACGCACCCAGTCCGGGACCCATCTCCTGCCAGGTGCCAGCTGGGAAGGGACCATAGTGTCTGCTTCCCGAGGTTCCCCACCGCCATGGCTCTGCCGGTCCAGCTGCCGGCACCAACATTGCGTGGCTCAGCAGTGGCGAGCAGAGCCAGCTGGCACCTCTTCAGCCCTGGGACCCTGTCTGACGTGTCCCATGTCCCTCCCTTGCCTAAGCCCGCCTGCCCCCCCGCTTCCCCATCTCTCAGCTTGGCTTGCTCCTGGCTCTGCACCCTGGTGCCCGGTGTGCCCCTGCCTGCCCTGCCAGCTGCTCCCGGCACGCAGGATGCTGCTCCGTCAGCCCCGGCCTCGTCAATCACTGTCGCCCGCGAGCTGGCAGGTGCTCAGGCTGCTCTGGCAGTTTTTGCTCTGGACGACCTGTTTCCAGACGGGGACGCGGGAGGAGGGGAGTGGGGAAGGGAGGGTGGCGAGCAGAGCAGAGGCGCCAGCTGGAAGGGCCTGGGGGGAGCCTGGGGGTGTGGTGCTCCCATAGGAAACTGAGGTAAGCCTCAGTGCTGAATCCGACCCTGTGGGGCTGGAGGCAGGGCAGGAGGCACAAGGGTTGGCTCCTGCTTGCCACTGCTTGGGTCTCATCCTGACACCAGCCACCTTACAGCACTGTCAGAATGACTCGAAGCTGTTTCCCCCTCAGAGCGCAGTGCACTCATCCCATGACCCCCATCAGAGAGGGGTGAGTCCCCCGAGCCCACTCCCCTGTGGCCAGGCAGGTCTGTGTGCGGGGATTGGTCTGTGCTGGATGGAGCAGCACTGTGGAGGGCTGCCCCGGCCGCAGACCCCCACACTTGTTCCGTTCTCCACTGCTGAGCTGGAGTCTCTGGCCAGGCTGCGCGCTGCTGTCTGCAGGATCTATTGCCTTATCCCCCTAATGCTGCGTGCGCCGGGATCAGCCTGTAAATCTGCTCTGGCATGTGCTCGCTCTCGCCAGCACCGCACCGGCAGGGGAGGCAGCCGGGGCAGGGGCAGCGAGGGCAGAGAAGGCAGCGGGGGCAGGGGAGGCAGCCACGGCAGGGGCAGCGGGGGCAGAGAAGGCAGCGGGGGCAGGGGAGGCAGCCGGGGCAGGGGCAGCGGGGGCAGGGGAGGCAGCCCCGGCAGGGAGGCAGCCCCGGGCAGGGAGATGGCCAGGGCAGGGAGGCAGCGGGGGCAGGGGAGGCAGCCGTGGCAGGGAGGCAGCCGGGGCAGGGAGATAGCCAAGGCAGGGAGGCAGCAGGGGCAGGGAGATAGCCAAGGCAGGGAGGCAGCAGGGGCAGGGGAGGCAACCCAGCTGCTGCCGGCACTGGCCATTCTGCCCCGGGGCTCTGCTCGGGAACCGGCCGGTCCGGTCCGGGCTGCCTGGCCCCGAGTCTGTGGGCAGGGGAGGAAGATTTGTGGAGACTCAACCCAGCCCAGGGAGTGGGGAGAGGGGGCTCTGCGGTGCGGAGCTGCGGCTGAGCATCCCCGCAGCCCCCCGCTCCGGTCTGGCCGTCCCCCAGCTCCCTCCCCAATCTCTCTTTGAGCGCGGCTGCTGCCTTCGCCCTTATCTATATTTCAACGCAGCTTCAAAGCCGGGTGTCTTCACCAGCCAGCGAGAGAGGGAGCGAGCGCGGCAGGACCGCGAGATGAAGAGATAAATGGGGGAGGGGGAGAGGGGCAGCCCCCCAGCACCCCCAGCTCCAGCCGGGGGAGCGGTGTTTTGCGGGCCGGGGGACGGTGGCCCCGGCGAGCCCGGCGTTCCCCCTCTGCCCCAGCTCTGCTCCATCATTAATCCCACTCGTACATATTCATTAGCCCAGGAGACCCCGCGTCCTGCCGTGGGGAGGCTGTGGGCCTCCCCCCCTCCCGAGGAGCGCGGGCGGGCGAGGGGCAGCGGTAAGGCTGGAGCTGGGAGCCCCCCGGAGCCGCCTGCACCCTCGGAGGGGGGACAAGGAGCAGCGCAGCGCCTGCAGCCCGCGCGGAACGTGCGCATACGCTGCCCAAGCCCCCACCAGCCCGGGAAAGATTTCTGGAGGTTTCTCAGCTCTGCGCTGGCTTTCCATCTCAGCTAGGGCTGAGAGCCAGGACGGCTGGTTCCCCCAGCAGTGCTACGTGAGCCACTGCGGCCCTCCTCCCTCTGCCTCAGTTTCCCTTTCCCATTCACCCTCCTTCCACGATCCCCTGCTAGCAGTGACGGAGATGCAAAGGGAATGGGGATGCGATGGGAAGAGGCTGTGATGGGGAAGTGATGGAGACCAGAGATGCAGTAGGGACAGACAGGCAGTGGTGGGGGGATGCAGTGGGGAACACAAGGACGTACTGGGGAAGGAGGCATCGACAACGGCTCCCTGCATTACTGGAGGCTGTGGGTTCCCAGGCCTGGCTTGTGTGGGAGGATGGGGCAGGATGGGGCCAGGGGCTGTGGGGCACAGGCAGGGCAAGGCAGGGCACTCCTGGGGGTGTGCAAGGAGAAACGTGTCCCCCAGCCCCTCAGGGTAAGGGACTAGGCTGGCAGCATCCCACCCACCCCCAGGAGCTGCTGGGGGAACGGGGGATGAAAGGGAATTGCAGAGCAGGGCAGCAACTCTCGATGCAGACAGGGCTATTGATTGCAGCACAAGTGCAGGCCGGGGCCATGGGGGAGATCCTCGCTACCAGCAGCCCCTGGTGCAGCCCCCAGAGGACGGCTTCCCCGGGCCAGTCGGGGGTCTTGGAGCCCATGGGCCATGGCCACAGCAAGCCTCTTCCACAACAGCGCTGAGGGGAGTCAAGGTCACCCCCCCTGCACCCTGCCAGCACTGTCAGCATTCAGGGCAGGTCCCGCTCACACCTTGGGTTAAATATTAATGTTTCTGCTTGTGAGTGGTTGGGGTGCAGCACGCACACGCGTGCACGTGAGCCTCTTGGACCTGCTTCACTCGGGGGTGTCACAGTGCCTCCTGTCCCTGCAAGGGTGTGTGCAGAGCCCCCTCCCTCCCTGGCCGCACCAGGATCTGTCCCCTGTGCCAGAGGAGGGCCATGCCTGGCTCCACTGCACACTGGGCTCTGGCTGTGATGCACCATTCATGTGTGCTTGTCTGGTACGCTTGTTTTTTATTGTTACACATGCATGCGCTGCTGCATCCACACATTACCCCAAGACAACAATACATGTTTTTGCCGCTCTCAAGCCCCTTGTGCACTTTTCTGTGCGTGTGTGTGGCTGTGCAGGGCTGCCATGCGTCTGCAGGCACCCGTGTGTCACTCCACGTGTGCACAAGCAGCCAGGCAAGGATGCAGGAAGGGCTGGGGGCGGCTGCAGAGGGACTGGGAAGGCTCTCAGTGCCGGCATCAATTTGGCTTGTCAGGACCAGCAGTGATGGCCACTCACATCCCATTTGCTGGTGGGGCCAAGTGCCGTCAGCTGCTCCCCTGAGACCCACGGTCACCTTGGCGGAGGGAAGTGGATCAGCATGGGGAGGGGCAGGGTGGACCAGCTGCCCCAATGCGATGTGATGAGCTGCCAGCACCCTGAGAACAAGGCCATGACTGATGGGTGGGGTACCATCTCAAGGCAAAAGAGCCCCTGCCTGCACCAGGAGCAGAGTACCCATGACAAGCCTCACCAAAGGCCCTGTCCCTACAGCCAGACTGTCCCCTGCACCCAGCTCCAAGCTGTCCCCCCACCTCGGGAGCTAGTGGCAAAGCAGGTGCTGATCTGCTGATGGGGGTCTCCAGCTCTTCCCATGGGCACAGGGTCAAGCTGGTCTCTCCCCTGTCACCCCGCTGCCTTCGTTAGTGCAAGGAGATTAATTGGAGGTGGTGAGCGACAATCCCCACAGGCCCGCTCCCCCCGGCGCAGTGCAGCCCGGGGCGGTGTGGCATTTCCAAAGGTTAGCAGCAAACAAGGTGCCTCTGACAGCTCCCATTTATCTCGCTGGCGCCGCGCGGGTGCTAATGCGGTGGCAGGGTGACGCGGTGCAGCGGTGGGCTCTGCTGGGCTGTGAGGAGGGACCCAAGCCCACGCCTGAGGCGTGCAACACACGTCTGAACACCTGTGGATGGGTGAGAGCACACAGTGAGTGTGCACCCTGGGACGAATGCAGTCCTGTGCCTCCCGTGCACGTGCCCCAGTGCACGTCGGGGGGGCAGAAGCATTGGCAAGTGTAGATGAGGCTGGTGGGTGGCAGGCTGTTAATGGAAGTCCCCACGAGGCAAATCTGTGGTGATGATTCCTTGGTGCCAGGGTAACGATTTAACCTGCTGTTGGGCACACCTGGGCTGGGTCTGGGGTGCTGGTGGAGCTGGGAGGAGCCCAGGGGCCACAGACCAGAAGCGCAAGGTGAGACCCAGTCTGGCTGCCCAGCCCTGCCTGGGGAGGCTGCAACTGAGGATGCTGCTCCTCCAGTGGAGAGGACTCAAGGGCAAAAGGACGGGGCTGCAGGACGGGGAGAGGGCAGGTAAAGGGGGCCTGGGGAGAGCAGCAGTGCGCAGCCCAGCAGGGGTTACAGGGTTAGGGCTGCAGGTCCTGGGCAGGCACAGGGTGTCCCACAGCCAGACCCCTCCCTGCTGACACATGGGCCATCCTCTCCTCACTTTGCAACCCCTCAGTGTCACTCAGCCCCCTCCTCCTGCCCCCCCCCCCCCCCCCCCCCCCCCGGACTTCACATGCAGCCGCTGTCCCAGCACAAAGGGACAGGATGGACGTGGCAGGGCGAAAGGGCACTATGCTCCAAGGGATGCTGAACCTGCCCCAGTTCCAGGCACCAAGGGGTCGAGCAGGTGACAGACAGGGACAAGTCAGGATGCACTCATGCACAGCCACCCTGCCACACACACACACACACAGAGTCACAGTGATGGCCAGACAAATCCTGCCCTGAAGGTGAGCTCAGCATGACCACCTGAAGGCCTCCTCAGTCTTTCCTCTGCCTCTTCCATGCTGCCACTGCCACAGCTGCCAGCAGTTTACATGCACCCAAACCCAGCACAGCAGGCAGGCGGCTGCAGAACCCTCAGCACCAGGGTGGGCAAATGCAGCACCAGGCAAACCCAGCACCAGCACCTCCTTGGCAGGAGCAGAGCCCAGACAAGCTTGCCAAAGCCAGACCCACCACTGGGTGATTACAGCACCGTGGGCCTGCTGAAGCTGCTGGTGCCCACCCTGCACACGCAGCCCATGGTGGCAGCAGGACCCCCGGGAGCCACGCTGTGGTCCTGCTCCCGGTGACACCCATGCCTGAAGTGATGCTCAGGTGACGGCCGGTGTCGCCTCATGTGGGAGCATGACCTCTGCGGGGCCAGGAGAAATCAGCTTCCCCCAGACACACTTGCCTTCACCCCCTAAACAGACACCTCACTCCTTGCAGATGGAAAAAATATGCAAATGCTGCGGCTTTATTAACGCGCTCGGCACGCGCTGGCTAATAAATATTTCATAGCCCGAGTAGGACTTTTTTTTTTCCTCCTTCTTTCTTTCGTTTTGGTTCCTTTTCCCTGTCACTCGTTTCCTGCCTTTTCTTTTCTCAGCCGTTGTTTTATTTATTTATTACTTTTAAGGGCTTCATGGTGAGACAGGAGCTGGTAGGTGGCTGGGGGGGGAGCAGGGAAAAATGTACATCCCCAGTCTCTCCCCCCACGGGTGAAAAAGAAAAGTGCTGTTAAGAGCAAAGGAAAAAATATAATAGAAGGGAGGAGACAGCACCAGGCAAAGGATTCAGGGCTTGTGTGACTCATTGGACTCAAGGAAGAAAAGAGAATGAATGAGAAAATGAGGAGATAAACGGAGCGGGAAGGGGGTGAGGGGTGTGCAGGCGGGTGTGTACAAGCCAGCGGCGAGGGGGCACGGGGGTGGCGGGAGGGACAGGGACGCGTGAGCTGATGGGCTCGGAGGAAATTGAATCCTGCTCACCCAGGCAGCGCATTGCCAGCATCCCCTGGAGCCAGCCGCAGCCCAGCCTGCCTGAGACGCCCAGCTCGGCTTGGCCAGCGGGACCTGGCACCACACGGCGGGGGTGGGGGGGGGGCGGAAGGGGCTGGGGGTCAGTGAGGAGAGGGGCTGCTCCCAGCCAGCGCAGTGCTGCATGCTCCCGTGCGGTGCCAGGGCTGTGGCTCCCTCGGCTGAGCCCCTCGCGCTTGGGAGACACGGGCACGCAGTTACATGGATAGCGTGTGGGGAAATGGAGGCAGAGCCGGCAGGGACTAGTCCCAGGCACCCAGGGGTGCCCAGCTAGGATGCTCACATCCCCCCTTCTCAGCCCTTGTGGCTCTGCCTCAGTTTCCCCACGGTGGAGCAGGCTGCAGGGTTCTCTCCACCCCTCCAGAGCTGTCCTGGTTCTTTGGTGAGCGAGGTCTTCCTGGGGGGTGCAGAGCTTCCCCTGAGCCCCCCCCAAACCAGAGGGACCCCGGGGCCCTCAGGGATGCAGCCCCTACCTTCTGCCCAGCTGCCTCTCCTCCCCCCTGGCCCACCCCCACCCCCTTGCCTCACCATTTCACTTTATTATTGCAATAAATGTAGCCATAAAAGTGGCAGGTATCGGCGTGTGAGGAGATCGCTTCTCCTGAGCTATGGAAATGTAATTTCGAGTGTGCCCGGGAAATTTTATAAGATCGTATCAGGCGGGATCATAAATTGCATTTCCAGCCCCCCTTCCCCCCTGCACCACCACCCCCCCACCCCCCCACCCCCATGACACAGGGCTGGTGCGAAGGTCACCACAGAGAGGAGCAAATGCGGGGCTGTCCCCTCAGTGGAGACCCCGTCCCTGTGCCCCCCTCAGCACTGCACCCACTGTGCTACCCCCATCTCCCCCCAGCACATTCCCAGGGCCAGCCAGGATTTATTCTACCCAGCAGGAGAAGGAAGGGAGGAGCAGCGGCATGGACGTGGCTGTCCCCTGCACCACCCCCCCCCCCCGGCAGCAGAGGCTGATTAAAACCCTCCAAGAGACCCAGGGGTGCAGGGGACCCTCAAGGGCATCACTGAGGCCGCAGCTCCTCTTGGGCTGTGCTGTCCTGGGGTCACAAGGACTGCACCCCGCTGCAGCCGGGCACCGGCTACTGCCAGGAGCAGGGGATGACGGGTCCCTGCAGCCAATCGCCCTCTGGAAGCCCCTCACAATCTCTGGGGGCAGGATTTGGCCCCCGGTTGCATGCACCACCCTTCCTGGGGTCTGGGTCCCCAGCAGGCACCAGGCAAAGTGGTGCAAAGCATCACTCTGCTGAGGAACCGAGGACAGAGGCTCTGCTGCTCAGTGCTGGGGGGACAGGAGAAGGAATTAAGAGGGTCTTTCCCACTGTGACACCCACCGAGCCCAGCCCAGCTGCTGGGTGAGCCACAGGGGCTGGACCTGGACGGGGTCTGCACCGCTGGTGGCACTGGGCTGAGCAACATGCCACGCGCTGGGCGTGCAGCAGTCAGCCCCTGTCCGAGCAACAGGGTCTGATGGGGATTTATTTGGGGAGGGGAAAATTAATCCCACTGCGAGCACAGGGCCCTGCAGGCTCTTTGCAGCTGATCATTTCTGCAGGCTGGGCACTCATTTCCACAATGACTTTCCTTTTGCAACAGCGATCAGGAAAAAAGGCGGCGGGGGGGGGTGGTGGGGGGTGGAGAACACGGGCACAGGGACGTGATTATTTCTTTAGTAGCAATCCAAGCGGCTGGAGAGGAAGCTTCATCTTTCCTGGGCCATTTACCTTCAGCGCCCGAGCGCGAAGGCTGAGCCAGGCAGCTCTTCAGAGATGCTGGAGCTCGGCCAGGGCAGGCAGGGGGGTGGGAGGCTCCAGCTGCCGGGGTCTCAGCTCGGCATTGCCCCACTGCTGGGCTTACCGGCTGCTGGGACTTTGGCTCCCCGGGAGGAAGAGCTGTGGATGCGGGGTGGGGGGCAAAAGTCATTAATCTGGGAGCGTTAATTGGCATGGGTGTGATTAGCAGTGGGGCTGACGGGCGCTCAGCTCAGGGCTGCTGTCACAGATGGAAGCGCCCGCTTCAGCGGCTGCCTCACCGTCCCAGCTCGTGCCACCCCCTGCCAGCCCCCCTGCAGAAAACTGGCAATTAAAAACAAGGGAGGGGAGCAAGGGGAAGCAATAAGGCAGGCCCCAGATCTCAGCCAGAACACTACAGTGGAAGAGCAGGAGTGGGTCTGGCCGGGGGGCACCCTTTGGTGCCCCCCCCCTCCCCAGCCACTGCTCCTCCCCCCTCGATGGGAAGCTGAGCCGCGCCATGCTCCAGGCTCCAGCCTTATTGAATCTCTCAGCTCAGGGTGCAAAGGGCACCACAGGGAAGAGTTATTAAAAAAAGGGAAATGAGTCGCTTGGAAACCTTCTTTCGGAATAACTGTGTGTGTTTGTTTGGCGATAGATTAGCTCAGCCATGCTGAGCACACAGCACCCGCTGCAACAACGGTCAGCTCGGGAGACCAGCAGGAACCGGGAGAGGGGGGACGCATGGAGCTGCTCCCCTGGCCCCAGCAGCCGCTGGCTGGGCAGCGTCCTGCTCTGTGCCCGGAGGGACCCCTGGCCAGACGGGGGCTTGCAGGGCTGCACCGGCACCCAAACCCCATTTACCCCCCGCCCTGGTCCCAAATGGGGTATACGTCTCCAAGCCATGAAACAGTTAAATTCTCCCCATTAATGGGAGCTAGGGGGTGGGGTGAATAGGGGTGTCCTTGCACCAAAAGGGCAGCATCTGCTTAAGAGCAAAGCCATCTGTCAGCCAACAACCTGGCAGACGTGTGACAGCTCTTGGGTGACAGCAAGGGAAAGGGAATGAAGCAGGGCGAGTTTCCCGGAGGCTGGCATCCCACGCCACCAGCCTCCTGCTGGCATGGCCACCGGCGCTGCAAGGCAGGCTTTTCCCGGGAAGGGTTAATCCAGGAAGGAAAACCTGCCAGCAACACTCCAGGTGCTTTGCAGACACCCGCTATCTCACCTCCCCACCTGCTAGGAAGGAGGGAAACCGAGGCAAGGTGCTGGGGAGGCACATCCCTGCGAAGGCACAGGCAGGCAGCGGGGCTGGAGCAGGGATGAGGGAAGACACGCGGTGTCCTGGCTCCAGCGCCAAGCCACAACACCCCGCTCTCCTCCCGGGCACCCGGGTCGCTCCTGCCTGCGCTGGGGACAGTGGCACACTGCCCCTTCCACCACTGGCTCTTGTTCAGCACCTGGGGTGGATCAGGCCATCACCTGGGCATCGGGGACCACAAGGCTGAGGTGACATCTCTCTCCCAGGAAGGCCAGCAGGTTGCTGGCTAGGAATTGCCCTTCCTCTGCAAAATTCCAGCTGCCCCTCCGAGCCCAAGGATGGCAGCTGGATGTGCCGCAGAGCTACAGCCAGCCAGGGGCCTGTCCCATTGCTCCTGGCTGCACCTGGGGGGCTGGATGGGACCCAAACCAGCAGGAAGCCAGGCTAGACCCTACTCTGAGGGACCCCTAAGATTTAATGCTCAGTGCACAGAAAAAAAAAATATAATTCATAAATATAAACCAGCAGCCTGAGGAAGGCAGGGGCAGGGAGATCACCTGCAGGGAGCACTGGGCAGCATCTCTCCCGCCCGCCCAGGCGCTGCCATCCCGAGCCCAGGTGCATGGGGAGGAGAAGACAAATCCCAGGCAGCAGCAGCCATGAAGGGTAGGGGGTCGGGGGGGAGGTGATTTGCACACACACAGCGGAGATGGGCACCCACTGGGCTGGGAGAGCTTGTCCACCCCAGCAGGGAGATGCACACTGGCACACACCCCCAGCAGGGACAATCAGCACACACAGCAGTGGGGAGACACCCCGGGGGTCTGTCCTTCCTGCAGCAGTGATGCTCTCCCAAACATCCCCCCTCAGGAGCGAATGCTCGCCTGCCCGCGGGAGGTAGCCACATCTGCCTCTTCACCCACCGTTCCCACCACAACCCCAGTGGGACCGGCAGTGGGGAGCTCAGGTCCCGTGCAGCAACTGGGGCTGGGGGGGAGCTGGCAGGGCCCCCCCCACCCCTCAGGCTGCCTTCTGCCCTCCCAGAGAGGCCGGGAAAGTTTCTCCCCAACAGGCCCGGAGGACTAGGGTGCAGCTCCATCTCCCTCCCCCTGCGACCCAGCTGGGCACATGGCTGTGCAGAGCCTGCCCCCCCCTGCAACCCCGTCCCCACGCCAGGAAGCCCACGGACCACCGGCCAGTGCCCACAGACCACCGGCCAGTGCCGGGCCCGCACTGCAGAGGGGTTGGGGCTCACTGTCCCCCGCCAGCATCTCCCGGGGTTATTGCCCACACACATGGCAGGAGGCTCCCGCACCCAAGTACCCACCCTGTGCCCCGGGATGGGCCCACTCCCCCCAGCTGTGAGCCCCCTCCTCACCGCCCAGCGTGGCTGCCTGTGCAGTCAGGGAGGGGGACAGGGGCAGCGCCCTGCTCCTGATTTCATCAAAACAAAACCATTTGTCTTGAAGCAGCTCCAGCACCGACAGATGCTCTGCGTTAGATGGACACGGGGAGGGGGGGGGTCACGCAGAGCCACCCCCACACACAGACACACGCTCGCACACACATCTAGCCATCTATATACATACAGAGAGGAGCGTGCCAGAGAGAGACAAGTTGCAGGAGCCTTTGCCTGGGGGGTAGGGTTGTGCGGGGGGGTGGGGGGGGGTGGGGGGTGTCCCTGATGTGCATCCAATTCCCGAGAGGGAATTGACTCGTTTGATTTTATTCATGAAACAGAAAGTAAAAATGGAGTGTCAGGAAATCAGATCTGCCGTGTGATGAGCCTGCCCCCCCCCCCAGCAGAACTGTATGGCGGGGGGGTGGGGTGGCACAAATCCCCCCATTCATGACCACCACAGATGCTGACGCCAGAGGCAGCTGTAGCCCCCAAATAGGGCAGCTCCGGCTGGGTGGGGAAAGCCTTGCTGGGCTCCAGGGGGAAGGTGGCAGAGGCAGGGGACCCAGAGAGGCAAGTGGCCTTGGGAAGCATCAGGCATCAGGGGCCATCGGGGGGGGGGGGGGGGCTCTGCGGGTGGGGAGGGTGTCTCCGCATCTACAGCCGCTCCTCGACCTCCACTGACAGGCGAAGGGGCAAGAACAGGCAAAGCCCCCCCCGCCCCCCCCCCCCAGCTCAGCGAGGCCAAGCCTGTCCCTGGGGCAAATGCCCAGTGTGCCGCCCCCGCCGGCTGAGGGGGCACCCCAGCGAGGTGGGGGGACGGAGCTGGAGGGGAGCTGCCCCCCAGCAGAGGCAAAGGCCACGCCGGCGCTGGAGCTGAGCCCACACCAAGTCAGGACAGGGATGAGGCATCACCTCTGCAGGTGGTTTCGGCGCTCACACCCTGCTCGGAGCCGGGGGAACCTTGGCTGCCCGCCCCGGCCCTGCTCGGGGTGCGGCTGCCCCCCCCGCCGGGGCACCCTCCTGCCTCCCCTCGCTCGCCCCACCGCAGGCCCGTCCCGCTGCTCCCCCTCCGCAGGTGCGATGCAGGTGCGGGACAAGCGCCCCCCCCGCCCCCGCCCCCGCGCGGCCGCCCCCACGCTCACGCGCGGCTCAGTCTCGCGCGTCTCGCTGCCCTCCCCCCCCCCTTCCCCCCCCCCCCCCCCCCCCACGGGCACTTGCCAGACGGCGCCTTCCGCGCTCTGCTCCGGGGGGGCGCTGCTTGGAACCGGGGGCTGCACCGGCGGCGGGACACCACGCTGCCCCCCCCCCCCCCCAGCCCCACGGGTCCCCAACTCCGCCCGGCGCCGGAGCGCGGCGCCCCGCACCCCCCGCGCAGGGTCCGGAACAGCCCCCGAGCCCTCTCCAACTTGGGGCGAGCGGGACCCCCCCGCTGTGCGATCCCTGCCCGCTGCCCCCCCACCCCCGCGCCATACAACTCTCCCATTCACCCCCCTGCAAACGCGTCCCCCCCATGACGGCACGACCCCCTCCTCGCGACTGCACAAGCCCCCCCCCCCGGTTGTCCGCTATCTCCGTGTCTGCCTGAGCCCCCGCGCGACTGCACGATCCCCCCCTCGGCCACCGAACTGCATATTTCCCCGTTAGCCGCACGCCCCCCCTTCCCCCCCCCCGCAAGACCCCTTGCCAGGACTGCACACCCCCCCCCCGCGGAACGGCACGGATCCCCCCGGAATTGTAGCACCCTCCCAATAATTGCTCGACCACCCCCCCCCCCCGCCCCTGGAACTGCAACCCCCCCTCCGGGAACTGCAGCCCCCCACCCCCCCCCCCCCCCTCGAGCCGCGCACCCCCCGGCGGCAGCGGCAACTTTGCTGCCCGCGGGCGGGGCGCGCCCGGTGCCCCCCGTACCTGCAGCAGCAGCCAGGGCCCGAGCAGGGGCAGGCGGCGGCGGAGCATCGCGGGGCTCCCGGGATGGAGGGAGCACGGCGGCGGGCGGCGGGCGGCGGCGAGGGGAGGCAGGAAGAAAGTTGGAGACTTGCTGGGGCCGGGCGGCGCCTCCGCGGCGCCCCGCCAATCCCGGCCCGCCGCCCCCGCGGGGGGGGCACCGGGCGGCGGGCGGCGGGCACCGGGCAGCGGGCGGGGGCGGCTCCGGGGGGCGTCCCGGCGAGCCTGCGTCCAGCCCCTGGCCGCACCGGGGCGGCTCCGGGCCAGCCCTGTGCCCGGGGAGGGGCCAGAGCTGGGGCTGCCCCCCCTCTCCCTGGAGACCCCAGCACCCCGGGATGCTCCTGGTCCTGCCCCCCCTCTCCTGGGAAACCCCAGCACCCCGGGATGCCCCCAGTCCTGCCCCCCCCCTCCCAGGAGACCCCAGCACCCCGGGATGCCCCCAGTCCTGCCCCCCCCTCTCCCAGGAGACCCCAGCACCCCGGGATGCCCCCAGTCCCGCTCCCCCTCTCCCAGGAGACCCCAGTCCCGCTCCTGTCCAGGGGGATGTGCTTGCACCTGGCAGGGACAGTCCTGCCCATGTCCATCCTGCCCATCTGCACCTGGGGAGGGGAGGGGGTCCCCTGCGTCTGCCCCTCCCCCCAAAGACTCCAGCAAAGAAGGGGGAGCATGGTACCAGAGGGTCTCTGAGGGGCAGCCCCCAGGCTCTGCGCTCACACCGAGGTGCTCACACACAGGCACCCCTGCCTTGCACACCCAGGAGCGTGCAAACACCCCCAGTGCCTGCACCACGTCTCAAGCTGGACACGCAACCTGCCGTCACCTGCATGTACACATGTGTGCACGCACATGCACACATGTGTGCTTATCCCTCCAGCCCAGTGCTGGCTCCTCTCAGAGGGGTCTGCCAGGTGTTCTCATACCCCACCCCCCCCAGCCCCCCCAGCTCAGCAGGGGTCCCTCCCCAACACTAACCCTTTATTGATATTACTATTATTGTTACTGTTATTACTATTATTATCTAGTCACCTTCCCCGGGAAGCTGCCGGCAGGGGCTTTGGTATTAGCAGGGCTGGGGGCAAGCACAGGATGGGGGAACATTGCAGAACCGCGCATACGTGTGGAGACAGAATGAATAAAAGGTAAAGGAGAAATAAGCAACAGAAAGGGAGAGGGAGAGAAATGAAGGGAGACGGGAGAGAAAGGGAAGGGAAAGGCAAGGGCAGTGCCGATGCGGAGCAGGGGATCCAGGAGTGCTGGCACCATGGGACCCCAGCCAGCCCCATCACAGCCGCATACAATCCCCACAGCAGCCCCACAGCAGCTCTAGGCAGCACAGTGCCCGCCTGGACCAGCACCCAACACCCAGCACCTTGCACTCAGGGTCTGCAGCGGGGATGCAGGGGACCCCCCCTCCAGGGAAGATCCCTCAGCCCAACTCTTGCTGCTCCCCTGGTGCCAGTGCTACTGGCGGGTGTGTGAGCTGCTGCCAGCCCTGCAGCCCCTGCTCCTGCTCCTGCCCTTCTCCTCACTGCCCACACTGCCGGGAGCCTCTGTGCCCCTCTCCCTGCCCACCCGACATCCCACAAAAATCCCCCCCCCGGGAGCCAGGTGCTGCCCCCTCATCCAACTGCTGCATTTACCCCAGGCCTGCAGAAGGGATGGGGTAGCTGAACCCTGGCTGGGGGCTGCGGGGGGCCAGCCTTGCCGGCACGGCCCATGGGCCTCCATACCAGCTACCCCTGCACCGCCAGCGCATTGCCACAGCCAACGCCTGGGGGTCCTGGTGTCCCTGAGGGTCTCACCAGGGAGCAATGGGACGCTGGGGTCTGCGAGAGGTCCGGTTGCCCTGGGAAGACCCTTTGCACACAATTAATTAACAGCTCACTGGCCTAAGAGCTGGGAGGGCAGAGGCAATGGCATGGGAAATAAGTGAAGGTTTTAAAAAATAATAAAGATTGAAGGAAAAAAAGCAAAAAAGAGGGAGGGAGGGAGAAGGGAAAGGGAGAAAAAAACCTCTAGAGGAGATATAAGAAACTGATAAGTGAACAAAGAGCCGGTATTGAAATAGATCTGAGGGCCGCGCTGCGCTCGGGCTGCGCCGGATCCCTTTGCAGCGGGTTTGGGGCTTTTCAAAGGCAGCAGCTGTGTCCTCAGCTCGGCACCCGCGGGGGGCCGGTGCCACGCTGGGTGCTGGCAAAGAGGGTGCTGAGGGTTGACATGCTTGGCCGAGTCACGGGCTGGGGGTGTCATGGGGTCCTGTGATGGTGCTGGGGTCCCTTCATGACCCTGGTCCTGCTGCTGTAGCTGGGCACACGGCACGGCCAGGGCGGTGTGGCTGCCGGCACGAGGGCCTGACGCCCCAAGCACGGGCCGGCCCTCGCCCCCACTCCGCTCAGCCCAAGCCCACCGGGGTGGCCATGAGCCCCTGGCTGCCCAGCCCTGCTCTCCAGCCCCTGCTGCTCTCTGAGGGGCACAGGTGGTCCCCCCAAGTCCCCTGTCCTCAGCACCCAGTGCTGCCCTGGCTGTCCCTGCCGGCTGCAGCTGGGGGGCCATGTGGAAGGACCACGGTTGGGGTGAGGGGCAGTGGGGACACTAGGGAGGGGACAGACATCAGGCAAGTGGCCCCCGTGTGCCCCCCACTCCTCCCGCTGCCCCCAGCCCTCACTGAGCCAGTGAGCAGGCCCAGACCCCCCCACAGCAGGCTGTGTGGGACCTGTGCCCCAGCTCTGCCCGTTGCAGGGCTGCACATGGGGGGAGCACGGAGCGGTGCGTGCACTCGGGGGGTACACGGGGGGCACACGGGGGGCGCATGACGGCATGCAGGGCAGTGTGTGCATGGGGGGCACATGGACTGCACATGGAGTGGTGCATGCACCTGGGGGGGTACATAGGGTGCACACAGACTGGTGCGTGCACAATGGGGGCACATGGGGTGCACATGGAGCCGTGTGTGTGCCTGGGGGGCACACGGAGCGGTGTGTGCACACAGGGGGGCACACGGGGGGGGCACACGAAGCAGTGAGGGCACGTGGGCAGGCACATGATGGGGCACACGGAGCAGAGGGGGCACATGGGGGACACACATGGGGTCACACGGGGGTTCGCCTGCAGCCCCCCCGCTCGGTTCACGAGGGCGGCGGCACCACCTGGTGGCGGCTTCTGGGACCGCGCGCGCCGCCGGTGCTCGGTGCTCAGTGCCCTGTGCTCAGTGCCCGATGCTCGGTGCCCAGTGCCCGCCCGGTGCCCCATTCCCAGCGCCCAGTGCTCCATGCTCAGTGCCCAGTGCCCTGTGCTCAGTGCCGAGTGTCCAGCACCTGGTGCCTGGTGCTGAATGCCTGGGGCCGGGTGCCCAGTGCTCAGTGCCCGGTGCCCAGTGTTCAATGCCCGATGCCCAGTGCCCAGTGCTGAATGCCTGGGGCCGGGTGCCCAGTGCTCAGTGCCCGGTGTCCAGTGTTCAATGCCCGATGCCCAGTGCCCAGTGCTGAATGCCTGGGGCCGGGTGCCCAGTGCTCAGTGCCCGGTGCCCAGTGTTCAATGCCCGATGCCCAGTGCCCAGTGCTGAATGCCTGGGGCCGGGTGCCCAGTACTCAGTGCCCGGTGCCCAGTGTTCAATGCCCGATGCCCAGTGCCCAGTGCTGAATGCCTGGGGCCGGGTGCCCAGTGCTCAGTGCCCGGTGTCCAGTGTTCAATGCCCGATGCCCAGTGCCCAGTGCTGAATGCCTGGGGCCGGGTGCCCAGTGCTCAGTGCCCGGTGCCCAGTGTTCAATGCCCGATGCCCAGTGCCCAGTGCTGAATGCCTGGGGCCGGGTGCCCAGTGCTCAGTGCCCGGTGCCCAGTGTTCAATGCCCGATGCCCAGTGCCCAGTGCTGAATGCCTGGGGCCGGGTGCCCAGTGCTCAGTGCCCGGTGTCCAGTGTTCAATGCCCGATGCCCAGTGCCCAGCGCTGAATGCCTGGGGCCGGGTGCCCAGTGCTCAGTGCCCGGTGCCCAGTGCTGAATGCCTGGGGCTGGGTGCCCAGTGCTCAGTGCCCGGTGCCCAGTGTTCAATGCCCGGTGTCCAGTGCCCAGTACTGAATGCCTGGGGCTGGGTGCCCAGTGCCCGGTGCCCAGTGTTCAATGCCCGGTGTCCAGTGCCCAGTGCTGAATGCCTGGGGCCGGGTGCCCAGTGCCCGGTGCCCAGTGTTCAATGCCCGATGCCCAGTGCCCAGTGCTGAATGCCTGGGGCTGGGTGCCCAGTGCTCAGTGCCCGGTGCCCAGTGTTCAATGCCCGATGCCCAGTGCTGAATGCCTGGGGCTGGGTGCCCAGTGCTCAGTGCCCAGTGCCCAGTGTTCAATGCCCGATGCCCAGTGCCCAGTGCTGAATGCCTGGGGCTGGGTGCCCAGTGCTCAGTGCCCGGTGCCCAGTGTTCAATGCCCGATGCCCGGTGCCCAGTGCTGAATGCCTGGGGCTGGGTGCCCAGTGCTCAGTGCCCGGTGCCCAGTGTTCAATGCCCGATGCCCAGTGCTGAATGCCTGGGGCTGGGTGCCCAGTGCTCAGTGCCCGGTGCCCAGTGTTCAATGCCCGGTGTCCAGTGCCCAGTACTGAATGCCTGGGGCTGGGTGCCCAGTGCTCAATGTCTGGGGGTCCGGTGCCCAGTGCCCGGTGCCATGGGGTGTTTCTGCTCCCTACAGGAGCCAGTGCCGAGGCCACAGCAGCTGAGGGTGCCCTGCAGGGCCTGGGGACGGCAGCAGTGGGGAGCCGGTGCACACGTGTGTGCACACATGCATCACCCTGAGCCACACGTGTGTGCACACATGCATCACCCTGAGCCACACACGCACCAGCACATGCGTTGCACCTGAGGGTGCCCAGGCTACGCAACGCACACGGGCACAGCTCCCCCATTCATCCCTGTTCCCTGCCCAGGAACCCGCATGGAAAACCCCATTTCCCCCCTGCACACCCCGAGGGCAATGCAGTGGAGGGATCCTCCTGCCTTACACCACCCGTCTGTGACACCACTCCCTGGGCCAGCACTGGCACCACTGGGCTGGGAGGGCATCAGGGCCATGACACCCAGTGACCTTGGGGCCCGGCTGGTACCGGTGCCTGCCTCCCCGGCCTCACCTCCCCCCCAACCAGCAGCCTGCGCTTCAGTTTTTAAAAATTTTATTTATAACAATATCTGTTTTGTTTAGTTGTAAAGTAATCCAGCAAAAATTATTAAAACATTTCCCCCCAATAAAAGGATGGGGTCGCCCCCCGCCCTCCCCCCACATGCGTTTATTTATTTCTACTATAAAAGCTAGGTCATTTCCATGTTTTTGTTGTTTTTTTGGGGTTTTTTTTTTCCTGTTAAAAAATGTGCATGTTGGAGAGCGGGCGAGGTGCAGGTGACAAGCTGGAGCGAGGGGCCGTGGGGCCAGGCCCCATCCGTACTGCAATGGGGCTGGGGGCAGCGGTGGGGGCACCGTCCCAGTCCCGTCTAACAGTTGGGCAGAGCCGAGAATGGCAGGGAGGGAGCGGTGGAGGAAAAGGTGAGGAGGGAGGGATGGAAAAGGGGGGAGGGGGCCAAGGAGGCTTGCAGAGGCCAAGCTGCAGAACAGGGGGACCTGGGGAGCAGCAGACTTGGGGTGTGTGTGTAGGAAACAGGTCCCCCGGCGAGGGGAGCTGCAGGGGCGGAGGGGACAGAGCCAAGATCTGGGGAGCACGAGCCCCCCGCTCTGCCACCCTCCAGCCGGTGCCGCTGCTGCCTGCGCCCCGCATTGCGGTGACCCCATGTCTCCCGTCAGCCCCAGCTGCAGCAGCCCCAGCGAGTCCATCCCGGCACAGCGACCGCGGCGCCGTCCCTGCTCCGAAACGCTGGCTTGTCTGGCGGGTGGGAGGGGAGGGAGGGGGGGGTGCCCCGATGTAAAGAGATTTAAAATAAACCAAAGCCGGATCTGGCAATGAGAGGCGCCGAGGCCTGGTACCGGGGAATATACAGGTAATAATACTGCTCACATAGAAAAGTAATAATCCTTCATTTGTACATTTATACAGTGGCTCTTGGCTCCCCCGGCCCCGCCCGCCTCCTGCCATGGGTGTCTGTGCCAGGCTCGGGCACCGCGGCCCGGTGGCCCTTCGCCCCTGTCCTGCCCCTATGCCAGGGGGTCCGCCAGGTCGTCGTCCGCCCCCCGCGACAGCAGCTCCCGCTTCTCGTCCGTGCTAGCCAGCGAGTTGCGGCTGTTGTGGGCGCCCATGTACAGCGTGGCATAGACGGGGTTGGTGAAGTTGGTGGGCTGCAGAGAGGGGGGAACAGGTGGGAGGGGGCACGGATACCTCCCTCCCCAGAAGAGCGGTGCCCAGAGGTGTCCCTCGCCCGGGGGTGCCTCGGTGAGAGCCCGCACCAGCCGTGACCTCACAGCACAGCACCACCGTCCCTCCCCACAGCTTCCAACCGTGAAGCCTTTACCTTGGAGCCCCCCAGCTCCCCCTGCACAGACAGCAGTCCCAGGGAGCCCCAACACTGCTGCAGCAACGTGCCCCCCCCCCCCCCCCGCGCAGCACCCCCTGCATTGGGCTGGACCCTGCACAGCCAACAGCCCCGCCGTGCCACACAGCCCCACTCCTCACCTTGTCGGGGTCCAGGGCGAAGTCTGCGTCCAGCAGCTCTCCCACGTCGTCGTCGGGCTCCCCCTCGTACATTTTGTAGGTGGGGTTCCCGATCTCCACATTCATGGCACCATTTGTCATCCGCTGGTGCTGGAAGCCCTTGGCACTGGGTAGGGGGTGAGACGGAGGGTCAGTGCCAACAACACAGGTTGCAGCGAATGGAGCCCCCACCCCACCAGCAGTCCTGCTCGTTTATCCTGCACAATCAAGGCTTTCAACTCCTGCAAGGAGGGTTTCCATCCTGGCTGCATAACGCTCCCTCCCAGCCCCCAACAGCCTGTACTCACCCTTTAATCCTCCACTTGTACCAGACAAAAGCCACCACGGTGAGGAGGATGAGCAGCAGCAGGATGGGGATGACAATGGAGGCTGTTCCTGCGGGAGGAGAGGCACAGGTACAGTCAGAGTGTGGGCAGGGGGCCCAAGCCCCGGGCAGCAGCAGGTCCAGCAGCCGGGCTAGTCCTGCCCCACGGGATAGGACCTGCCCCCCCCCAGCAAAGAACGGGGTTCAGGAGTTGCACAGGGGCACTGGGCAACCCTGGCTTCACCAGGCAAAGACGGGCTCCCACCCCCCCTGGTTTGGAGTCGGGCCCTGCGGGACTGCCCCACACATACGGTTGCTCTGCTGCTGGCTGACGATGAAGTCCTCGCAGCGCGTCCCTGTCATCCCGGCTGGGCACCTGCGAGCGCAGGGAGAGCAGCGGGGTTAGCGGGGGCAGGAAAGCATGCGGGGAGGGGGAGGGAAAGGTGGGGTACAGACCTAGGGGTTGGGGCAAACAGATTGAGGTCTGTCAGTCACATGCTCCCTCCTCTGCTTGGGGGGGCAAGTAGCCTGCCTTTAGCCCCCCCGTCACCCCCCAGCCCCCAGCTCTGCTTACAGGCACTCGGGCAGCTGCGTCTTGTCGCTGATGGAGCAGGTACCGCCATGCAGGCAGTAATTGTCGCAGGTCAGGCAGCTGGGCGCTATCTTGCCGTCTGGACAGCTGCGGGGCAGAGAGGATCAGGCACATGCATACCCCCAACCTATCCTGTGCCCCACCCCAGCACCCAGGACTCTGCTCGCTGAAGGCTGTTAGCTCACCCCTCTGGCACCATTCGTGGCTGTGCCATACCAATGGCTGGTGGGACGTCAGGATGGGCTTGGGAGAGGGACACCTCCTCCCGGGGCCCCAAAGTTGCCAAGATTTCTTAGCTGCTCAGAATTACTAAGCCAGCATCTCTCAGCTGTGGCTGATCCCCAGTGATCGGGCCACAGGCACATGAGTTTTTCTTGGGTCCTTGTGCCCACCATCCCCTCTTCCTCCCTTGAGTTCGATGTCCCTGACACCTACATGCAGGAGACTTCTCCGCTCTGCTTGTTGATGCTGCACTTGCCCTCCTGGCACCGGGAGCATTTGTTGTCCTGGCACTGGGTGCCCTCAAACTGTGGCGGGCAGCGGCACTGCTTAGCGCCGCTGGCCGTCATCTGGCAGATGCCCTCGTTCTCACAGTAGTCGAAGCACTGCCCTGCAGGGGACAGCGGGGTCAGGGTGGGCAGCCCCACACCGGCCCCTCTGGGGGGCTGCCCGTGACCCTGGTCCCCCACACAGAGCACCACCCCAACGCCGTGTCGCCGGAGAGCATCCCCAGAAGAGGGGGACCCGGCAGTCTGACCTCCCAGGCGCTGTCCCCAGCTGCCCTCGCGCAGGCAGCCAGCACTCACGGTACTGGCAGCGGTCCCCGATGAAGGTGGGCAGGCAGCGGCAGTTGGGCTGGTTGCCCTGGTTGACGGTGCAGCTGCCGTTGTTCAGGCAGTAGTCGGTGCACACTTGCTGATTGCACCGGGGCCCCGTGAAGCCGGTGGGGCAGCGGCAGGTTGGCATGCCTGAGGACAAGAGCCGTCAGCGCGCTCTCCATCTGCCCAGGACCAGCCCCGACCCCCAGGCTCGCCCTCAGCAGCCTCACCCGATGGGGAGGCGGCGCAGGTGCCCCCGTTCTGGCAGTAGTCCCAGCACTGGTCGATCTGGCACTTCTCCCCGTTGTAGCGCGGCTGGCAGCGGCACTTGGCCTGCTTGCGGGCGTTGAGGAAGCAGCTGCCACCGTTCAGGCAGACCAGGTCGCAGGTGTCGGTGGTGGGCACTGGGAGGGAGGGACGGATGGAGGTGAGCAAGACTGTGCCAGGCAGGACCCTCCCCTTCGCCCTCCTCCCCTGGACCACCTACCGACAGGGGAGACGGTGGGTGAGGGAATGACCACGCAGGTGCCGTTGTCCAGGCGCTTGCCATTGGGGCAGGTGCAGACGGGGCCACTGGGGCTGAGCAGGCAGAGCCACTCGCACTTCTTGCGGTCACAAGGGTTGGTCACTGCCAAGAGGGAGGGGACAACGTGGGGTGAGGGTAGCAGAGAGACCCACAGCCCTCTTGTCAAACTACTCCCCAAGAGCTTCAGGACATCCCCCACAACCCACAGCTGCCCAGACCCTGTGCCTGTCCCCCCCTGCCCCAGGGTCACCAGCTGACAGCTCACCATTGCAGCTGGCCTCCCCCCACCCACTCCCCTCCCCGCCCCCAGCCCGCTCTGCCCATCCTGATGCCCCCCCCCCCACTTTGGTCAGGGAAGCTGGGTGGCCAAGTCCCCTCCTGCCCCAAGCTCTGCCAGTGCTCCCCTTGCCCTCTGACACCCCGCATCAGAGATCAGGCCCCAGGCACCTCCCTCCCACCCTGGGAGCCGGGCGGGGGTCCTGGGCCTGGCACCCACCCTCCGGTTGCTTGTACTGGTGGTAGAGCACCACGTCGGTGGCATGGTTGAGGCCAGACGTCAGGTTGGTGACAGCTTTGTGCCCAAACTTGTGGATCTTGAAGATGCGGTTGTTGATGTAGGTGACACCGTAGATGTAATCCTCAAAGATGTCAATGCTGAAAGGATGGCTCAGCCCTGGGGAAGTGAAGTGGGGACATGTGCAGGCAGAGGCGGCACGGCTGCCTGCTCGCAGCCTTGGGCAGGGCTGATTCAGGATTCTGGATGGATTTGAGGTGAGGGCCTCCCACCCTGTACAAGGGGGACAGTGCTGGGGGGACAGCAGTGCCAGCAGGCTCTGGTCCTGCTGTGGAGCCCCTAATGAGGGACGCCCACACCCGCTGCCATCTGCTGAGCATCCCTGGCTCCGTGCTGTCGTTTGCCCTGCAGTGGGACCCAGGCCAGGGGCGCCGGGGAGCCGGGCTGTGCCAGGACTGCACCCCAGGGACATCCCCCTAGACGTGTCCTTCTCCTCCCTGCTGCTCTGGTGGGTCTCAGACGCTGCTTACCCTTCTTGTTGTCGATGGCCACGACAGGGTCAGTACCGTTGAGCCGGATGCTGCCGATGACGGAGAGCTTGGCGTCAGCCCAGTACAGCCGCTCATTGTGGTAGTCCACAGCCAGGCCTGAGGGGCACACCCCCCCCGGTGAGGTACGGGTCCCCAGCCCACCCTGAGCCCTTCCTGACCAAGTGACCAGCAGAGCAGCCCCCCCTGCCACTCCTACACTCCTGCCATGGAGCTCAGAGCTCCCAGGCTGAGCCTCCCCAACACAAGCCAGGTTGTACATCCCTCCTGTCAAGGCTTTCACCACCCCTCGTGCCCCTCCTGGCACCCATCTTTGTTCACCTGTTGGCCACTGGATGTTGTCCTGCACCAGGGTCTCCCGCAGTGTCCCGTCCATAGCGGCCGTCTCGATCTTGGGGTGGTTGCCCCAGTCTGACCAGTACATTGTCCTGTGAAGGACGCAGGCAGGTCATTCCCAGCAGGGAAGCAAGGAGGGGAAGAACAGGACAGTCCGACTCTCTGTTGGCAAAGAAACCCTCCCACGTTCTCCCCACGGTGTCCTAGAGCCACTGATGGGACCCCAATGGGCCAGCTGACCCCAAGGCACAGCAACTTGAGCCGACACGGAGTGATGCTGGGGCACAGGGAGCTTCCACCACAGGTGGGCTTGTTGGTAAGAGAAGCCGGGCTGAGGGCTGGGCAGAGGGAAGGGAGAAAGGGCTCAAGTCTCTCACCCCCTAAGTGGGTCGACTACGATGGCGTGGGGCTCATCGATCATGCCCGAGATCAGCGTCTTGCGATTCTCGCCTTTCATCTGCGCCACCTCAATGACATCCCGCCCCGAGTCTGTCCAGTAGATGTTCCCAGCTACCCAGTCGATGGCAATTCCCCGCGGCATCTTCAGCCCCGAGATCTGAGAAGGGCAGAAAGCGGGGAGAGGTGAGGGCAGAGGACACCGTCAGCCCGGCCTCGGTGCCTCCCACCGTGCCCCCGACAGAGCTCACATTCAGGTGGGTAACGCCGCCGTCAATCTGGCGCCGGTTGCGGTTGGAGGCGGTGGAGGCAGTGGAAGAGGCAGGCAGCTCCCGGTATGAGATCCTGCCCGTGTGCCAGTTGGTCCAGTAGATCTTGTTGCCCTTGACGTAGATGTCCATAGCATCGATGCGCACGTTCTCGTCGCCCTGGAAGGCTGGTTCGTAGGCCGAGTTGGGGTTGAAGGGGTACATGCTCCGGATCTTGTTGTCGTCTGCGATGTAGAGGATCTGGTGCTCGGAGCCTGCGGAGGAGGAGCTGTTGGTGCGGGCTGGGCTGGGCTGGGGGGGTCAGCGCAGCTCCACAGTGGGGCATGGGATGGGGTTGCTGCGAGCTTGGCACCCCCTGGGGCTCGCTCTGCCAGGCAAGGACAGGTGATGGCCCCAGCAGTGCCAGAAGGAAGGGTGGGCAGAGGTGCAAGGGGAGGAGAAGCAGCAGGGAAGGAAGAGTGGCTGGGTCCTGCAGGGCGCCACGGGCACACGCAGGGTCTGTGCAGGGCCCCGTTCCCTCCTGACCTTCTGCCTTGCACATGTTGTCCGTCTTCATGAAGTTCTTGGCACAGCTGCAGACATGGGAGCCCTTGGTGTTGTTGCAGAGCTGGGAGCATGTCCCAAAGCGCAGGCACTCGTTGACATCTGGGCAGTGGGAGACAGGAGTTGGGGGGCAGACCAGGAAGGTGCCCTTGTGCACATGGCTGGGGCCAGCCCCTCGCTAGCCAGGGCTCAGAGACCCCAGCCCTCTCCACTCCCCATGTTTGTGCCCCAGGGACACCATTTCTGGTGCTGCAGCCACTCCACAGGTGTGAAGACACATCTTACTGGCAAAAAACAACCGTAAACCTGATGGCCCAACCCCGAGCCCGCTCCAGCAGTGGTGGGAAGTACCTTGGCAGGAATTCTTGTCTGGCACCTTCTGGAAGCCTCTGCGGCAAGTACAGTACGAGGTGGACTGTGACTGAATGCACTGGGCCTCGTCCCCACACATGGTGGTGTTGGTCATGCAGTCGTATGACTTGTGATCTGTGGTGGGACGTGCCGTCAGCCCCCGTGCCTTCACAGCATCCCCAGTGCCCACCCTCAGTGACACCCCAACCCCCCCCCAACATTCCCAGCTCCCTACTCACCATGGGAGCAGGATTCCTCATCGGAGCCATCTCCACAGTCATCGAAGAAGTTGCAGCGGAGGTTGGCACTGATGCACTTCTTGTTTTCGCACAGGAACTCATTCTTGTCCTGGCTGCAGCTCTTGGGCTTGGCTGTGGGTGACTCTGTGGGAGCACAGGCAGCGGCTGTGACAACGCTGCATCCCGGGGCACCCAGCCCTGGGGGAGCCTCAGGGTGCGAATGGCACAGGCAGGGACCAGGCAGGGACCCAGGATGCCTGCACCCGCCTCCCGGTTTCGGGAAGGAGCGGGCAAAGCCAAGCCCAACATGTGGGCTAAATCCAGGGCTCTGCGGGGACCAGCCCAGGGGCAGCAGCGACCCGTGGCCCCGTCCATGCCAGGCGCAGAGCAGCGCCCACGGGCAGCCCCACTCACCGCAGTCCTTCTCATCTGTGTTGTCTCCACAGTTGTCAATGCCGTCACACTGTCGACCGATCCACAGACATACCCGGTCGTTCTTGCAGCGGAACGGTCTGTTGGGGGGACACTGGAATTTCACTGCACCGGCAAACAGAAACAAACGGTGACGGTGAAAGGAGACGCCATAGCCAGGCTGTCACACTTGTCACGAGCTGCTGCTCAGCCTCTGCCTGCTCTCTGGGGAGGCCGGTCCCACGAGGGCGAGCGGGCTCCGGAGACTGAAGCAAAGAGACTGAAGCAGAGACAATCGCCCGGTTGCTGGCCCAGCTGCAGGGGGTCAGCCCTCTTCTCACCCAGCCCCCTGCCCTCAGCCCCCGCTACCCACTGCCAGCCCCCAGCCTGGCTCAGCACCTCTGCAACTCCGCTCTCCGCCGGCGCCACCTGTGCCCCCTCGGCCCCACCAGCTGCCCCCGAGGGGACGCATCTCGAGGGGATGTGTGGAGCTGCCAGAGGTACCCACCGCCCCCCTGGTACCTGCAGCGGTGCCCAAGCACTGGGACCGTCACCCCTCCCCAGCGGGTGCTCAGGGCAGGCTGCCGCCCCCGCGGGCGATGCATGCCGGGCAGGGGCTTTGCCAGGAGTGGGGAGAGGCAACACGGTGTCACTCACAGCACTCCTCGGGGTTTTCATCCGAGTTATCCCCACAGTCGTCCTCCCCATCGCACTTCCAGGCCAGGGGCTTGCACAGTGTGTTGTTGCACTGGAACTCATCCAAGGGGCATGTGCGAACTGCGACAGCACAGGGCAGGAGGAGACATGTCAGCCACTGCTGCTGGGCTGCCAAAACGCTAGTCTGGGGCTGCAACTCCAATTTCCAGTGTGGCTGGGAGCTCTCCAGGGCTCGGATACGTGTCTGTGCATGCCCTGGGGCTGGGCAGAGCGGTGCTGACACACACCCCGTGGAGCACTCCCACCCATGGCAGGGACATGGGACACGCGAGGGCATGGGATGGGAAGATGACCAGCCCTGAGGGAGCCACGAGCGCTGCCATTACCCCCAGTGCCACAGCTCTCCTCGTCAGTGCCGTCCATGCAGTCTGCATCAGCATCGCAGCGCCAGCGCATGGGGATGCAGTGCCCGTTCTTGCACTGGAACTGGTCGAACTCGCAGCGCGGCGTGCAGTCTTTCTGCAGGGGAAGGGTGAAGGACAGCAGTCAGCAGGGACAGCCCCGGCTGTGGTAGCCTCCTGTCCCACGACTTCAGCCAGAACCAGGCTCTCAGCCCCTGCTTGGTGGCAGGGCACCACTGGCACATAGACCGGGTGGCACGTGTCCTCACTCCCACACGTGCTGGCAGGGAGCCCCTGCCCTCGGTGCCATACCTCATCAGAGCCATCCGCACAGTCATGGTCCCCATCGCACTTCCACCTGCCGGCAATGCAGCGGCCGTTGGCGCAGGAGAACTCGCTCTCCGAGCAGGGCCGGGGTGCTGGGGGCAGAGAACACAGAGCATCCCCCTGAGCGTGGGCTGCTGGCAGGGCTGCGAGGGCAGAAGGTCTCCCTGGCCAACAGCGCGGGGGGGGGCACAGGCTGGCACAGACACACGTCCGGTGGCACTGGGGACAGGGTGGGGTGCAAGCAGAGCCAGGGGAACTGCCAGAGAGGGGCATGGCTGATACCACCTCCCAGCCCCCTTCCCATCCCACTCCCCATCCCACTCCAGGGCTCCCAGCTCCCTGCAGGGAAATTTTTTTTTTTTTTTTTGGGGGGGGGCGGTACTATGGCCATACAGACTCGCTTCTGGCAGCTTTCCGGCTGCGTGTGTCCTGCATGTTATTCTCCACCGAAGGCAGCACCAGCCCCACAGGTCCCTGTTGCCCCTGTCGCTGCCCCACCAGCAGCTGCAGGCAGGAGAGGCAGCGGCACCCTGGCCAGTCTGGCAGAGCCAGCCCCCCCAGCCCCCCTTGCAGGGCACGGGGACAGACTCCCCCACAGAGCTCAATGCACCTGGTACCAAATCCATCTGCAGGAGGAGGGCACACGGCACACCCTCCCACCCAGGACAGCTCTTTGGACCCTTCCCCTCCCCACTGCCCCAGGGCAGGCGGCAGAACTGTAGGGGAAGGGGGGGCTGCACAGGGGGCGTCCAGCTGGAGCAGGAAGGGTCAAGGTGGGGACAGACTTTGGAGCCAAGTGTGAGCCATGCATGGCCCCGGTAGTGGAGGCAGCAGGGTTGGACCCTCCCCAGCTGCAGCTCCAGTGGAGGGAGACGCTGGTGCTGATGCTCAGTAAATCTGCCTGGGTTGTCCAGTCCTGACCCCTCTGCCCTCACCTAGAATTTATTGTCTCCATTGATTTTAGTGAGACTGCACACAGAATTAAAAGATTTTGGCAGGAACCTACCTCTGAGCGCCCCATAACGACAGTATGAAAATGGAGAAAAACATAAGATGAAGTGAAATGGCACAAACTCAAAAACACGACATGAAATCAACAGAAAAGAAAAAGAAGTTGCACCCTAGAGAGCTGCAGGGAGACAGAGGGACCCAGGGCAGGCACTGCATGGTGGGATGAGCATCTGGCTCTGCCCGGGACCCTGCAGCTGGCAGCAGACCCCGGTGCCATCCCGTGGGCAGCTTGAGCCCCTCTGGAGGGGCAGGACCAGGCTCCTGCCCACAGCACAGCCCCAAGAACTGCCTCGTCCACACAGACCGTCACGGTCCTCCGCTGCTCAGTGGGGCGGGCGCTGGCACAGCTCCGCTAACAAGCAGTAACTCATTAAGGGGCAGCAATTTGACCGTCTGCCATGGCTTCTGGCGACCAGCCGCCTTCCCGCACACTGGTCCAGGTCCAGGTTTGTGACCTGGGTTCAGGTGGTTTCACAGCTCTCCCCGCAAAGGCTCAGTGTGTCCCCAGTGCCTTCCCAGGCCAAACCATTTCACAGGGTGCTGCCTGCCAGGCTGGGGCCAAAGCGTGGGGCGATGCTCTAAAGCAAAGCTGCTTCACCGTTCGTGGGACCAGGCTCCTGCAAGCCCCACGGGTGAGCACGGCCACGCAGGACCTGTGGCTGCCAGCCGGGGAGGGCACTGGGTTTCACCTCCTGCCTTTCCTCTATCCCACTTGGGGCTCCTCCTGAGAACAGCCCGCAGCCGAGCCTGGCTGTGGGACCAGCCTAGCCAGACCCAGGTCCCGGGGGAGAAGGCTGCTCCCCACCACCAGCCCCAGTCAGCCTGATGCTCCCCCCGTAGCTGGGGGCACCGGCAGACAGAGGGGCTGTGGGACCTGAACCGCTCCCCTCCCCAGTGCACAGCCAGCGCCCAGGATAGCAAAGGCTTGAAGGCGGCACATACTGCAGCTCTCCTCATCCGAGTTGTCCCCGCAGTCATTGTCATAGTCGCACTGCCAGCGACCTGGCACGCAGCGGTTGTTCTTGCAGCGGAACTGGTAGGGCTCACAGGTGCGTTCGTCTGGGTGGGATGAGACAGGGACAGGCATCAGCATTGCCCCCACAAGGGGAGGGATGGCCACACCAGCTAGCAGAGCGGGCAGTGCTGCTCTCCGCCAGCCGCCCTCCGACCCAGCCTGGCCCTGGCCCCCGTGGTTTGCAAAAAGGAGCAGCTGAAACTTCACCCAGCCCCAGGCACACCGGGGAGGGGGAGGGGACAGAGTGCCAGGGCAGCCCGACCCTTGGGGAAGGGGCACGAGATGCTCTCTGGACTCGTCTCCCCAGCCCCAGCTCCCACTCACCGCATTCCTCCTTGGGCTCATCAGACCCGTCCCCGCAGTCGTCCTCCCCGTCACACTTCCAGCGTGCTGGGATGCACCGGCCCGAGTCCTTGCACCGGAACTCGTCCACACCACACGTCATTTGTGCTGGCGGGGAGAAACAGGGTGACGTGGACATGGGGAGGGGGGGTTACAATGCGGGAGCACGGCCAGGCACATTTCTTCCTCTGCAGGGCTGACGAACACCCTGTGCCAGCAGCCTGGAACTCACTGCAGCACCCCTGCTTGGAGCAGGGCAGGCAAGATTCTCCCTTCAAGCAGTTCTCCGGGGAGAGGTCAGAGAGAGGAGTATCTCAGCGGGACAGACCCAGGCAGAGCCACCACCCCACCACCCACTGCCCGCAGCACCCGCAGGGACTGAGCAGGGACCTGCCATCCCACAGGCAGAGACACACAGACGTGACCGGCTGTGGGCGAGCTCCAGGTTTTGGTGGGGCCAGACCCACACCCCCCACCCCACGCAGGTGTCTTACTGCAGTTGGCAGGTTCATCTGAGCCATCCACACAGTCGTTGTCCCGGTCGCACACCCAGACGCGGGGGATGCAGCGCTTGGTGATCGCGCACTGGAACTGGTTGGGGGCACAAGTCACCTCCGCTGCAGGAGGGAGAAGCAGAGTCAGGAGAGGCAGCAGGGCAGGCAGGGGTCTGCCAGCCACCATCCCACAGAGCACAGAGGCACGCAGCCACTCTGGGCATCACAAGTATCTGGCCATGCTTGGTGACCACGTGCATGAGAAGGGAGGGGAGCGGAGCCCGGTGGTGTCCCCAGAGGACTTGACCAGCTGCAGGGACACAGGGCAGGAGGCACAAAATCCCTCAGGTGTGCAGCGGGCTCAGTGCAAATCCACAGCAAATACTGAACTTGCCACTCTGAGGGATTTAAGGATTTTGTTTCCACTAGGAAACAGAAGTGTGACAGTGGATAGCGGCTCTGTGCAGAGCAGAGGTAAGGAGAAAGCCCCATGCCCAGGAGCAGGACCACCCAGAAGCCAGCCGGCAGAGAAGCCGATACCCAAATACACAGATCTGATGCAGCACTGAACTCCTCACCCCTAATCGTACATGCTCCCCATCCTTAACACGCTTAACAGGTCCCCACTTACGGCAGTCCTTCTCATCCTCGCCGTCACCGCAGTTGTCCTGACCATTGCAGCGGAAAATGCCGGGGATGCAGCGGTTGGTGTTGGTGCATTTGAACTGGCTGGGCAGACAGACGTGGATATCTGGGGAGGGAGGCAGCACGGTCAAAAGCTGACACGCTGCATCTCTGCTCTGCCGGGATGCTGCAGCCCTGCTGGGGTTTGAGGGCTGCGAGGGGATGTGGAGAACCTACCACAGTTGGCTTCATCTGAGTTGTCCTGGCAGTCGTTGTCACCATCACAGATGAAGGCTGGGTTGGTGCAGATCCCAGTGGAGCACTGGAACTGCCCTGGCCTGCATTTGAACTCAGCTGTGGGGTGGGTAAGACAGGGTGAAAGGTTTGCTCTGGGGAACATTTTCAGAGCAATCTTTAACCTCCCACTTTCCCCTCGGGGGTCCTCAGCAGGGACTGAGCAACCAGCACCCAACCCTGGGCTCTGGTGCAGCGAAGGGGCAGCTCCGGCTCCGAGAGCAGCAGGGGGGCAATACCCCACGCAGGGATAGTGTCTACCCCGCCGTTCTCCAAGCCCTTTAGTGGGGTAACCCCTGTTCCCACCAGAGCTGAGTGGGGAGCAGCAGCAGGGCTTTGGGGGACCAGCACCAGGCTGACAGCACAGAGATGCCGTAGGGCTGGCAAGAGCCGGGCAGGGGGGGCCGGGGTGCTGGGACACCGTGGGCTGTGGTCAGCCCCGCTCGGCACTCACGGCAGTCCTCCGGCTCATCTGAACGGTCCCCGCAGTCGTCCTCGGTGTCGCATTTCCACCAGAAAGGGATGCACTTGTCGTTCTTGCAGACAAACTGCAATGGGGAGAGAGACAAGCTTGTGAGGGTGGCTGGGAATGGGGAGGGAGGACCCCAGAGGGCTTTGTCCCCAGGGAACGCTGCCGAGGGCACCGATCTCTGTGCTGTCCCTTCCCAGGCGCCCCCAGGACACTCTGCCCTGACCCGGAGCAAGGCCTTAACCCTGAGCCCACCCTCCACAGCCTCTGGAGCTGGAGGGATGGAGAGGAGCAGGCAGAAGATCGCTCCAGAGCCAGAGGGTCTCTGGCTCCCCAGGGCACCCCCAAACCACTGCAGTCTGTACGTGCTGGGAAGTGCCACAGGAGGGAGGTGCTGCCCGCGCCTTCCGTGAGCTCCCCAGCACCAGCTGCGCTGCCCGAGGCGCTGGGACCTGGTGAAACCACGGCAGGAGGGATGCGCACCAGCACAGGCACACGGTTGCCACAGGGTGCATGTCCATGCAGGCAGGGGCGGGCAGGGGCAGGCAGGGGCGGGCAGGCTGTTACCTGGCTGGCCGTGCAGTTGGAGACGCAGGTTTTGCCATCGCTGCCCAAGTAGAAGTTGGTGGGACAAGCACACTTGTGCCCCCCGCCTGGCGAGAGGAGGCAGAGGTTGCTGCAGCCGGCGTTGTTGGTCTTACAGGGATGGTTGGGAACTGGGGAGAGCAGGGAGACAACCGTCAGTCACACCAAGACAGGGGACCCTCAGGGCGGCATGTGAACCCCCAGCTGCGACACCCTCCTCGCCACACACCGCCCTTCTGCACGCCCTGCCCAACCTTTGCACATCGCCCCCAGCCCCAGCCTCCTGCCCAGGGCTGCTCTGCGCTGCCAGGACCACCCCAGCCCCGCAGCCCCTGCCCCACGGCTCACCATCGGGCTGGCGGTAGGGGTGGTAGATGTGGATGTCCATGGGGCGGTGCAGCGTGCTGATCAGCAGGGTCTTGTTGGCTCCCGTAGTCTTGTGGGCCCGGTTGATGGACTTGGTCTCCCAGTCAGTCCAGTAAATGAAATCCTCAAAGAGGGTGAGCGCAAAGATGTGCGGGATGTCCTGGCTCAGTACTGCGAGGGAGAGCGGGCGGCTCAGCAAGGGGCTGCCCCACGCCACCCCTCCCTCAGCGCAGCCTTTCTGCAGGGACAGCTCAGCCAGGGAACACACCTTGTCCCCCGCTCAGAGGCACAGAGGAGCTGCCAGAGCTGGGGACCGTCTCCAGCAGCCCTGGCTCCTGCTCCTGAGACCAATCCAAAGCCCGCACCCCACAAAGGCCTGCTGGCACCCCAGGGGCCCCGGCGCGCTCTCACCCGTGTGCCGGTTGGAGCCATCCAGGCTGGCAAACTCGATGTAGTCCTCCCGCGCATCAGCCCAATAGATCCGGCTGTTGATGTAGTCGAGGGTGAGGCCGTTGGGCCAAGTTATCTTGGTGTCGACGATGACACTGCGGTTGGTACCATCCATGCCAATCTTCCCGATGAGGGAGTGGTCCCCCCAGTCTGTCCAGTATAGGTAACTGGGGGTGAAAGAAGAGTAGAGGGAGGCTGACTTCAGCCCAAGCCACAGCAGCAGCCGCACTCTGCCCGTCATGCAGCTAAATTGAGGTGCCTGGGGCTGTGGGTGCAGGGCAGGGAGAAGCAGCCAGGTGTCCCGGTGGCAACGAGGGAAGGTCCCATCCCATCTCCCAGCCCCCAGGACTATGGCAAGGCAGCAGCCCTCTCCCTGCACAGGGAAGGGTCCAGGTCCCCCAGGCTCTCACCCATTCTGCACATCCACCACCAGCGCCCGGGGCTCACGCAAGCCCGAGTTCACCAGCACGGTGCGGTAGGCGCCGTTGAGCTTTGACACCTCGATGGTGTCCCGACCTTTGTCGCACCAGTAGAGGTTGCCTCCCACCCAGTCCACAGCCAGCCCATCGGGGTTGCTGAGGCCAGTGCGGTGGAGAACCTGTTGGGAGAAAAGAGACGGTGGGGCTGGACAGGGAGAGCCAGGTCCTGCCCTGGTCCCTCAGGGATGACAACATCCCCCCTTCCCCAGCACACTGCCCCCACTCCTGCCCAGCGCCCTTTCCTCACTCCTCTCTCCCCTCAGCCCTCCCTGCCCACTGCTTTGGGGCAGCCTGGAGCCAGCCTCTGATGAGGATGCTGCTGCAACACATCCCTGCAGCAACTGGGCTGATGCCCCGAGCCCAGCGATGACCCTACAGCAGGGCTTGTGCCCACTTCCCCCGTGTCTGGGGGGGTCTGGGCCTCTTCAGGCAGCCGGGCAGGAGGTGGGTGAGGACCGAGGGTGCCCAAGGGGCTGCCTCAGCCCCCACCTGAACGTTGCTCCCGTTGATGTGCATGCGGCGGATCATGCTGCCCTGTGTGGTGACATCTGTCCAGTAGATCATCTGCTCCCGATAGTCGAAATCCAGAGCCACGGCATTGTTCAGCCCCTGGGAGAGAGGCAGAAGTGTTGCATGAGCCTTGCCTCCCAGCACTGGGTCGTGGGGGCTTTACAAATACCAGTGAGGCCCCAGCCTCAGCTCCCAGTCCCTGCAGCAGAGGAGTTACAAGCACCTACAGACAGCTGTCGTGCAGCCCCAGCCTTATAAGATCTGCTACCCAAGAGCTACTGTTTACACGTGACCTCCTGTATGCTCATAGTGGAAGCTGTTGTTTATACATGATCGACCACCTGCCTGGGAAGCCAAGAGCCCAAACCCCGAGGCCGGCAGGTCTCGTGCCCTGCAGGGCCCCTCTCCCACCCCAAACCCCTGGCCATGGGGGGCCCGTGCCCCCTCCTGCTCCCAGCTCCCCCCGCACCTGCTTGAGCAGCATGTAGTTGGAGCCATCCAGGTTGAGCTTCCTCAGGTAGTACCGGTTGGCAAAGATGAGGAAGGGCTCTTCATCTGCACAGGGCAACCACGAGACATGTCAGGGAAGCACCGCTGGGACGTGGGCAGATCCCCTGAGGACCTGCCGCCCTCCCTGCCCCACTGCTTCCCAGCTCTCCTTCATGAGTTGGGTGCAGCTACTTCGCCTTGCGGAGCACTGTGACCGACTCCAATGCCAGCGGCATCACAGGGTCGCCAGAAGAGCATCCCTGACCCCGAGTCCGCTCCTGGCTCTCACCTGTGACAGCTTTACAGCTGGTGGGGTTGTCAGGTTTGAGCTTGTAGCCGTCTATGCACAGGCACTTGTAGCTCCCCAGAGTGTTGATGCACTTCTGGCTGCAGGGGTAGGTGGTGGAGCACTCGTCGATGTCAATGCACGTCTTCCCGTCGTCCTTCAGCCGGAACCCGGGATGGCATCTACACTGCAGGAGGCAACCCGGAGCTGTTAGACATATCCAGGGCCCGCACGCTGGGACGTGACAGGCATCACCATGGCACAAGCGGGCTCAGGCACAGCCACCTTGCAGACACAAGAGCAGCACACACAAGCATGGCCAAAAATGCCTGTGTGTGCACCCCCTGCCCAGCTGGTGCAGGACAGAAGAGTGTCTGTGGAGGAGGAAGGGAGCGCGAGAGCATCCCTCCGGCCAATCCTCCAAGCCCGTGGGCCCCTACCTTGTATCCAATCTTGAGGTCTTCACACTCCTGGGAACAGCCGCTCAGCTTCTTGTTGAGACACTCGTTGATGAAGCAGTTGAGTTCATCCGAGCCGTCGGCGCAGTCATTGTTGTTGTCGCAAAGCAGTGCCTCCGGGATGCACTTCCCATTCTTGCAGAGGAAGAAGGAGTCGTTGCACTTGTTCTCTGCAGCAGGGCGGAGAGGAGGCGGCAGTGATCAGTGTGAGGCAGCCGGGCAGCCCTGCTCCCGGCCGCGGCCTCCGCCGGTACCTGGGCTGGTGCAGCGTGGGTTCTTGGGTGCCTCATCCGAGTGGTCATGGCAGTCAAACTCGCCGTCGCACTCCCACTGCCTGTTGCTGAGGCAGCGGCCGTTGGCGCAGCGGAACTCGTGGGGGCCACAGGTGGGGTACTCTGCGGGAGGGCAGCAGGCTCAGGCGGTGCAGCCCACAGAACGGCGGCACCGCGGCGGCTGGGCTGCACGGAGCCATGGCACGGGTGCCCAGACCCCTCTGCAGTGCGCCTCGGGATGGGGCTGCGCTGCAGGGGCCAAGGAGGTGGCACACACGGGTGGGTTTGGATCTCTCCAAAACCGCTCTGTGCCAGGGCAGATGCCCTGCAGCAGGGCTGCGGGGAGAGCTCTCCTGTGGCTCTCCAGCACCGAACCCTCCTACCCCCCCTCTCCTGGCTCCCCCTCCCCCTGCTCTCAGGCCAGACCACCCCTGAACGACGGAGACCCTTCCAAGGTCTTGTCTCAAAGCCCAGAGGACCCAGCGTGGCTGCCAGGGCCTGTGCTACAGGAGATAAAGCCCCTGCTGTCCTCGCTGGCCCTGCAGACACCTACCACACTCCGGGGACTCATCTGAGCCGTCGCCGCAGTCATCATCGTGGTCACAGACAAAGTGCTTGGGAATGCACTGGCGGTTTCTGCACATGAACTCCCGCTCGTCGCACGTGTTGTTGTACACTGCAACGAGGCATCACTGTCAGCCCCTCGCCAGGCCACGTGCTCCCCTGCCTACTCCCCAAGCCCTTTGTCTTGGGGTGCTGGGGACAAGAGCTGAGGCGCAGCCCAGCCGGGGGGCAGGGACTCCCACTCCTTCACTCCCAGCCTGAGCCCAGGTCTGTGCCCTTGTCCCGTGGCTGTGACCAGCACCCAGGCAACGTGGTGCCTTTGGCTACTGCTCTGTGGGACGATGCTCCTCCTCTCCTCACAGTCACAGAAAGGCACCCAAATGTCCCCGTGTCCAGGTCTGCTGTGACCACAGCACTGCAGCCTCCTCCTGCAAGCCTGGCAGGGAAGCGGCCAGGACAAGGCATCCCACCTGCTACCGACAGGGACCCCGGGGAGTGGGGCTAGCCCCCCTGGCAGCTCTGCCTGCTGCACTGCTCTTCTCCTGCCCTGGCCCCCCACCACAGCCAGCCCCCTGGGGACTCACAGCAGCCAGCAGCGAGGGTCTCATCAGCTCCGTCCGCACAGTCCTTGTCTCCATCACAGAGCCAGCGCTCCGGCACGCACACGTAGGTGCCTGGGCACTGGAAGGATCCCGTGCTGCAGGTGGTCAGCCCTGGGGAAGGGAGAAGCAGGAAGGCCGGTCACCCCCACGGCTGGAAAACCGGCACTCCTGGGCTACGTGCCCCCACACCTCAGGGGCCCCGAGATACAGAATGCAGGAGAGCAGCGAGGACCACAGCACAGGAGAGCAAGGGTGGGAGAAGAGATGGGCAGAGGCAGGAGTACACAGAGATGGAGCAGCACCGCAGGCGGGGACTGGGAGAGGTCAGAGGGGCTGGAGCAGACTCACGGCAGCGGCTGTCCTCATCAGAGCCATCCCCGCAGTCGTCTGCCCCATCACACACCCACAGCTTGGAGATGCAGCGGTGGTTGTTGCACTCAAACTGCACGGGGTAGCAGAACTTGTCTGGGAGAGGAGGAGAGGAGGGGTCAGAGCTAGGGCGAGGGGGGGGAAGGACATGGCAGCAGAGCACAGCCAGGCTGGGCCAGCTGGCCTCCAGGGCTGGAGCCCAGGGTGGTGCTGGGGCTACTGCGCGGCCAGACCTGGCAGTGCCCACACGCCGTGCTGATGGGCACTGCAGCTGCAGGACTGGTGGGGGATTCACCCTTCTGGAGGGCTGGGGAGATTCCCCAGTTCCTGAGCACCATTTGGGGTTTGTTGAAGGAGGTTGGAACTAAAAACTAACTCAAGTGAGCCGCAACTGGCCACCTTCAAAATGACCACGGACACTCGTGCATGTGCTGAGCAAAAAAATGCACAAGGACATGTGCATTGGACACAGTTAAAAGCCCAAGCTCATGGAATAGGGCCACGGGGGGGGGGGAAATCTGGAGTCTGGTCCTCGGCAAAGAGATGTCAGAGAGAGGAGAGAGTCCTGCCTTCCCTCCAGCACGCCTGTGCTTGTCACCCCACGCTATTGCCCCCAAGTCCCTTGCTCTCCCCACCCTGCCGCTCACTGCAGTGAGTCTCGTCTTCTCCATTCTCGCAGTCGTCCTCCTTGTCGCAGGTCCAAGTCATGGGGATGCACCTCCCGCTCGGGCAGGCAAAGTAATTGGCCGGACACTTGGGTTTCCTCCCGCCTGCTTTGTGAAGGAATCGTAAGGGTGGTGGCAGGGACATGTCCTGCCTCCTCCCAACCCACAGCTGCCCCACTCCGAAGCTCCGATTCCTCCCCCAAAGCCCCCTGTGATCGCACATCAACCAGCGCCCTGCAGCACCCTCCGTGCAGGAGCTGCGCAGGCGAAGGATGACGGTCCCACTGTGCAAACAAAGCGTCCGCCGCGCACACAGACCCCCAAGGGGAGCACCCGGCCAGAGGGTCGGTGTGATGTCCCTGCTCTCCCCGGCCCACCCCGCTTTCCTCTCCCCACTCTCACCCGGGCAGTTGCGCTCATCTGAGTAGTCTCCACAGTCGTTTGCTCCATCACACACCCAGCTCGGAGCGTAGCACAGCGAGGTGTGTTCGCACTTCTGAAACGTGGTGCCCTTCACCCCCAGCTTGAAATAGCTGCTGCAGTCCGTGGCGGCTGCAAGGAACCACACCAGAAGCCCCGGGTGACGGGTGCTGCTTGCCATCAGTAGAGCCCTTCGGTCCAGCTCCCATCGTGCAGCACAAGCCCTCATCCCACTGCTGACAGCCCTTCCCCGCCCCCCCCCCCAGGCAGCAGTGAGCTGACCCTGCCTTGCGTGTGGGACCACGTTAAACAGGAGGTGCCAAGCCCAGCGCGGGGGGCTGCAGTGATGGGCTGGGGCTGCTTCCAGCCAGTGGGCTAACCTGGGCTGGCCCCTGCCGGCAGGATGGCAGCCAGGGCCCTTCTCCCTCCCCAGTTCAGCAGAAGTCCCAAAGACTGAAACAAGGTGCAGGGGGGGCCCAGGCCCCTGCCCACCAGACACAGAGGGCAGGAGCATCTCCAGAGCTACAGCGGGGCAGAGCTGGGGAGGCAGCAGGGAACACGGGACAGCAGCTGGGGCACTCACTGCAGTTCATTTCATCTGAAGCATCCTCGCAATCGATGAACTGGTTACAGCGGCTCGAATTCCCAATGCAGCTCCCATCTCGGCAGCGAAACTCAGTAGCAGCGCAGCTGGTTTCTGCAAGGGGGAAGCCCCCGCAGCGGGTCAGGCTCAGCTGGGGGACCCAGTGTGTACAGCCACCCCACAGCCCCCAGTCGTGCTGTGGAATTGCATGCATGAACGTAGACCCGCTGCCCGGCACCGCTGTGGACCACCCGATCCTGTACCCCCAGCTCTTGTCCCCTCCTGGCTGAGGGGAGCCCGGGACCCTCCTCCGGCTCACGGACTCTGCCCGGCAGCCTGAGCTCATCTCCCGAGCTGGCCTGCCGCTGGCCGGCCTGGATGGGCTCTGGGAGGCTCCTGACCTCCCCCGCTGGTTCTGAACCACGCAGACAGGCTGATGCTGCCCTTGGGTGCCCTTTTCTCAGGAGCATGGGAGCAGTGAGGAACAGCAACACTGCCTCGCTATCGCCTTGCGTTGCTCCTGGGTGTCAAACCACGGCTCTCGGGAGGCCCTGGGTGCTGCACGGCTCTGCTCGGGAGTCCTTCCCAGCTGTCAGGGAGCGTGCTTTACAAAGCAGTCTGTGGCGTAAGCAGCACAAGTAGGATTTAGACCTTGACTCCCTGTTAAGCCCCAGCTCTGCTCTGATCCTGTCAAGCTGAAGGTAACTCCTTCCTGAAGCCTCTGTCCCTGTCCCAGACAGCTGATGGAGCCCTGGCAAGGGCTGGCTGGGAGCCAGACAGCCTGCTTACTGTTACACGGCACTTCGTCCGAATTGTCCCCGCAGTCATCCACGCCATTGCACCAGTAGCGGCTGGCGATGCAGCGCCCGTTCATGCAGTGCAGGTAACCCTTCTTGCACTTGCGGCTGCCTGCGAGGGAGGAGGAGGAGGAGGAAGAGGTGAGCGCGAGGGGAGGGCTGGCACCCCCGTGTGTCTCAGCTCCTCAGGGACCAGGGACCCTTCAGCAAGGGAAGAAACTACAGAGGCAGGACTAGGAAGGAGGCTCCCTCGTGCTGTGCTGGCAGCATCGCAGGGTTAAGCTTGGTCTTTGCCCAGCAGAAACCCCTCGCAGCAGAGGAGCGAGGGTTGCTGTTAGAGGGAGGGTGCTGCAGCCCTCACTGCATCAGCTCAAGGTGTCCCACTCTCCAGCCTGCCCCCCAAAACTGGAAAAGGTGGGGAGTCCTTAAAGCCTGCCTGCGAACACCCAAGGGACACAAGAAGACACCCAGGAGTCGTGGCTCCCTTTGCCGAACAGAGCAGACGGCTCGAGCAGGGTGCCTGTGCGTGCTGGGGGGTGCGTGTGTGTGTTTGAGCAAAGCAGCAAGAGGAGGAACCTTACTGCAGTAGGACTGCTTCTCATCCGACTTGTCCTTGCAGTGGACCACGCCATCGCAGGTCCGGCTGAAGTCAATGCAGTCGCCATTCCCACACTCAAACTCGTCGTGCACGTTGCAGGTGGAATTCAGGGCTGGGGAGGGCACGGGGAACGTCAGCTCTGCCAGGCTGAGACCGGCCTCTCCTCCCCTTCCCATCCCCATCAGCTCCCGCTTCCACCTCCCCTCCACCTTTGCAGGTGAAATCCTCCTGCAAGACGCGCTCGCCACGGCAGGAGCAGTTGACGTGTCCTTTGGGCGTGAGCAGGCAGAGATCCTGACAGCCGCCGTTGTTCACCCTGCACGGGGACAGCTCGCCTAGGAGAGACGGAGAGCAGTCACGCTGGGAACAGCCTCAGCCGTGCCTTCCCCTTGACCCCCCTGCTGGGGAGAGGAAAAGCAGGGGTTCCCCCCAGGGGCTCCAGATGGGGCGAGGGGGATGCCTGGGGTTGGGAGCATCCAGTCTCCAAGGAGATGCCCTGGGAAGAGTGTAAATGGGGCATACCCTCTCTCTCCAGCCTGCACAGGGTCTGGGGACAGGCCTTGGCGCAAGGGTCCCTAAGGGGCAACGACAGCCAGGAAGGATGGTGGGGTGGGTTCCCCCTTCCCCTGGGGAAGAGCAGCGCTGTTGGGCAGGGGGCTGAGCTGCCCGAGACGGGGGGCAGGGGTCTGGCAGAGGCAGGGGAGCAGGGGCCTGTGGTGCTGAGGCTGCGGGTGATGGGGAGCATCCTTACAGCTGTCCGTGTCGTTGGCCACGGCAATGATGCCCATGGGCTGCTGGGGGATGTCAACACGCAGCAGCTTCATGTCGGTGCCCACGTACTTGTTGGCTCGTTGCACAGCCCTGCGTACCCAGTCCGTCCAGAAGATGTAATCACCGTACACAGCCAGGCCAAAGGGGTGCACGGGCTCCGATTTCAGGATCACCTGCCGGACATTGGCAAACCGCAAGCATGGGAGAACCTGGCTGTGGGATGCAGCCCCAGCACCACCCCAAATGCTCACCCCCCCCCACGCCCCAGAACAGCTCTGCTTTCCTCTGACAACGCGCCACCCCCTCATTTCGACACTCGCCGCTCCCCACCCCCGCTGCTGGAGCCAGGTCTCGACTCACGTGGCGGTGGGAGCCATCGTATTCACAGCGTTCGATTTTGTCCAGCGTGGCATCAGAGAAGTAGATCTTCTCAGCCTTGTGGTCAATGGCCAGCCCATTGGGTGTCCGTATGTCCTGGTCAATGATGATGAGGACATTGGCACCAGAGAGGGTGGCACGCATGATGCTGGGGTGCTGCTCATTCCAGTTGGTCCAGAACATCAGGCTGGAAGGGGAGAGACATGCGATGCTTTTGCAGCCCCAGCTCTCTGCTCAGCCCCCCTTCTGCTGCTGTGGGGCTTCCAGGGACTTTGGGATGGATGGGACATTGTCCCAGTATAAAAAGGGGTGGGAGGGGGATGAATGAGGCCACTGCAGCCAGCTGGGAAACACGGTACCCCATGACACCAGCCGGCCAGAGAAGGGGACAGGGCTTCTGTCTTTGCTTTGGGATACTGAAGGATGTGTGGGGAGGGAGGGCACTGCGTCTTTCCTCCCTGGGGTCCAGTACTCTGTGCTGGGAACCAGTGCTTCCTCCCCAGTGGAGAGGTGTCTGCCTGGATGCTGGCCCTGGAACCATGTGGACCCCCAGGCAGGCTGGCTGGACCAGTGATGGCCACTCACTTCTGGCACTCATCCAGCACGAAGGCCCGGGGGTGATCATCCCCCGACATGGTGATCACGGTCTCCCTCTCGAAAGCCCCCAGGCGGCTCTGGTCCACGGTGTGGCGGGTGATGGTGGAGGTGGTGTAGCTTGTCCAGTACAGCGTGTCCCAGCCGCGGTGGTACGCCAGCCCCTCCACCGAGCCCACGTCTGCAGGAGTGGAGGACAGACAAGGGTCACATCCAGCCTGTGCTCCTGCAAGGCTGCCCGGCTCACTCCACATGCCCTGCGCAGACCGTGACACTTGGACACAGCTTCTTGGGCAGCCTGAAGTTATTGTTTTTAATTACACCCCCCAAAAAATCCCTCAGGGGCCCCAGCCACTTGCCAACACTGCGCCAACGCAGCAGCACCTAAGGGGGCTCAGCAGAGCCCAGCTGATGCGGGGGCTGACAGGTGAGCTGAGACCCCAGGAGACTTTAGGGGCCTCCTGGGCAGACCTCTGCCACCCACCAGGTAATGACACTTCCCTGCAGTAAGGCTGAGTGATGTTCACCTACGATGAAACAAGAACTGGAACTTGGCTTTCAAGCTCATGCTCATCACCTCCCCTGTGCTGGCTGGACCTCGCTCCGGGTATCCCCACCCCCACAGCAGCGGCGCTGGGAGGGGAAGGGTCTCCCTCTGCCAGGGGAGAGCTGAAGCCCAGAGGCACAAAGTGACAAGATGAAGACTTGTGGCTGACCAGGAGACCTTCCCTCCAGCTCCCAGGCCAGGAACTCAAACTGTACACCCGTCCTTCCTCCCTCGTTAACGATCAGCAAAAGGTTTAATGAACCGGCTATGAGAGATGGGCCCTGCTGTCCTGATCTCAGTGATAACAGCTACCCCAAGTGCCAAATGTAAATACACTCATTAGCGAGCACATCTATAACCCTTGCTGGAGGTGCTCCCCAGTGACGCAGAGCAACAGACTTCTCAGCTGCTGCAGGAGCCAATAAACCCGACGAGTGCAAACCGAGGGCTGGAGGTGCAGACGGGGCGCGGAGCAGCAAGGTTTGCTCAGGCTCAACGGGTCTGTCTTGGAAGTCAAATGCAAACAGAGAGCAGATCCCAAGTTTGCTGCAGTGCCTTGTTTCTAGAGCAATGCATACCCATGTGCACGCCTGAGCCTCGTGATACGCTCTCCTTGCCAGGACGAGCTCTGCAGCCTGCTCCTGACACTTGCGTCCTCTACCACAGGCTGCTGCCTCTTGCAGAGGCTCCAACAGAAAGCTCACAGCTGAACCCTTAACAGCTGCCACTCAAAATGCCTCTCGAAAACACCCAAAAATGTTGATCGAGAAAAGGAATAAAAGCCCTTGGGTGAGGAAGGAGGGTGGTCAGGGAGAGGTGGTGGTGGAGAACAGAGAAGAGGGGTCTGAGGGCAGAAGCACAGGGGGGAAACCCTGCGACACTCACTCTCCACAATGGTCTTGCGCCCCGTGCCGTCGTCATTGATCTGCTGGATGTTGCCAAAGTGGATGTCGCTGTAGAATATGCGGTTGCTGCCCTTGGAGCCGTAGCGGTAGTCAAAGGCCAGGGCAATGACATTCTTCATGTGCTCCGCATCCTCGAAGGGCTTGATGGGTGCATTGAGGTTGTTCTCGTCGGACAGGTGGATGCTCTTGAGGATGGTGCGCTCTGAATACAGCAGGTAGCCATCGTAGTCCCGGCAGCTCACCCCGTCCTCAGACAGCATGCCGTGGGCGCAGGCGCACGTCCTCTGCCCGTTGCCCCGGAACAGGCAGAGCTGCTGGCAGCCCCCGTTGCTCTGGGCGCAGATGTTGGTGCCTGAGGAGGAAAGGGGGGATTGCTGGAGGGACTGGGCTCTGTGCGGAAGGATGCTCCCGCTCGGCTGCTTTTCACCCCTCCCCACTCCCAGAGGAAGCTGGAAAAGAAACGGGCTCAGCCCAGGGCACGGCACGGTTCTTTGACGAGGACACAGTGGCCCAGTTGTTTCCATCCCCCTCCTGCCCCTGCCTGCTGCAGGAGCCCAGCGCGGTGGCTGTGGGTGCTCGGCAGCACGGCACGAGGGGCTGACACCCCGCTCCTGCGCGCACCCTTCTGCCTGGCCCGGTTGAAGACTTTGATGTCCTTGAGCTGCACGCCGATCCCCGTCCGCAGGGACACTGACTCTGTGGCGTTGTCCTTGTTGCCTCTTTTGATGGAGCCATTCGCGTGAGTCCTAAGAAAGGACAGAGACACTCAGGAACTGACGGGGGGCCCACCCCAGCAGCACCCTGCGGCAGGACCCACCTCCACCACCTTCCCCACAGCACCCACCAGCTCGCCCCACCCTCCCACACCACCGATGTCCGGGGCACCCCAGCAGCGCCGGACCCCTCGGGCACTGTACCTATCACTCCAGTAAATGTACTCCTCAAAGACTGACACTGAGAACATGTCCATGTTGTTGCTGGACAGGACAACCTCTCGGTTTTCACCCGTCTCCAGGTCGATCCGTTCAATCTTGTCTGTCCGGGCATCGCACCAGTAAAGCTTCCCATCCTGAGGGGATGAGAAAGCATCCCAGTCAGCCAGGGAGCAACACGCCGGGCTGGCACCAAGGCACCCCCTGCACCTCCCACCATGTCCGGCAGAAGGTCCCAGGGTTCACAGGATGACCACCCTGGACAACCCTCCCTGCACAGAGGGGGGCTCTAGGGAGCGAGCCGTGTCCCTGGCGGCCCCACCGGGAGGGTCACGGCTGCAGGGACCCTTGGGACCGGCACGTTCCCTGCCAGGCCCCAGCGCGGCACCATCCCCCAGCTGGTGGCTGTACCTCATAGTCGACGGAGATCCCATTGGGCCAACTGATGCTGACGTTCACCAGCACCATCCGCTCGGTCCCGTCCAGGCGCGACCGTTCGATGCGGGGGTACTGCCCCCACTCCGTCCAGAACAGGTACCTGCAGGGGACAGCGGGGACGTGACCACAGGGCTGGCCAGAAGCAGCATCCTTGGGCATTTTGGCCATCGGAGCAGAGAAAAAAACCCTCGCTCCCTCATCCCTTTACACTGGGGCCCCAGTCCAGTCCCCCGGTGACCTGCCAGCCTCCCGGCCGCTGCGTGCTTGCAGACTGTGCTGCAGCTGGGGAAAGGAGTGCTCCGCTGCAGATGGATGCAGCCCAGAAACCAGCCTGTGTGCCAGGGACATAAGGTGTCCATCCCTCCTGGACCCAAACCACTCTTCTCTCCCTGTGGCTCCATCCAAAGCTGGAGCCGGTCTGGGGGCACTCCACTTGGATGTCCTGAGGTGTTGGCACTCACAAAGTCACAGGGAGCTCCCAGGAAGCTCAGCCCATCAGTGAAACCGTGTTAAACCCAACTGCTTTGGACACCAGGGGCTGGTCCCTTGGTGTGCCAGGAGACCTACAAGTTCTTCTCCACTGCGTGCAAACTGCATGGTTCTGCTGGGAGGGTGCCAGGGGTCTCTGCTGTGTGCCCACCCCGTCCCCGGGCAGCTTTGTGCGGTGTCTCACCCCTTCTCCGGATGGACCGTGATGGCCCGTGGCTTGTCCAGCCCCTGCGAGATGACCACGTAGCGGAAGGACCCGTTCAGCCTGGCCACCTCGATGACGTCAAAACCTTGGTCCGTCCAGTAGATGTTTCCTGCAGAGAGGGGATGGTGAACACCCACGCGAGCCCCGCTCTCCTGCTACCCACCCGCTCCTCCCTGCTCCGGAGCCCCGTCTCACCAGCAATCCAGTCCACGGCGATGCCCTCCACGCGGCCAATGCCATTGGTGACGACATCCTCCCGCCACGTCTGGTCCCGCTTGGCTCGGCTAATGGTGCTCAGACCCATGTCCACCCAGTAAATCGTGTCGTTCTCTGAGAGGGGCCAGGCAGGAGAGCAGGTGTCAGCGACCACCTCCAAGTCACCCCAAGGGTGGCACAGACCCGGGCTGAGCCGCCCTCCAGGGCCCTGGCGTGGGGACCCGAAACCCTCCCTCGCCCGGAGCTGCCAAGGGGAGATGCTCTACAGCAGAGCAGTGCCAGGAGGGTCCAGTGATGGTCCCCCTCGCATTCCCCCTCTGTGACCTCTCTGGCCCTGCTGTCCTGCTCCCAGCCCCCACATCACCTGCATGGAAGTCGATCCCCACGGCCAGGGAGGTCCCCGATACGGGCACGAGAGCATCTGACTTGTCGTTGGGGTCCAGGGGAATGCCACGGATCCCCTCATGGACCGAATACAGGAGGAAGGAGCCGACACCTGCGACACAGATGTGGGGACAGTCAGATGCGTCACACAAACCACACACTGTCCCTTCAACAGAGAACCACAACTCACGGAAAACTGCAACAGCAGCTCCGTGGAGGAGTACAAGCCTGGCGGGGCTGGTGGGAGGGCTTGACCCTGCCGTGACAGCAGCACCACAAGTCTCTGGCCTAGACAGATGGTCCAGGACAGCAGAGGAGCAGGCAGGGCAGGGCTGAACTGAGCCGGCTGGACCTGCCGGCAGGCTCTGCGGCTGCCTGAAGCATCCCTGCACAGGCAGCTCCTACGCCCACCCCGAGGCTGACTCCGAGGCTGACGCATGTGAGACGTGGGCTGGCAGCGCAAGCGGCAGCTCCGCAGGCAGCTGGGGAGGTGGCAGGGGAGGCAGTCCTGCCGGACACTGAGTGCCTGATATTGCCCACGGTGCTTGTGGTCAGGGGGTGACATGCTTGCGTGGGCAGCACGTGCCTGGTACGCTGCAAAGGCTATGCAGCACCGTGGTTTCTCACGGAGGGAGGGATGCCCCTGCTTCACTTGGGTCCCCATGCAAGGCAGGACTAACTGGGCTGAACATAAGGAGCAAACTTCTCCGTGAGCAGGACGGGATGGCTTTCACTGCCACACCGCGTAGGGGAAGGAATGGCGAACCTTGTGGAAAGAGGGCAGGGAAGAACCCGCTCCAAACCCAGCACGGACATAGTCAGGGATGATGTTTTTGATGGCTGGGGCAGGAACCCACCAACAGCCGCAAAGCCCTTCCTGGCTCTGCTCTGCGGAGGGGCTGTGCTCCGGCTGGCCCTGCCCAGACCTCCCTGGAGGCTGCGAGCCCCAGATCCAACATCTGAGCTGCTCAAGGGGCCCTGACCCACAGCAGCGCAGGGGAGGCACGAGCAAGGCCCCTTCCCAGAGCCACCTCCACTCCCGAGTGCTGGCAAAGCCTCTGCGCTGCATCTGGGTCAGGGCAGCGCTTGTTATTCAGTCCCTGCCCTGACCCAGATGGTGCAGCAGCTCTGCCAGCCCCCTCCAAAAACACCAAGAACATTTTGCACACAAACAGCCTTTCAGAGGCCCTGGCAGTGACCGGGGAGCAGGGGGGGGCTCTTCCCTCCCAAGGGAGATGGTGGCAAACCAGGACTAGGGATCTGCAGGGCAAATGCTGCCCAGCCCCGTTCCCGGTGATTGCGGTGTCAGCGACCCGGTTCTCCTGCCGACACCAAGGGTTTCACCTCTTCTTTGAGGGCTCCCACCGTGCAGTCCTGTTCACCTCCTCCCGCTAAACCCAGGGCTCGGTGTCCGCACGTTGCCCCCGCACTCATTGCTGCCAGCCCCTCACAGGGACAGCCCATGTGAGGGTCTCGCTGCGGCCCAAGCTCACAGCGTCTTCTGAGCCCCCCAGCATCCCTCTGACCCTCAGCATCCCTCCGCAGCACTGCTGGGTGCAGGGCAGTCGGGAGGAGCCTGCACGCAGCCAGAGCGAGCAGCTACCAGCACCATGCCGGCACGCACGCCTTGCTCAGCCGCGCAGCACCACGCAATGCAGGCAGAGCTGCAGCATGCAGCACACACGGCTGGGGAAGGCTGAGGGGTAACAGGGGTGAGGGGACCAGGACAGGCACACTCACCTTCGCAGGACTGCTGCCCGCTCTTCAGGCTGTAGCCCGCGGTGCACATGCAGGACCGGGAGGTCTCGGAGGTGGGGAGACAGAGCTGTGAGCAGTCGCCGTTGTTCAGGCTGCAGGGGTTGGTCCCGGTTGCTGCAGAGAGAAGAGGGAGTGAGGGGCAGCCGGGGCCAGGGCAGAGCCGTGGGGCAGCTGGGGGCCAGGGCAGAGCCACTGGGGATGCGGCTGCCTGGGGAGAGGCGGCGGCAGCGGGGCCAGCGCCGCTCAGGGCAGCCACACAAGATGCCACGCTCTGCACCAGCTGGCAGGAGCCTGGTGTGAGGGCGAGGGCCAGGCTTGGGCCAGCAAGAAAGGATGGGGTCAGCCGGCCAACCGGCCACCATGGGCCAGCCGCTGGCCCCACTGGCACTGTGGCGGAGCGGAGGAGCCACCGTTTGGTCCTGCAGGGTCTGTGGCCCTGGGCCACGCACTCACCTTGCTGGATGCTCTCATCGTACACCTTCATGTGCATCACCAGCGTGGTGCTGTTGCGTAGCACTGTCACCTCCGACCCGTCCTTCTTGTTGCAGGTGCCCATCCTCTCGGAGGCCTGGTCAGCCCACCACAGCTTGTTGCCTGGGAGGAGAAGGCAGGAACATGCAGCAGCTTTCCCCCTCCCCTCCCGCCCCAGCAGCAAAGAGCGGTGGCTCCACACAGATCTACACGCGATGGCCTGGAAAAAGGAGTCCGAGCTCAGCCTTTGGTGGAGAAGCACCCCCTCCACAGCTGCTGGGGGTGGCAAGGAGCAGTCTGTGTTTGGGCAGGGCCGGGAGAAAGGGAAAGGGCTTCATGAAGCCCCCATCACCCTGCCAGCTCTCACCCATGATGGCCAGGGCGGTCGCCTTGCTCAGCTGACTCTTCACGGACTCGATCACCTCCAGGTTGCTGCCGTCCAGGTTGCATCTGTTGATGGTGCCGTTGCCGGAGCTGATCCAGTACAGCTTGCTCTCTGGGTAGTCGATGGCCAAGCCTGGAAAGCAAGGGACCGTCACTGAGGAGCACGCGGGGACCGTCACCACCTGGGAGGTGGGATGGGACCGGCAGACGGGGTGACAGGCACACGAGGTCAGGGTGACCCAGCACAAGCCACCCACCAGCCCCCCAGGGAGGCAGGGCTGCCAGTGGGGGCCTGAGGCTCTGAGGGCCAGCAAGGCCGGGTGGTACTGGGGGCGCGGGGGGGGTGTCCGTACCAACAGGCCCTTTCTGGCCGGTGAAGAGGAGAGTGCGGTTGCTGCCGTCCATGTTGGCCACACTGATGTTGTCCCCATCTGTCCAGTACAGCTTCCTGCACCAGTAAGGGGACGCTGAGCACGGTGGCTCCAACGGCCCCACGGAGGTGGCCTGCAGGCTACCCCCCAGCCCCCCTGGGCTCCGCCAGCCCCCCCAGCCCCAGCCTGCGGCCAGCCCTATGCTGGCCCCTCTTGCTGCGCTGCCCAGGCAGCCCGCCGGCCTCCTCGCATCCACTGCTGGCACCCGCGAGGGGGTCTGGTGTTTGCAAGCACTCGTGCAGCCCTGCCCAGCAAAGCCCTGTGCACACCTGGGCTGGCCCGCGCTCAGAGATGCACGCTCATCTGCAGCCTGCTCTCCTTCACATGCACGCGTGCGTGTGCGGAAACACAGCTTGCTGCTCTGCACGCGCCAGCAGACACACACCTCCCGAGCTGAGGCCCCATCGCCTCTCACACACCTCCTACGCGCGCTGACACATTGGGAGAGCAACCTGTTCTCTCCTCCACCGCACGCGTGCTCCATCACCATCACGCACGCAGGCACGTGTGCCTGCACGTGCACCTTCTCCTCCCTCGACGCTCCCGGCCTGACCCCAGCCCCGCTGGCACCGCGTGCCGCCACAGACTTACCCGTGGAGGGGGTGAACCACCAGGCAGTGAGGCTTGTCCAGCCCTTGGATCACGGCGTTCTTGAAGGAGCCGTCCAGCCGCGCCACGTTGATCTGCTTCTTGTTGGCGTCGTAGCTGGTCCAGAAGAGGTTTCTGGAAACCCAATCCACAGAGAGGCCGTGAGCGTTGGGCAGGTCTGGAAGGGAACGGAGAAGGGAGACTCATTAGTTGAGAGAATGGGGCTGGGATGATGCTCAGAGGAAGAGGAAGGAAAGCCTCTAGTTATATATATATTTTTATATATATATATACACACATTTATTTTTATATATAAAGTGCTTATCACCATACTGATAAACGTTCTTTGGAACTGCTCTTGACCCACTCCGGGACCTGATGGGAACAGCCGTGTGGGGCGATGCTCCTCCACACCCACCTGCAGAGACGACGGTCTCCACACCAGTGCCATTGATGAAGGCTCTCTTGATGGTCTGGGTGCGGACATCAGACCAGTAAATGCGCTGCTCCAGGGCGTCATAGTCCACCACCGTGACATTGTCAATGTCGGGCACCGTGAAGGAGATGATGTAGTTGTAGTAGGGGTTGTCAATGTCCACGCCCCGGATCTCCATCTGCCGCGCGTACAGCAGGAACTTCTTAAATTCTGGGGAGAAAGACAAGAGGGGCAGCTGTGGGACCTCTGCCTGGTCTGCAGAGCCGGCTCCGAAGCACCTGCGCATCCTGCCCCGCCCCCCCCCCCAGGGTGGGATGACCTGGGCAGACCCCTACCATAGCAGGTCGTGTTGTCCTTGTCCAGCTTCATGAGGTGGGGGCAGGCACAGGACAACGTGCGGTTGTAGTTGATGAGGCAGAGGTGGGAACATGGCCCTTTGCCCCCATTGGCTTCACAGGGATTAGGAGCTGCAAAAGTGACAAGACTCAGCAACGTCCCTGTCGCAGGGGACACCAGAAGCCCCAGAGAGCTGCGGACCTCCCAGACCTTGCCCGCCCCTTGAAGAGCTCCGACCCATCAACCTCGTCACCCCAGGACACCTCTTTGCTGGGTGGCCAGGGCCACCGCGGAGCCTCTGGCTCAGCAGGGGGTGGGAAGGGGCAGCCACGGCGGTGGGAGCGGCTCCCACACGATGCTCCAAGTGGGTGTAGGTACACGCTAAGTGCCGGCACCATCTCCCCACTGTGCTCCCCCCGTCTCATCCCACCAACTTCGCTTCCCCAGGCCTCACCCAGGGGCTGCCGGGACGGGTGATACACCTGCAGGTCGAACGGCTGCGTGTTGGTCCTCTGCACCACTGTCACATTGTGCCCTGTCCACTTGTTGGCCTTGGCCAGCGTGTTGGTGCGCCAGTCGGTCCAGTAGACCTCGCCCCCATACAGGGTGACAGCGAAGGGATGTGACAGGTACTCGTGTCCCCGCAGCACCTCGATGTGTCCCGTCCCATCATACAGGGCTGAGTAGATGGCGTCCGACCTGCGCGCAGCAGGGACGAGGGGTGAGAGCGGCTCAGGGCTGGGCCAGGGGTACCAGGGGTCTTTAACCCACAGGGTGTAAGCAGCCAGCACCTCTGCTCTGCTTAATGCTGCGGAGGGGCGGCTGCTGATTTACACCAGGGATGACAGCGCCCACAGAGCAGTAAACACAGCGCAAAGGCTGGAACATGTTGCAGGTGCACACAGCCTCCACAGAGCAAGGCTCTGCGCCCAGCCCAGCAGTCAAACGGCAAAACCGCCCAGGAGCCGGGGGAAGGAGCCAGACCTGGGAGGGATGGGGAGGGCAGGGGTCCAGGGAAACACGGGGCAAGATGGGTGTCCAGAGATGGGTGTCCTGGTCCTACCTGGCATCAATCCAGAGGATGCGCTTCTCCAGGTAGTCGACGGTGAGCCCGTTGGGCCAGCCCCCCGAGCCCGTCTCTTTGTGGATGGTGCGCCGGCCTGCGCCGCTCATGGAGGCGGCCTCGATGCGGGGCAGGCTGGCATCCCAGTCCGTCCAGAAGAGGATCCTGTGAGGGACAGCAAGTGGGGACGGTCAGCACGGGGACAGGAGGCTTTGCCTCCTGAATCAGCAGTGTGGTGTCTGCCCAGACAGGAGTTCGTTGCCTGGCCCCCCTGCAAGATCCCGAGGGTGCCACCGCGACCTGGTGACCCATGTACCCTCCTGCCTTACCCATAGCGGGGGTCCAGGGCAATGGCACGGGGATGCTCGATGTCCCCAGCCAGCAGCGTGGTTCGCATGGTGCCGTCCAGCTTGGCCACCTCGATCTGGTCCAGGTTGCTCTCCACCCAGTAGATGTTGCCAGCGATCCAGTCCACGGCCAGCCCCTCGGGGGTGGCCAGCCCGTACTGTATCACCACCTCGAAACTGGTCAGAGCTGTGGGTCACAGCACCAGGAGGGCTCAGGCTGGTGGTCCTTCCCTGGCCCACCTGCCACCATTGCGTCCCAGTCCTGAACAGCTCCCACCCAGCGTGACTGGAGTCAATGGCGGGGGGACACTTCTTCCCCAAACGAAGCCTGAATCCCAAAGGGATCCCACGTCCATTGGTCCCAGCACCCAGCGCCGGGCTCTCACTGTGGGGGCCCCCTCCCGTGGCTCTGCAGCACCGATGGGGAGGGGGCCCAGCTTTGTGCTGCCAGCTGCTGGGCTGCAATTACCATTAGGAGAGTGCTGGGAATGCTAATTAACTCCTTCATAATGAGCGATTTCGGAGAGCAGAATGAGATCGCTACAGGGGCTGTGGACTCCAGCGGCTGCACCATCGCTTGGCATCACCAAGGCATCATTGCCGGCGTCTATCCCCAAACCACAACCCTGCTTCCCCACCCGTCTGGCCCCCGCCAGCTTGCGCCACAGCCCCGGGGCTACGCACCCCCATTCTCAAGCAGCTTTCCCCTGTAGATTTTGTCCTCCACCACATCGGTCCAGTACAGTGAGCTCTGGTTGAGGTGGAAGTCCAAGGCGATGGTGTTGCGCAGCCCGGGGACCAGGACGCTGTAGTCACCCCGGTGCAGGTCAATGCGGCGGATCTCGTGGCGGTTGGAGAATATGATGAATGGCTTGAAGGGGTCTGGGGAAAGCAGGGCAGGGTCAGAAGGCGGGCACGGGCAAGGCAGGGGGTCAGTGCCACCGGCTCCTGGGGTCAGCAGCTATGGGACCACCCACACCGCTGCACCATAAAAGGCTGCTTGTGCCAGGTGGGGACAGCGAGGGGTCCACCAGCAGGCAGACCCCCCCAGGACCTGGCACAGTCATCAGCTCTGCCGCTGCCGCCTTTGAGAGTGGGGGGAGGACAACCCGCATCACAGGCAGCTGGGGTGACGCTGCCAGCCCCCTGCAGCCCACCTGCACATACCCAGGCTGCGGCAGCTCTCGCCGTCAGGCTCCAGCATCCAGCCCTCGTAGCAGGAGCACTTGACGTTGTACTTGTCCTGCTCGCACTTCTGGCTGCACTTGAGGTGCTTGGCACAGTAGCTTTGGATCTGGCACGTCTTGTTGTCGGAGCCCAGCTCCATCCCCAGGGGACAGGAGCAGATAATGCCCTCGCCAGGGGCCACGGTGCAGTTATGGCTGCAGCCGCCGTTGTTCAGGGAGCACTGGTCTGTGGAGAGAGGATGCGCTCGTCAGGTCCTCGTCCCGCTCCTGGCCGGGGGAGACCCGCCGTCCTGGCACCCAGCTCCGCACTCACCGCAGAGCTCGCCCTCATCAGAGCCGTCCCCACAGTCATCAGAGCCGTCACAGAGCTTCTCGGGGGGGAGGCAGATGGAGGTGTTGTTGGCGCAGGTGTGGGAGGGAGGTTTGCACACCAGGGACTCGCAGTTCTCCTCATCCGAGTTATCCTCGCAGTCACTGTCGCCGTCGCAGACCCAGGCCTTGCTGATGCAGCGGGCTGCCGAGGGGGGAGTGAGGAGGGGGCAGATTAGACACACAGGAGATGTTTATTTCGGGCGCTTGGGGTCCTGACTGCCCCAGAGCTGGTGTACCTCCACCGCTGTCCCCATCCCCACCGAGCCGAGGTGGGTCCCAGCCCCTTCTCCAGGTCAGAGGGGGCAGGGGGAGCAGTTCCCCACTTCCCTGCTCTCACCTGAGTCCTTGCAGCCAAACTTGACGTTGGGGTCGCAGACATGGGTGACGCCCTCGCAGTTCTTCTCGTCACTGGAGTCCATGCAGTCCGTGTCGCCGTCGCAGCGCCAGCGCATGGGGATGCAGAGTCCATCCAGCCGGCACTGGAACTCATCCGTGTGGCAGCCCCCGGGTGGGCGCGTGGCTGGGGGGGGGGGGCACAAGCACCCACTCACTGCCTTTGCCCTGAGGAGCTGGGAACTGGGGGGGTCAGGGGGTGGGAGGTGGACTGGGGACTCAGCCTGCCAGGGAAAGGGCTGGGGGCACCCAGAGATGCAGGAGAGGGGTATTTGGAGACTCAGGGTGCGCAGAGGGGGCTGCACAATTCCCTGCCTGGAAAGGTGGTGGTGGTGGTGGAGGGGGCTCTGCTTGGGGGTGCTTTCAGGTCTCCAGGCAGGATGGCAGCAGAGCTGATGCCCAGGAGGGTCCATCTGCCACCCCCTCCCTCCCTCCTGGGGCAGGACCCGGGTCCTGGCAGGGGAGGACGCTGGGCAGCAGCACAGGGGCAGCCTGGCCCCGCAGCAGCCTGGGGCTCACCCTGGTTGGTGCAGTTGGCGTGAGTCTCGTCGCTGTAGTCCCCGCAGTCATTGTCCCCGTCGCATGTCCAGTGCACAGGGATGCAGCGCCCGCTGTTGCACTTGAACTGGTTGCTGGAGCAGGAGTGGCTGCAGCCCGCCTCGTCACTGTTGTCCCCACAGTCGTTGTCTGGGGAGGGAAGGGGAGCGGGAGGGGGCTCAGAGAGTGCCCAGCCAGCCGGTGGGAGAGCTGGCAGCGGCACGGCAGGAGGAAGGAAGGCAGAGACCCCCAGCCAGAGGAGGCAGCTGGGGGAAGCGGGGAACAACGGGGACTGGATGGACCACACTGGCAGACAGGACGCGGGGTGACAGGCAGCCCCTCGGTGCTGGCCGCAGGACCCCCGCCAGAGCGGCCAGGCTGAACAGAGAGCCCCTGCCCCTCTCGCCCCCCCAACACACTTGCCAGGCGCAGCCACAGCACCAGCAGCCGCACAAAGAAAATGAAACACAGAAACTGCATAGATCAGCCATGTACCTGGGGAGGCTGGGAGGGCACCCAGCGCCAAGGGGGCCGCTCCACTCTGCAGCGGGAGCGGAGTTGGGGGGGCGGTGCACTCCTTTATGGGGCGCATCCTTGGGGAGGTGGGCTGGTACGGCCAATTGGGGGGTGTCAGCTTGCCTGGAGGAAACCCCATTGCCCACTGATGGGCAGGGGGAGCTTTAGTCTGACGGTACCAGGACACTGGCAATGCAGCCCCTCCGCCTGCCGGCGCAGGGCACCGGCTGGAACCACCACAGGGCTCTGCTCTGCTGCGGATGCCCCACCTGAGCTTGGGAAGGGGCCTTTGCCTCCCGGTGCCTCTGTCTCCCCCTGCGTAGGGGAGCTCATGACGGGCACAGGGATGATGGCACTGATGGGCTCAGGGGTGATGGCACTGATGGCTGCCATGTAACTTCACCAGCAGCCCGGCTGCTGCAGCTGCAGACCCTGATCTCTGTGGGCTCCTACCAACTTCCCGAGCAACTCCGCTCGGTGAGCCAAGAGGGACGGCTGCTTCGCTCCCTGGCACATCCCTCCCGCTGCTGGGGCGCAGGGGGCATTGCCAGAGTGCACGGGGGGCACTGCCAGAGAGCGTGGCATTGCTGCAGAGCATGGGGGGCATTGCCAGTGTCTGGAGAAGCAGCCCACGGAGCTTGCAGCGCTCTGGAGGGGGCAGGTTTGGGGGTTGCGTGGGGCCAGGTTTGGGGTCTGGTGCATGTTGATCTATGCACTAACCGGTAGGCTTTGGACAGTTCTTTTCGTCAGAGCCATCCCCACAATCTTTTTCTGAAACACAGAACCAACCAGACAGGAGAGTGGGCACAATGACAAACAAAACAACACAACACTGCACACGCACAGAGGGTGGCACAAAAACACGCTGACGCCAGGACGTGAACACTGACATGGAGAGGGACACAGAGAGGCTGCGCAGGCACACCGAGCGGCCTGGGAGGCAAGACCAGAAGCAGCGGAGGGTGCTGGGGGAGCCCGAGGCAGCCGGGTGGGAGCCCCTCCTCGCTGCAGCCCCTGCCCTGCCTGGAGAGGCTCCCGGCTCCGCAGAGGTGCCCCACGCCAAGGCCGGGGCTTTTGCAAGCGCCTGGCTGCCTGTGCTGGTGGATCCCTGGGAAAAGAGACCGTCCCTTGGTGAGGACGGCTCAGAGATGGGGCTGCCCTGGGAGGAAAAGACCATTTGCTCAGGACGACCCCAGGGACAGACCTGCACCCGCAGCCCCCCACCAACCCCTGCACCGGCACGTGCACTCTGCAGCTCTGAGAGTCTCGCCTGCTCTGAAGCCACTAATTAAACCCACCGATGCAGAGCTGCTGGGAAGACTGAAATAAACCTGTGGGGAAGGAAAGCAGCCCCAGGGCAAACTCTCTCTCCCAGGCCTGGCCCTGGAAAGACATCAGAGGCCAGATGTAAGCTCGCTGGGAGACCTCTCCTGGGGCTATGGGACCTGGCTGGGCTCCACCAGCAGCACAGGTCACTCTGTCTCAAGACCTGGGGCAAAGCTTTGGTCACTTTGCAAACAATGCCAAGGTCTGCTGAAATGATCCCTGCCAGGCTGCTCCCGCAACACGCTCCCTCCAAGGGCAGCCAAGAAAAATGTGGGTCTTGGTGTTGCAGGATGCGCTTGCAGCTTCAGCTAGTGCCTCCCCTCTCCAGGGCCTGGGCTCTGCTGTGTAGCACAAGGTGGAGAAGTGGCACTTGCAGGAACAGAGGCCCCTGCCAGGCTGGCACCCCTGCATCTGATCTCGCTGTCCCCGGCTGCACCCCGCTTGGCAGCTGCGGGGCCGTGGTCCTTACCGTTGTCACACCGCCAGTTGATGTTGATGCAGCGCCCGTTGTCGCAGGTGAACTGTGTCAAGGGGAAGCAGGTTGGGTAGGCTGCGGAGGAGGCAGAGGCACAATCAGTGTAGGGGAGACACCCTGTGCCCCAGTCCTCACGGCTGGCCCCACTGGTGCCCCTGCCCCACGGTGTGGTGAGAAGCGGTGCTCCCCACGGAGCCCCGTGCTCTCAGCGCTCCCCGCCCCAGCTCACCGCACGAGGCAGACTCGTCGGAGCGGTCCCCGCAGTCATCGTCCAGGTCACACGTCCAGGAGATGGGGATGCAGCGCCCACTGGCACAGGAGAACTGGTTGGGGGAGCAGGTCCGAGCTGACCCAGGAGAGACAGACAGAGCATTAGTAGCGGGCAGTGCCTCGCTTTGCTGGGGGGAAGGCAGGGAACAAACCCCCGGGGCTACTGGGAGGCACAGGTGCAGAGCTGGCTGCAAGGTGGGCAGCAGGGATGCGCGAGGCCCCGAAACCTTGGCCTCAGCCCCGCAGCGCACAGGGAAGAGTGAAGGCTGCAGCTAAGCACAGCAGGGCGAGCTCTCCCTCTGTTCCCGCAGGGACAAGGCAGGCTCCTCACCCGAGCAGGTGGAGTTGGACTCGTCCTCATTGTTCCCGCAGTCGTTGTCCCCATCGCAGAGCCAGCGGTTGGGGATGCAGCGGTTGTTCTTGCACTTGAAACGGTCTGAGGGGCAGGTGTGCTGGTCTGGAGGGGAGACACATGCTCAGGACCTGCCCCTCTCCATCCCACCCCCATTCTTCCTCAACGACTGGTGGAGAGAAAACCTGAGACAGAAAAGGGCAGGGAGCCTCGGACAAACTGGGGACCCAGGATCCTAATCCCTGTTTCCCTCCTCAGCTGCTTGAGCCTGCTCCCCTCCTAGAGCTGGGGAGGGCACACAGGGCTCCCAGCTGCCCAGCCACTGGCCCCACATCTCAGGGAAGCCCAGATCCTGCCCCAGGAACACGTAAACCCCCATCCCACCACGCAGGAGGCAGCTACGCACGGCAGAGCTCAGGGGCTTCGTCACTGTTGTCCAGGCAGTCGTTGTCCCCGTCGCATTTCCAGCGCTCCTGGATGCAGCGGTTGTTCTTGCAGGCGAACTCCCCGGGCTGGCACTGCGGAGGGGGGATGTAGGACGGGTTGGCTGGCAAGGGAAAAGCAAAGGGAGGGGATGATTTTAACCAAGTGACCAAGCACAGGGCAGTGGTGAGGACGGTCCTGTGTCCCCAGGCTGGCAGGATGTCTACGCGGCTGCCCAGCAGCCCTGAGAGCGTACAGAGACACTTGTGCCCACGTGCACCAGGTCCTGAGCCCAAAAAAAGAAGGTGCAGCCCACGATCGAGGGGAAAGACCCTGGCTCAGCCTGCAGGCACAGGCTGTGCTGGCAGAGCTTCACCTCTCTCATTTAACTGGCGAAGCACGGTACCGGCCAGGTCCCCACACAAATGGGGTTCTCCCCACCTGGCAGCAGCGTGAACCTGCCCTGGCTGCGTGGGCAGCATCAGCCACGGCTGCAGACACACAGCGATGCCCACCAGGGATTCCGACCCGCTTCCTCGGGCCAGCAGCTGTCCTGCTGCCACCACGCAAGAGGAGGAACCAAAGCCAGTAACATCACCTGACTGCAGGGTCCCACAGGCGCAGGGAGCACCCACCTCCTCAGAGCAGCCCCCCACCATGTGAGGCATCACTGCTACTGTGCCAGTGTGGGGCCGCAGACGCCGTGTCCCCACCCATCCCTTGGGAAAAGGGGGGTCCCACTGGGGGCTCACCCAAGGCAGCCTACCCTGGCAGGTGACGGAGTCCGTTCCCAGGATCTGGTCCTCGGCACAGGCGCACTGACGGCCCCGGGGGGTGGCCAGGCACAAGCTGCTGCAGCCGCCGTTGTTTACACGGCACTTGTTGGAGCCCACTGCGGAGGCAGGGCAGGGGTGAGGAGGGGGCTTCAGCACTCAGGGAACACAGGTGACCCACGGGGGGGCTGCTGGCTTCCCCCAGCTCCCTGGGCTCCCTCAGCGGGCTCCACAGCTGGAACCCAGCTGGAGACCCCAGTTCATCAGGCTACAGAAGGCAGTGGGGACCCCTCAGGAGACATAAAGCCTGGCAGGCAGGGAGGGAGGGAAAGAAAGGGAGGAAAGTTTGGAGGAAGGGCAGGGGTGAGTGACAGCAGGGTTTAACAAGAGAAAGGCAGGGTGCATGGGGATGGAGAGATGGGCAGGGATACGGCCAAAACAAAGCAAAAAGAGGCGGGGGGGGCTGCTTAGGCAGGGCGCTTCCTCAGCCCCCAGCCCCCTGTCCCATCCCTCATCCAGCCCCCCGTCCCCTCAGGCATGGCAGGTCCCCCTGCGGGGGCAGCCCCAGCACCTTGCTGCTGCTGCGCGTCGTACATCCGGATCTCGAAGATGGGCGGGCGCTCGTTCCGCAGCAGGCTCACCACCTTGGAGGCCTGGTCCAGGCGGTAGATGCTGCCGCTGCGGTACTCGGTCCAGAAGAGAAAGTTGCTGTAGTGGCACAGCCCGAAGGCGTGATTCAGCTCAGGCCCCTCGTACACGATCTGTGGGCACGGGGAGGAGGAGAGGCTCGTCGTTAGCTGGGACTGGCGCCCAGGGAAACCCCGCGTGGTGGGACGTGGCGAGGGACATTGGAAGGGGAGAGGAGGGGACAGGCGGCAGGGGAGCATGGCTGAACGTGGCCAGCCACCCACCGAGCAGACCCGCAGTGGACACAGCCAGCTGAGGCTGTGGGGTGATCAGTGCCCGAGAGCCCGCGGGGCCTCCACTTGCCTTCCGCTCGGTGCCGTTGAGATAGACCATCTCAATGCGGTCATAGAAAGCATCCACCCAGTAAAGGATCTTGGCCGGGATGTCCAGGCTCAACCCGTTGGGCCACAGGACAGTCTTGGAGGTGATGAAGACATTGCGGTTGGAACCGTCCATCCAGGCTCTCTCGATCTTGCCCCTCTTGCTGTCCTTGGGATCCTCCTCCCAGTCCGTCCAGTACATCCACCTGCCACAGAGGAGAAGCTGTTACAGACACAGACAAGGTGGGCTCGGAGCCTCCACCAGCCCAGGCGTGAGCTCTCCAGCTGCCCGCAGAGCGGTGGACACAAAGCAGCGGCCGGTCCTGCTGCCCTGCACCGTGGTCCCAGCCCAAGGCAGCAGCCTGACGGCCACCCCGGCCACCGAACCCAGGCTGAAACGGCCGCACAGAGCTGGTGCGTCACTGCAGCTGGAGCCGCTGCCTGGCCCCGCTGTCACAGCCCGTGATCCACCACGAACGCTCAGTGATGCAGCAACCACCACACAGAGCTGGAGACCCAACCATGCCCTCCCACAAGCCAGCCCCCCGCGCTCAGCCCCCGCACCCGTTCAGGGGGTCCACCACGATCGCACGCGGGTGGGTCATCTTCCCCTCGATCAGCGTCTTTCGCGTCTGGGCGGCCTTCTCCAGCCGAGCCACGCTGATGGTCTTTTTGGGGCCGTCATCTGTCCAGTATAGGTTGTTCCCCATCCAGTCCACAGCGATCCCTTCCACGTTGTGGATGCCTTTGGGGAAAAGCAGGAGCGGGAGCTCGTCACCAGGGCTGCGCGGCAGCGGGAAGATGAGAAGTGGAAGCGACAGCCCCATACGATCCACAGCACATTCAGCACCACCCGATCCCCACTCAAACCGACAGGGATGACGGACCCCCCCAGCCCCTGCGCAGGCAGCCACAGGGAGTCTGGGCTGGAAAAAGCCAAATTCTGGAGCATCCTTGGCTGGTTCAGCCTGAGGCAGCACAAACATCCTCGCTGGCAGCGTGGGGATGCACTGGCCGCGGCACTGAGCCCCAGGGACCCTGACTGAGGATTCCCCATCCTTCCTTCCTCCTCCCACCTGACAGATCGGGGTGGGCCAGCTCGGGCAGGAGGGGGACAGGGGTCCATCTCCCACCTCCGCTGGGGCACGAGCTCTGTGCCCATCTCAATAGCGGTCTACAGATAAACCCAAACAGCAGCTTAAAACCTGAGTTTTAAGGGTCAAAGCTGCAGGGGAGAGGACAGAAGCACTGATGGCCCTTGCTGCTGGCTCCTGGGGGCTAACTGGGGGCACTGGGGAGGGACCAGGCTGGGCCTCTCGGCCACGCACCGTCCTTCAGGATGGTCTCTCGCTCCGTGCCATCGATCTTCTGGCGCCCGATGAGGTAGCTGGTGGTGTCAGCAAAGTAGATGAAGCCAGTCTCAGCGTGGAAGTCCAGTGCTCGGGGGTTCATGAGGTTCTCGATGGGGATCATGTGCTCATCTGGCACCTTGGCCCCCATGTCCATGCCGCGGATGATGCCCGGACGCCCCTTCCCGTACACCAGGAACAGCTCGTGCTCGGGCTCTGCAGGGAGACGGCAAGAGCCATCACCACCAGCACAGGGCAGCGCTGGGGGTGGGCAGCCCAACACACGTGTCACTGGGGCTTTCGTGGGGGCACAGCTACGACCCAGAGGCCAGGAGGAGGCAGCAACCTGTCCCCGCACCCCACAGGTCCGCGGGGACGCAGAGCCCAGTGGGCAGCCCGCAGCTTCGGCCGGGGAGGAACAGGGGGTCTGCACCCAGGAGGGAAGGAACTGAACCGCTCTGCTCCCCCCTGCCCGTGTGTGCCCCCCCGGCCGGCACAAGTGCCGCTGCTCACCCCGGTCCCTCTGATCCAGAACGCCCCCTCCCACATCTCTCCGGGGTGGGGGGGCAGGACTCACTTTTGCAGGACTTCCCATCGCTGCCCAGGCTGAACCCGGAGCGGCACCGGCAGGTTCGGGTCTTGTGGCTGTTCCCGAGGAGGCAGATATCCGAGCAGCCTCCCGGCTTGCCGAACTGGTCTGACTCGCAGGCATGGCTCCTCACTGCAACAGAGAGCAGGAGCTCCAGCGGCCGCAGGCACCCAGGGCAGCACGGGGATGTCCTGCCCGGCCACAGCTCCATGTCCACCAGGCAGCACAGGCAGGGCACTAACTGCAACCACAGGGATGCGGAGACGGTCTCATGGGTGCTGCCGGCCTGGCCACGGCTCTCCGGGGTTTAGGGGGGGCCCTTCCCCCGGGATCTCAGCCAGTCGGCCAGGGGCTGAGCACTGCACGGGACGGACAACACAGAGATGGGAAAGGACCTGCACGGAACGAAGGATCACTGTGGAGCAGAAACCAGCCCACCGCCACGGTCACTGGGCCACGCTGCCTCTGTCCTGGCAGCCCACCCCTCCCAAGCCACGGTGAGAGCGGGACTGCCCGGCCACTGCGCTGACAGCGCCGGCAGGATGAGCCCCCTTAATCGCACCCCTTAGAAAACTCCTCATTAATTTTACATTCTGGAAAATGCCAAGCAGGCTGCAGACACTAAGAGGATTTTAAACGAGTAAATTGATTAACTGCAGGAAGGTGCTGGGGGTGGAGCAGGCAGACAGGGACAGACGTGGGGAGGGGACCGCTCAGCTCTGAAGCCTTTCAACTCCTTTGAAATCCCTTGGTGCCCGGGAGCACGCAGCCCCAGCTGAAGGGGGAACACACAGGCAGCAGGGACTGAGAGCGCGTGGGCACCGCAAGAGGGATCCATTAATATTTCAAGATGCCACATCTGCTCCAACGTCCTTGCACTTGCTGGCGAGACGTGATCGATCAGCCACGTGGCGCAGCTGCCCGGCTCACGGGGACAGCTGCCACAGCTCTTCCAGGAGGAGACGGAGTGAGAGCAGGGGCCGGGGCACCCCAGGGTGCTCAGCAGCCCGGAGAGGCCAGCTCCCCACTGCTGGGGGAGCAGGAATCCCACCCAAGCCCCCAGCCAAGGAGCACTGCCAGCAGGGCAGCAGCTGCAGGAGTCCCTGCGGACCACAGCTGGGCAGCTGCTCATCTGTCCCTGTCCCTGGGCCGGCACATTTTGGCCTGCCCAGCACTCGGCACCCCTGGGCTGGCTCCGGCAACGCCACCAGCTCTGCTACTGCCCCCCTGCCAGGGGCACGGAGCTCACGGGGAGGGGGTGAACCAGGGGCAATCGGGTTGAGCACGGCTCCTCGGGGCTGCAGGAGGCTCCAGGGCACGTGCTGTGCTGGGCGTCTGGCCCCATTAGGGGAGGGAATTCAGAAGGTGCAGCCTGTCCCCACCCCCACCCAGCCGTTGGGATGCAAGAAGCTGCTTTTCCCAGGCCGGGGTCCCACCTGTGGGCTGGCGCCGTTGGTGGTAGATGTGCAGCGCTCCTCCCTTGTCCACCCGCGTCACCACCTGGTACTCGGTGCTGTTGAAGCGGTTGACCCGGATGACGCTGGTTTTCTGCTGAGCGTTGGCGTTGTCAGAGTTGGTGGCATAGAGGTAGTTCTCGAAGACGGTTAGCCCGTAGAGGTGTTCAATCTGGAAGGCACCATGCAGGCGTCCACAAGGAATTTAGGAGGAGACACACGAAACCCTTGGTTCCGAGGCGTGCGAAGCCCCCGCTCCCGGCCCCTCATCCCACCCCCACTTCATTTAGGGCACGAGATCGGGCTTGGTGCTGCAGGACCGGCTGGTGCTCAGCAGCTCGCACCTTTCCTTTGCTGGACTGGCAAAGCCAAGCCCGCGGACCAGTGCCCCCCAGCAGACCAAGCTCAGACATGCCTCGAGCACACTGCCGTTAAGGCCCCCCCGACCCTGACCTCCCTCTGGACCCACTCACCAGGATGCCCTGGATGATGGTATGTCTGTTCTTGCCTTCGTAGTCCACCACCTCAATATAGTCCAGGTAGGCATCAGCCCAGTACACCAGCCGGTTCACCAAGTCCAAGGTGATGCCATGGGGGAAGACGATCTTGCTGTCCACCAGCTTGGTGCGGTTCTGCCCATCCATGTCGCAGCGCTCCACCTTGGGGATCTGCCCGTAGTCGGTGAAGAACACTTTGCTGCGTGAGAAGGGCAAATGCAGGAGCTCAGAGCCTGGAGGTCACATCCAGCCCGGAGAGAGGGAGGACGCAGGTGGGCAGAGGGTGCGTGCTCACGCCTGCAGACACGGGCTTGCCCCTGCGGGCACGGGGGTGGCTGGGGTCCACCGCAGCCTTGCTTGCCTGCACGGCCCAGCTGTGCCAAGAGCTGGCAGCACCTGCCTGCACCTGCTGCCCGGCACGGCCACAACGGGAGCTCAGAGGAGCCGCAGCAACCCTGGCATGAATCAGGCTGACAAAAGCTTGAACCCAGATTTGCTGGTGTCACCAGGAAGAGGTCCAGGGCCCTCCACCAGCTGACATGTTAAGACACAACCTGACGCACCTGCCCGCGTGCCATGTGCCTGACAGCTGTCCTGCCTGCGGCAGCAGCTCCTGGCACAGCACATCCCACAAGGCACAGCCCAGAGCTGGGGCTCAGCACCGCTGCCCCGAGCACCTGGGCTGTGCTGGGTCTCTGCTGCGGTGCCCAAGAGAACTTAACTCAGTCGCCCATGGGGCCTATCTGCACCTTCCCTTTTGGAGGCCGGAGTCCCCCTCCAGGCTGCTATGCAGTATTTATTTTTATATAAGAAATATTTCAGATCTTCTGCTCAGTAACATCAGCTCTCTTCATTCGGGCAAGGAAAAAAGCACCCATCTGAAAAGCAGCAGGTGAGGGGGGAGACGTCCCTTTTACTGGTTTCACTGGGACTCTACAGCACGCTCAGGTGAGCACCCTTGGACGGAGTGCACCGTCGGGTTAGGTAGACTGTGCTCACACGCTGACTGACTGCCCCACCAGGCAGCAGGACCTTCCTTGCACGCGTGCCCTGTGGCCGGACCGCGCTTGCAGAACGTGCCCAGTGGGATCTGCCACGCCGCTCTGCTCTGCCCGCTGCAGCCTCAGCCACACCGGCTCCCCATGCCCAGGATCCAGCAGCTGCCACCCACACACACTCCGAGCTGTTCCGATGAGTCACCATCCCAGCTTCCCCATGCGCAGGATTTTGCAAAAGGCCTGATGAGGGTCTGAGAGTCGCCCATCTGACTGCAGCACCCCGTAAAAATAGGCACAAGGGGACCTGCTCAATCCGTGCAAGTATCTGACTGTTTCAGTTCCCAAAATCCAGTGCAAAGCTGCAACCGTGCAGCCACAAGCTGGAAGCAGCAGCTTGTCCTGAGCCTGGCCAGGCCTGTCCCACAGGACCGAGCGCCAGCAAAGCTGCTGCCCAGGGCAGGCGGAGCAGGATGGGCCCCTGCAGAGCGGCTCCTGGACATGGGCACGCAGGCACAGGAGACCCCACCAGACCCACGGCCACATGCTTGCCAGCTGTCACCAAGAACAGTTTGTTAGAAGACCCAGGTTCAGACGCTGATGCTCCCCAGCGCTGCACCGGTCCGGCTCTGCTCCCACCCCAGCGCCGTGCAGGTGAGCAGAGGCTCGGGCTGCCCTGACTCATGCCCGAGGACCAAACCTTCATCGCCTCCAAAAGGGGCCTGTACCAGCGGGCTGCTTAAAATGCTGCTGCCACGACTGCCCTGCAGCACATGGCCCCAGCCTCCGCTGAGGGAGAGAAAATGCTGTGATTCACTCATCGCTGAGGGGGCCCTTTGCGGGCAGGCGAGTCGCTTCTCCAGCAGCATCCCTGCCGCAGCACCCGACCTGGACCCTCCTGGCTTGTTCCACCTCCCCACGCCGGTGTCGCAGGTCCAGGCAGCGATGCTGAGCCCTCCCACCCCCAGGCAGGACTCTTACCCCATGGCTGGGTCCAGCGCTATGCCCTTGGGGTTGTACAGCTCCAGGTCCAGCAGCGTGACACAGGTGACTCCATTCTTATTGCAGACAAAGATCCTGTCATCGATGTCATCCACGAAGTAGAAGTTGCCCGTGAGCCAGTCAATAGCCATTTGCTCCACATCTAGGCCGTGGGAGAGGGAGGTAGGAGAGGTTAGGCAGGGAGGGAGGGAGCCACAGCCCTTTGTGTGCCTGTGCATGGGTTCTCCGGCCACGTCCCAGCCCACCGGGCATCTCAAGCACAAACGTAGCTGGGGAGTGAGGAAGGCCACGTGAGCCACGAAGGAGCTGCCACCTGCACCGCACCGGGGACCTGGCCCTGGTCACCCAGCACCCATCGACGCTGCACCCCATCCTCTCCTCCCGAGGGAGAGGGGACCCGCCACCTCCCAGGCAGCCCAGCTGCAGGAGGGTGGTGCTGGAGACATCACGCACAGCCGGGAAAGCATCCCATGGGAACACCAGCCCAAGCAGAGGGACGGCTCTGCGAGGTGGGCACTGGAGGTGGCAAAGCCAGCACCTGGGGAGCCCAGCAGCATGGAAGGGGCTCAAACTGCAGCGTCAGGATGGCAAAGGTCCACAAAGCCCCCATCATGGCAGCACCAGGAGGGACCGCAGCAGCCGAGGGCTGCAGCAGAGCCCAGCTAGGGCAAGGCAGCCCGGGCAGCGCTAATGCAGAGCTGCAGGGCCACCCCGAGCCCTGGAGCAGGTGAGAGACAGCATCCGGCACGCAGCGTTGAAGTATTTAATTAAACCAGTGAAAGCCCGTTAAATCGGATAAACCCAATGCACCCGAATTCTTTCCTTGCAACCAGGTCAGCACACAGCACTGCCCAGCTGCCCCTCGCCTGCCAGCCCCAGGCCAAAGGCCGGGGTGAGGGGCTGCAGCACCCACGGGTTCGGGGAGATGCCAAGTGCTCTGGAGGTCTGTCCTTTTGGCGAGTGCCCCCGGGACCCCGCACCACCCCCACACCGACACGGCAGCACTGCAGTGCCGGCACCACGGCCCAGCGTCATGGCCAGCATGGGCAAGGCAGAGCAGGAGAGCAGGGACGGGAGCAGCAGCAGCCCCGCAGCCCGACCACCCTGAGGACACCGGGACCCAGACAGCCCTGGCGGAGCAGGGCCAGACACCACTGAATTATTAACCAGCGCAGAAACTCAGGAGCGCAGAGGGAGGGAAAACATGAATCAAGCCAGGACATTTTGCACGCCCCGCGCTCCCCCTGCTCGCAGGATTCGGCCTGATGGTATCAAGCTCTTCCCTGCTGCAGCACCACGAAGCGCTGCCTGGGTTTTGATGGGACCCCATGATGAGCACTCGGTGGCTTGGGGGTGCCCTGTCCGAGCACAGACCCGAAGCCCAAGCGTCCCCCGGTCACCCAGGCCAGCTCGCTCACACGTGGCCCCAGCGACAGGGATGTCCTGCCGGCGGTGATGGCCAGCTGGTGACCAGCGGCCCCCCCCTCCAGAAGGGCGATGCCGCGGCGCCTGCAGCCACCACCCAGGGCGATGCATCTCCTAAAAACAAGTGGAAATTGCCAGAGCCAAGGAATTAGCACCAAACTGGCTGATGCTGAAGGCCCGCGCAGGGGTCCCGCTGTGCTGCCCAACGTGCCAGAGCTGGCGGTGGGGCCAGGGCAAAGTCGGGGCTCCTGGTCCTACCCAGACCCCCGTGCCCCCCAAGGGTGCCTGCTGGAGAAAGGTTTTTGTGCTGAGCAGAAAGCACCTAAAAAGGTGCATGGGGGTGGCGGGGGGCAGGCGAGGGCCATGCTCTGCCTCCGAGATGGGGCTGCCTGAGTCACGGTGCCTGGACCAGTGCCCATCCTCCCTCCCTGCTGCACCCCCCGGCCCCAATTCCCGCCCCCCCCCCCCCCCCGACAAGGGGAGGGGGCGGCAGAGCCACGCACATGCGCGCAGCCCTGCCTGGGCGAGAAATGCTTCAGCACAGAGATGTGCAAGAATTCCCCAAAAAAGCAGGTCTTGGCTGGCGCCTGCGTGGCTGAGTCAGAGTCACAGGACCAGAGGAACGATCCAAGCAGGGGCGGACGGGGAGCACCCAGCGGGACGGCGTGGAGGCCCTCGACCCCGCACTGGGGTGCAGACCCCCGGCCATGGGCTTCGGCTTTTCCTCGCTGCCTCCCTCCCGAAGGGTCCCAGCCATCGCCCATCACTGGCACTCGCCCACACCTTGGTCCTCCTTTCCCGTCACTCTCCACCAAAACCCCCAGCGTCACGGGGCCGCTGCCACCTCACTGGCCACATCCCGCTGAGCCAAAGCTGCGGCCAGCAGCTCTGATGGGGAGGATGCTCCCCAACATGGCACTTGAGGGCTACATAGGAATCAAAAGGGAAAACTGCCAAAACAAGCTACAGGTTCCCAGCGCTCGCCTCCTGGGGCCCGCAGCTTGCCTCACGCCGGCTCCGTGACCGTCACCTCTCCCTGTCGGAGGGTCCCCATCCTCCGGGTGTCTCCTGGCCAGGCCCCAGCTCCAAGCGGGGCAGTGCTGGGCCGGGGAGCTGGGGGTGACGCAAGCACTTGCTCTTCTCCCAGGCTGTATTTTTGCAGCTGGAAAGCATTACCCTCCTCAAAGGCTTTTGTTTTTCAGCTTGCTCCTTCTCTCCCTGCTCGCCATCCTCCCCCCCTCCTTCACAGGAATCAGTTTTTATTATGATGATTATTATTATTATTATTTTCAGCTCTTTCTTGTAGCCCCAGCTAAACCTGGATTTCCTCTTGAACTTTCAGTGGAAGCTAATTTAGCAAATGTCTATTTTTAACCCCTCGCACAAGCTCGCAGAGAGCTCTCCCCCCGCTCACCATTTGACTTTGGGAGAGGTGAGGAGTGAGGGACGCAGCCTCTCCCCCGCCGGGCGCAGGCGGCCCCCCAGCCTGGGGAAGGTGGGCCATGGCCACCCATGACCAACAAGACACACATAAGGACACAGCAGGGTCCAGCCCATCCCCAGGCACACACGGGTCCTGTGAACTACTCGCACGGAAGGAAGAAGCCGGGGGGCAGCGACCACCCCCCTCCTGCCCACAGCTCCCAGCGGGGGAGGGGGGCCGGCTGGCGAGCGCACCCTTCCCACCGATTCCCATCCCAAGCCTTCCTCCTTGCTCAACCATGGCTGGGCGTTGCAAGCAATTGCAACATGCAGCGCTCATTTCCCAAGATTTATTTGTTTGCTAGTGTTTGAACACGAGCTTGTGGGGCCAGAGGACAGGGAATGTCAACTTGAAAGGCTCTTCCTGGAAGAAGCCAACCGACCCCGGCAGGCTGGCGAGCCGTGGTCCGTGCCAGCCGGCCCTCTCAGAGGCACTGCCCACAAAGAGCGCTGGCTGCATGGGCTGCGGCCACTGCCACCCGCGTGGGGAGAGAGCAGGCGAAGGGAGGACAGAGGGGAGAGGGAGCACCAAGAAGTTCATCAGCGTGCAAGTGACATGTTGCTCAACAAAGGCAGGCTGGCAACTTCAGCAAACTCCGAAACCCACCCCGCACAGATGTTTCCTGGTTTCACGCTCAACACGAACAGAGCAAACCGAGAACCAAGCTCTTGCTGAAGTCCCTGCCACAAAATCATCTATGTAGCACTGTGCTTGGGGTTTCCCTTCTCCTCCTCATGGGCTCCAGCGGCAGAGGCTGAAGAACCTCCGGGGCCATGAGGAGCCACTGCTGGCGCCAGCTGGCTGGAGAAGGTTCCAATGTGTCCCTTCCAGCCCAGACTCCCCCGACACAGGGCTGAGACCTGTCACGGCGCTACCAGGGCACACCCGGGGAAAGCAACTGCCCCAAGGGGCAGCAGAAGCATCTAGCCTCCACTCAAGAAGTTCTTAGCCCCGTCAACTCTCACAAGCCTTTCCCAGGCACTGTCAGCAATAACCTTCCCCCTCCCCAGTTCCAATCGCATCCTGCGCTCAATGGGGCCGGGAGCATCTTGTCCCGTGCAAATTGCTCCTTGACGCAAGTGGGTCATCAACTCAACGGGTGTCCACCGGCCAGAGGTTCTCCCTCCCTTAACCCGAGCCGTGGAGCGTCTGATTTACCCCACGACCAGTCAAGCACCGCAAGGCTGTGGGATTTTTGGGGAACGAGCTTTGCTGACCCAGCACATAACTTTCCTCTGCATGAATCAGTTGTTGTGCAGTCTGCGAATACATCAATTGTGGCCTGACACAAGGAGGAAGGAAACGCGCAATCTTCTCTCAGACTAAAACACGGATTTCGACACAGTTCTGAAACAGCTGCAATGAAGATGTGTGCAGCTCAGCAGCTCACCCTGACTCCTCCACAGTTACGCGTGGAAGAAGAGAAACCACCTGTAGTGGTGAAGGTGCAAAGAGCCTGGAAAGAAGCCCTCTACACTGCAGCAGTCTGGAAGAAACCCCACCTCTCAACTGCTCCTAAAGGGAACGCTCCCTGTGGGGTGTCCGGAGCAGGACTGGTCAGGAGAGGTCCCGGGAATGCTCCTTGCAGGACTGCCCCCTTTGAAGCAGCTGAAAACATCCCCACCTCCAACAGCAGGCGCAGAGCTCCCTCACCAGGGGTCCCTACCCCCTGTTCTGCTGAGGTGCATCTTCACCCTTGCCCCAGCACATGGAAGAGATAAAAGAGCTGGACTGAGCTCTGCTGCTGACACTTGCGTGTTGTTTCTCAATAAAGTATATTTATGTCCACGTGCACCTACTAAGAACAGCCCACATATTTTGCTGCAGCTACAGCAGATCAAACTGAAACAAACCCCAGCCAGCAGACATTTGGGCCGCAGTGATGGGCTTCAGAGAAACACACACGGGCAACTCTGCAGCCCACGGCCCAAGCACCGAAATTGCTTGTCGGCATCACATTGGATGCAGAGAAGCCACCCGGAGAGCCACCTCCCGAGGCAGTCAGCGCCGCATCCTCCTGCTCCCTGCAAAACCCCTGCGAGTCAGAGCCTGGGGGGCGAGGGGGGCCGTGCCCGACTTGCCACCCAGCCAGAAGCCCAGGTGGGCAGCCACACTGCATGTCCTGCAGCACCAGGAGAGCCAACGACACGCGGCTCCTGCGGAAAAAAACACTTGGAAAAGTTGCCGAATGTTTCGGTTCTAAAACGCCTCCAGAAGAGGAACAGAGGCTCGTCAGGAATGCAGTCCCCAGGGCTTCTCAAATACATTGGTTTCCTACTTTCCTTTTTATAGGGAATGATCCGTTTGATACATTTACATAATACCATAATCTGGAGGAATTTCTGTCTCTTCCCTCCGCAGACATCCTCTCCCCCGGAGAACAAGACCGTCTCTGTAATGGCAACATGCTCCATGGATAAACACTGCTCCTGGGGACAATTTTCCTTAATTAGAAGTATGTTAACAGGACAGGCAGGAAGACAAACTCCAGCCCTGAAGGGTGGCAGCCGTGGGACAGAGAGGCACCCTGTGCCCCTCCAGGGTCCGCCGCAGCCCCCCCTGCCCCGCTCCCAGGACAGACCCCTCCTTGTGCCAGGAGCCACCACCTCCAGCCTCGCTGCTGGCTCCGAGATGGTGAGCAGGGGGCTGTGGACAGGACAGACAGCGGCAGGCACAGCCACCACCATCACGTCAGCCTTGTTTCCTTAGAAAACCAGGTTAAAAAATAAAATAAATTTAAAACCCCCCTCTGTCAAGCCGCTCAGCTCAGAGGAGGGAACCACTGGGCGGAAGCCGGTGGCCCACGTCCAGGACGCCTGACTCGGTGCTGGGAAGGATCCTTGTGGCCTCCACACACACACGCACACCCACGTCCGCACAAGCCAGGGACTCCCTGGGAGGTAAAACCACCCCCCCGGGGCTGCGCAGCCCCCCCCGGCCGCTGGGCTGCTGTGGGAGGGAAGCCCCAGCCTGGCCATCCCTGGGGACAGGCAGAGCGACTGGCAGTTAATGGAAAAGATGCCAGAGCATCGCCCTTCCTCAGGGAGCCCTGGGCTGCCCGGACCCCCAGGGGCCCACCCCTCACCCCCTGCCCCCCGCAGCACAGCCACGATCTAAGGGAAACGCTCAGGGACCACCGGCACCGCTCCGGCCCCGGGCACAGCCCAGACTGGCTCGGCCCCCAGCCCCCCGGGGAGGGGGGACGCACTGGGCAGCATTTTGTCACCCTCCTGCCAGACAGCTTGTGCCTCCCCCCGCGGTCCCAAACGCGCCCCCTCCCCACGGCCAGGCTCAGCCCCACAGCAACCCCACGCAAGCCCAGCTGCAGCACCGGAGGTGGGAAGAGCAGGAACAGAGATGGAACGAGCTCCATCTCAGCTGCGTGGAGGGCAGCCAAGGGACCGCTAATTACTCTGCCTTAATGAGACCATTCCACGGGCAAAAATATTCAGCAGAGGCCGACAGAGGGACAGGGCGCTTGGCTTCCTTCTGGGTGAGAGGAGAGAGACACAGGCTCAACAGGAACCCAGAGAACAGTTGTTGGGATGATTTTGAGGGGCGAGGGGACAAGAAAGTGAAAATGGGGCCGGTCGGGGCAGAAAGGATCCTAGCAGGGCTCAGCCGCAGCGAAGTGAACCCGGCACAAGCACAGGAGGCGGCGCGGGAGAGACGGACAGATACGTGCAGGGATAAACACGCTCCTGTCCATCCGAAATCAAACCCAGCCCTGCGCACAGGAGGATCCCAGTTACTCAGGACGTTAACTTCACCCTTTTGTCCCCAGCAAGACGGGAAGCAGCTTGCCCCACGCTCCAGGCTCCCCCCACGCTCGATGCCTCGGGGCTGGCCAGAGGGAGACAGAGGGGACCAGCTCCTGCCGCGGATGGGGGGAGTGCACAGGGCTTCTCCGTCCTGGGAAGGGAGAAGCAGAGAAGACCCTTCCCCACTCGCCATCGCAGCCTGGGGGGTTGGGGTGGCCACAAGGAAGGGAGATGGCAGCTCGGGCAGCAGGTCTGGCCAAGCCCAAGCACCGCAGAGCCATCCCCTCCCGGCACATCCCCTCCCGGCACGGGGATGCTGCCGCCCTTGGACCACTCAGCAAAACCATCCCAGGCTGGCTCACTCCGCTCCAGGGGGGTCTCAGTCCCCCTTAGGGGCTTTATCCCTGTCCTACATGTGGGGAAACACCAAGGGGGAACTAAAGCCAGAGGGGCTGGGCAGAGCCAGAATGGTCCTGAGCATTTTCCCCAGCGTCTGCAGCAGATCTGCCTCCAGGCTGAACAAAGACCAGCAGGCACTTCATTAACAGCCCGATTAAAATCATCACAGCCGTAGTCTCCTCCAACACAAAGGGCTGATGAGCTGGTGTGAGCACACTGGCCCCAGACGCGCTGCACCCATCCCTTGCTCTCATGCGTCACTGCTACAAGAACAGTCGTAAACAGTTAAAAAAAAAAAAAAGCCAAAAAAAAAAAAAGAAAGGAATCAGCAGATGAAATTACCAATCATCCTGCTTTCTTGCCAAGTAAGTTCACATTGGAGCCTCTTTCTTGGCTAGGGTGAGGCAGCAAGGAAGAAAAATAGCTTTCCATGCAAAGTGGGGAAAGAAATGTACTTGGATTCCTCTGCAGAGCAACGTCTCCCTGAAATCCATTTGTCCCAAACCCTACAGCTCCTCTGCTTATTGGCAGCAGGACAGGTCATTACGAGTAACAGGGCTGAAATGGAGTCAATGAAAACAACCTCCTAGACATGCTTGTTTAGATAGATGCTGCCCAGCAAGGTATTTTAATAATGGCCAGATTGCTATCGTTTAGGGTTTATAATGCACTCGGGATCAAATGTCCTGATACTTCAAACCCCTTCCTGGGGGCTTGTTTTATAAAAGAAAAAGAAAACAACAAACCTTAAAACAAGAAATAATAAATCAAGGAACCTCCACAGCCCTTTCCCAGCAGCCCTGCACACGTCCCGCCGCGCAGCTGACATTCCTGCCCGCTCCGCCTGGGAGCCGGCCACAGTCCCCACACCAGCAGCCCTGGCTCCGGCACTGCCAGGGGGACATCGCCAAACCTGCAGCCATCGCCCTGTGCCAGGAGAACACCAGCGCTCCGGGCACCTGGGCTGCTGGGGCCAGGAATTAGCAGTACTGGCACCAGTGACCTTCCAGCACAATAAACGCATTCAGCAAAACAAACCCTGGCACAGTGGAGCTGCTGGTTCTGACTGTGCAAAAAGTCACGAGTCGGCTGAAAAAGGGGGAAAAAGAAAGAGAAAGAGAAGGGGAACAGGGCAGGAGACCCACCGAGAAACCCAGGGCTCGGTCTCCTGACACATGTTCTCCGGTATTTTTCCATAGTAAAAGCAAAGAGCTCCTGCCCTTTCCTGAAAGCCGAGTATCACCGGGTGACACGGCACCGGAGCTGCCACCGCAGCGCTTGCACAAATGCCGGGGAGGCCGAGAAGCAGCTGGCGAGGGGTCAACCTGCTGCCAATTAACGGTGTCCTCTTAAGGAGGGCTCCTGGCAGGGCTGCACACGGAGCCGCCCTCACCCCCCGAGCCCCCTGTGCACGCTGCGGGGGAGTGTCACCACCCTGCGTGTCACCTGGGGGAGGAGAGGGGCACAAATCCTCTTGAAGGTCACACAGATCTGACCGTTTCTTCCCTCGCCCTTCCCTGTCCCAGCCCTGGGGTGGGAGGCAGGGTGCAGGGGCTCGCCCAAGGAGCTGCAGCCGGCCACGCGCCCCCCCAGCAGCAGCCCCGGGACGAGGGGGCACGGGCAGCAGGTCGAGCTGGGTGGCCAGCAGAGCTGGGGGACGGAGGTCTCCGGGTGGGCCCTGGGATGCAGCAAGCTTTTTGCACACACCATCTTAGCAGAGATGGCGGCAGGACAGGTATAATCAAGACAACTGCCACCCCAGCCAGGACCCGGCACAGGGAGCGGCTGCATCCTGGCAGGACCTGCACCGTACCCCCACCCCCGCCCCTTTGGCCGGGCAGTGCCAAGCCATGAGCTGCCCAGCCGGGAAGGCTGAGCAGCACAAGGCCCTGGAAGCAGATTTAAAAAAAAAAAAAAAAAAAATTATTATTTTTTTTGGTGTGTTGTTTTGCTTTGGAATTCTTTGGAAGCCCAACTCCAAACAAATGAGGACATTGTCTCGGGGAAACACGTGGCGGTTGGAATCTGGTTGAGAAAACCCACGGGATCAGAAATCCCCGGAGGTCAGGGATTAGCGGCTGAGCAAGGTGGGTCCGCAGGGACCGGCAGCAGCCCCCTGCCAGGCACCGGCAGGGCTCCCCCCTCCTTCACGCCTGCACGTGAGCGCTGTCACTTCAGAGCAAAACCTGCCCTGGGCACCAGCTGTCCCCAGCCCCTCGCGGGTGGCAAGGCTGGGGCTGGAGGGGTCTGGGCTGACAGGGGCTGGGGGGCTCCCGGGGAACCCGCCTGAGCGATGCTCAGCTGCTCCGGAGCAGGCGCCGGGGGAGCCAAGCCTGGGCGCACTCCGGAGCACGGCTCTCCCCCCACGCAGGCACACGCCTGTCTGTCCTTGAGCACGAGCGGATGTGCGATGCCTGCCAGGATCCTCCCCGGTCAGAAACAGCGCTGGATTTTCACACGGAGCAGAGGAGAGGGAGAGCGGGAAGGGAGGAAGGACAAGTTCCCCTTGTTGCAATTCAGTGTTGGCAGGAAGGACGAGCCCCCCCCGGCACCGCCGCACGCATGCTCGTGTCCTGTCCTCCTGACGGGGCTGAGCCCGGTGGGCGCTCCAGCAGACGCTCAGCAGCCAGGGAGCCGTCCCAAGGGAAGCCGAGCTCCAGGGGCTGGGTGGGAAGGTGCCACCTCCGAGTCCCCCGTCCCCAGCACTAGCCAGGAGCTGCCACGGCCACCGGCACCGTGCCCCACGCGTCCCCCCGTCACCTCTGTGCCAGAGAGGTGCCCAGGGCTTCCCAGCCACCGCAGCTGGCTCCGACTGATGGCAGAGAGAAATAATTCAATTCCAACATGAGGTGGATTTTTATAACAGAAATAGATGGAAGACTTCACCAGCCTCTGCTTTTTAGTGTGTCCCTGGAAAAAGACCTGGGGGTGGGGGACCGGCCAGCTCAGATCAACGGAGAAAATCACTGCCTGTGAAAAATGTCCATGGGCAGCACGTTGTTTGGGAACCAAGGGACAGGCACCATCAAAAAAGTGCATCGGTACTCAAGGCTGAGGGTAGAGAAAAGGGTTTAGTAGTGCAAGGACCAGGGGAAAAGCAAAGCTTCAGGGTACCGTGGGTCTTGCCAAGCCCTGTTAATAGCATTCATTTAACACATCTCCCACAACACAAGTGACACTAATCTCTCTGCAGGAAGGGAGTGGGGACAGAAAGGCAGGGAAGCAGAGCTGCTATCAGAGCTGGGCTGTGACATCTCACCAGCCCAGACCTACCCCTGACAGCTGGGGGCTGCTAATTTCCAGCTCTTCAGCATCAGTCTTCCCCCATCAGATGCCAACTCAAGCCCCATTAGCAGCAGGCACCAGGGAAGCCTGACTCCTGCTGTTAGCAGATAATGCCATAAAGAAGCAAATAAAGAGGGAAACCACTAATTGGATTCACAGGTCTCTCCAGTGTCCTGACAGAGAGAAGCGAGGGAGTGACATTATCTCGTCATCACAACCCCCAGCACCAGATCCCGGGCGGGAGGAAACTCATGTCTCCAACTCGTTTGTGCTCACGGACAAACCCTGCGAGGACATTTCCCCGCGTGTCACCAACCCACGGTGACCAGGGGAAGGCACGCAGCCCGCACCGGCAGCCGCCTGTCAAATATGGCGCACACAGCCTGCCGGGAGCGTGCAGCAAAGCTGGGTAAGGACCATTCCCTGGGCAAACGGGAATAAAAAGCAACCGGCGCCACACAGCCAACGAGCAGCTTGGGGCAGCCCTGCTCCCACCCCCTCTGCCCCCCAGCCTGCCCCGAACAGCACCTGCAGCGCTGCTGAGATGTGCCCTACCGCAAGTCTCCACCATCTAACCCAAGGGAGGGCAGAAGCGGCAGCTCAGAGCCGGTTAACGGAGGGGGTTAATGGAGGTCCTTCATCACACCCTCCCTGGCCAGGAGGAAGATCTGCTGGGAGAGATGCAGGAGCCATGTTCTCGCTCCTTCCGAGGTGCACTGCATTGTTATTACTAATGCAGCGCTTGCAGGCGACGCGCAGCTGTCCAGGCAGCACGTACCCACCAGGGCGCAGTCCGCAGGCCAGGAGGCTGATGGCACATCCACACCACCAGCCCACCTCTGGAGCTGAAAATCAGAGCCGAGCATGCGCTTGTGCTCCGCAGCCCACACCCAAGGCTGTTTCGTGCTCCACACAGGAGGAGGGACCCCGCCGATGGAGGTGGGACCCCACCGCAGCTCCCTTGCAAGCAGCCAGCACCCAGCAGCAGCGGGGAGCACGCAGGAGCCGCCGGTCCCCCCCTCCCTGGGGATGCGGCTGCTCCCTCATCCCGGGGCAAGGGCAGG